>NC_065590.1:68117755-68421736 GCF_024542745.1 Macaca thibetana thibetana | reverse complement strand
AGTCATTCCATCGCTTTACATTTATGGGACCAAAAGACACAGAAGAAGCCTATCACTCTGGAACAGTCTGAAACTATTGCTCTGACGACAAACTGAATGAGTTGTTTCTATGTTGTTTCCATTTAGGGCACCTCTGTACTGTGATCACGCAAGTATTGACTGACACAGATTCGTGACCAAGATCTAACTTCTGAAAACAACAACTAGCCTTGTATTTATTAACTAGTTGAGTATTTTAAGCAAACTTTACCCCTGTATGTCGGGGAAAATAAGCTGGAGGAATTATGCTTAATTCCCGTGTGACTTAGGAGGAAAAAGCCAGCCTCTGCCTAGGCTTGTTGAAGCATAATGCAGTGTGAGCATATTCTGTTGCCTCCAGGAATCCATTATTTATGTGGCAACTGAGTGACATCCACGAGACAACCTCAATAGTGTGACACCCCGAGTTCACCTGCTGTGGGCCTTGCAATCGAGAAAACACAACACAGACTGGAGTCCCCAAAGAGCCAGCCTGGGCTGCACCTGAAAAACCACATCCTCAGTCTTAATGCCTTACATTTGCTGTATTTTAATTTTACAAAGTGCTTTCACAAGATCTTTTTTTCTTTTTTTCCTGAGATGAAGTCTTGCTGTGTCACCTAGGCTGGAGTGCAGTGGCGCAATCTTGGCTCACTGCAACCTCCACCTCCTGGGTTCAAGTGATTCTCCCGCCTCAGCCTCTGGAGTAGCTGGGACTACAAGCACGTGCCACCACGCCCAGCTAATTTTTGTATTTTTAGTAGAGATGGGCTTTCACAATGTTGGCCAGGCTGGTCTTGAACTCCTGACCTCAGGTGATCTGCCCTCCTCGACCTCCCAAAGTGCTGGGATTACAGGAGTGAGGCACTGTGTCCGGCCCATAAGATCTTATTTTATGTTAACCTCTTAGGAACATGTTCAAACCATTGCTCATATATTACCATATGCCTACAGATCCACATGCTAGGCTTAGAGTTTTATCTAAATTAAGCTGCTCAGATAATATTAAATAGGAGAATAAAGATCAAAGTTCTTTACTTGCCAGGGAGTTTGAGTTGTTAATAATCTGATATGGAATTCGAGGAGGAAGAAGACAAAGCTCATGCTTTGTCAGTCTATGACCCCTTCGATCAGAATGCTTAGCTCATCTCATTTTCTAAGATCTTCCCAATTAGTCATAGTACAAAATAGAAGAGCAGATTCGTTTCACAGCAAGTATTTTATTAATGTTGTTACCTTGCTAGATTCCAATAGAAGTAAAACAAATATTTGATTTTGATTTTTTTTGAGACGGAGTCTCGCCCTGTTGCCCAGGCTGGAGTGCAATGGCGCCATCTCAGCTCATTACAACCCCCACATCCCAGATTCAAGTGATTCTCCTGCCTCAGCCTCCCAAGTAGCTGGGACTACAGGTGCACGCCACCACGCCTGGCAAATTTTTGTATCTTTAGTAGAGACGGGGTTTCACCATGTTGGCCAGACTGGTCTTGAACTCCTGACCTCAGGCAATCCACCTACCTTGGCCTCCCAAAGTGTTGGGATTACAGGCATGAGCCATCATGCCCAGCCAGTAAAACAAATATTTAAAAAACTATTTACCAGGCTCTCCATAAATTACATTAAATGCTGACCATCTTGTTGAGGGTTAGAAATCCTTGAAACACGGCCGGGTGCAGTGGCTCACACCTGTAATCTCAGCACTTTGGGAGGCCGAGGCAGGTGGATCACAAGGTCAGGAGTTCAAGACCAGCCTGGCCAAGATGGTGAAACCCTTTCTCTACTAAAAATACAAAAAAATTAACCAGGCGCGGTGGCAGGTGCCTGTAATCCCAGCTACTCAGGAGGCTGAGACAGAAGAATCACTTGAACCTGGGGGCAGGGGTTGCAGTGAGCCGAGATTGCGCCACTGCACTCCAGCATGGGTAACACAGCGAGACTCCGTCTCAGGAAAAAAAAAAAAAAAAACCTTGAAACACTATACTGCATTCTGATCTTTCTTTCTTTCTTTTTTTTAAGATGGAGTTTCACTCTTATTGCCCAGGATGGAGTGCAATGGTGCGATCTTGGCTCATTGCAACCTCCACTTCCTGGGTTCAAGCAATTCTCCTGCCTCAGCCTTCCAAATAGCTGGGATCACAGCATGCGCTACCATGCCCGACTAATTTTGTAGTTTTAGTAGAGACGGGGTTTTACCATGTTGGTTAGGCTGGTCTCGAACTCCTGACCTCAAGTGGTCTACCCACCTTGGCCTCCCAACATGCTAGGATTACAGGTGTGAGCCACCGTGCCTGGCCTGCATTCTGATCTTTCATCATAAAGAAGTAATTTTATTTAATTTCTTATGTCATTATTTTAATGATGAGCTTAAGAAGTTTGGTCTTTGGGGCGAGGATATTCTTACTCAATGTGTTATGTCAAAGCTTCCCAACCTTTTTCACATTCTGGCACATCTATACCATGACAGTATTCATGCATCTACATGTGGTTGGAAGTGACCATCCAAGGGCTGGCTTTCCTGAGAAAATCAGTTTCACTGGGTGGAAAGTTTTGCTGTTAATTATCTCCCAGCTGAGTGCTCTGGGGCAAACTTGTGTTAAACGCTGCAGGTCCACTTGGGCAGATGGCTCTAACTAGGGCAGCATGAGCACCACTGTAGCACCAAGAGTGAAAACTGATGGTTTTTTTCGTTTTTGTTTTTTGAGATGGAGTTTCGCTCTTGTTGCCCAGGCTGTAATGGTGCAATCTTGGCTCACCACAACCTCCGCCTCCCGGGTTCAAGCAATTCTCTTGCCTCAGCCTCCTGAGTAGCCGGGATTACAGGCATGCGCCACCATACCCGGCTAATTTTGTACTTTTAGTATACATGGGGTTTCTCCACGTTGGTCAGGCTGGTCTCGAACTCCCAACCCAACCTCTGGTGATCCACTTGCCTCGGTCTCCCAAAGTGTTGGGATTACAGGTGTGAGCCACTGCTCCCGGCTGTGAAAACTGATTTTTAAAAACTTTTTTAGGCTGAGCAAGGTGGCTCACGCCTGTAATCCCAGCACTTTGGGAGACCGAGGTGGGTGGATCACCTGAGGTCAGTAGTTCGAGACCAGCCTGGCCAACATGGTGAAACCCCATCTCCACTAAAAAAATAAAAATTAGCTGGGTGTGGTGGTGCATGCCTGTAGTCCTGGCTACTCAGGAGGCTGAGGCAGGAGAATCGCTTGAACCCGGGAGGCAGAGTTGCAGTGAGCCAAGAACCCACCATTGCACTCCAGCCTAGGCAATAAAAGTGAAACTCCGTCAAAAAAAAAAAAAAAAAAAAAAAAAGAAAGGAAAGGAAAACTTTTGTAGAGGCTTAATGCAGTTTTCTTCATTTCTTCTAAAGGTCTCAGCCTAATCAGTTCTGTAATAGGAGCCTTGTTTCAACAGCAAGTCAGAATTTGGATTCTGTGGGTGCTTGCATATGTATGTTTTTTATTTAAAGCAATGACATGAATCGATGTCTTTTAAAAATACTGCTTAGAGTCTAAGCTCTTCAATGCACCGAAGCTTAAATATACTTGATAATAGGCCGGGCGCAGTGGCTCAAGCCTGTAATCCCGGCACTTTGGGAGGCCGAGACGGGTGGATCACGAGGTCAGGAGATCGAGACCATCCTGGCTAACATGGTGAAACCCTGTCTCTACTAAAAAATACAAAAAACTAGCTGGGTGCGGTGGTGGGCGCCTGTAGTCCCTGCTACTAGGTAGGCTGAGGCAGGAGAATGGCAGAAACCCAGGAGGCGGAGCTTTCAGTGAGCTGAGATCCGGCCACTGCACTCCAGCCTGGGCGACAGAGCGAGACTCTGTCTCAAAAAAAAAAAAAATATATATATATACTTAATAATAATCATTTTGGACAGCCAAGGAGACTTCCTGAAAACTTAACTAAGATAATACCTTGAAAAAGTGAACACCTTTCACTGATTTCACTGAGATGGTTTTGATTTAGTTTGAATTCTATCCATAGTATGGAACCTGTAGTGACCCTGTCCTGAGGTCCATTTTTTTTTTTTTGAGACAGTGTCTCACTCTGTCACCTAGGCTGGAGTGCAATGGTACAATCTCGGCTCACTCCAACCCCCACCTCCCAGGTTCAAGTGATTCTCCCACCTCCGCCTCCCAAGTAGCTGGGACTATAGGCGCCCGTCACCATGCCTGGCTAATTTTTGTATTTTTAATAGAGATGGGGTTTCACCAAGTTGCCCAAGCTGGTCTTGAACTCCTGATCTCATGTGATTGGCCTGCCTCGGCCTCCTAAATTGCTGGGATTACAGGCATGAGCCACTGCGTCCAGCCCTGAGGTCTAAACAAACATACAAATATTTTTTCTACTCAGCAATTTGGGATCCTTCCTGGCCACACTGATAGATGTCCAGGGAGAATGTAAATCCCCTGATGTTTTCCAAAATGCTAGTGCCCCATTAGCCTAAGTGGTGGTGGTTGAAAAGAAGCAATTTCATAGAAAGCATTGTGATGGCTGTAAATCCGATGGCAACCTTTTTGACCTCATCCATGCCAACTCTGCCCCAGGAATGCTATTAAAATTCTTCGGTGATGAGAAACGTGACCATTGCGTCTGGCTGAGTTCACAAGAGAGAGTAAAGATTCCTAAATGTAGAACTATGAAGACATCCAGATTGTTCTGCTTTTAAGAATAGGAGTGTTATCAATAAGGCCAGCTTGCATTTTAATACCAAAAGAGAACTCCTTCAAATTTTTTTAAGTTGCCCTTTAATGAGTAAAAATAAAAATCCCTCACAAGTCAAGGTTACTCAGTAGCCAATAGCCTAAAATGAAATTTTATTTTTTCTTGTTCACATAATTTTGTTTTTTTTCCCTTCTCTGTTCTGAATTCTCTCAGCTGAGCCTTGACGACAGGGAAAGAAAAAAAAAAAAGGCGTAATTTCTCCTCATGCCCCTGTCTCACCCCAGTAAAAAGTAGGAGAAAAAGAATACACAGATTAAAACAGAATTATATTATACATTCACTTTTGTGTTATCAGGTGAACTTAATTCACTCCGGAATAGTCACAGAGACAAAGACAGGCAAGCTGGGTTTTAGGCTCTCACCCTTGACACTCCAAATTGTGCTGGGAGTGGCCAAGGCTTTGTTAGAAATGGCCCTAAGGGTATATGCACTGCCTCAGCTGCCTTGGGCTGCCTGCCCTGGGCTCCTCCACCAGGAACAGCCCCAACAGGTCTTTAGTTGGAGGTAGAGGTTCTGCTGTTATTTCCCAGGTGAGCTAGAAGCAGGTGAGTAGCAAGCACTCTCTAAGACTGCTCTTTATTGTGTGGTAACAAGTTTCACAATTGTGCTGATGATCCGGGATCCTCGAGGACACGTACACAGATCAATGCTTGGGTTTTTAATTTTATCCTGGAGAAGCTGATCAAGTTCGCAACGAAGCTCCTTTACCAATTCAGCCACCTAAAATGAAAACTACAATTTGAGCAGTGCTTGGAGGAACAGGCAAGATAGGTTATTGGAGGGAAATACTCCAGTTATGATTACCATTATTTATATTTCTGATATAATTTTAACTCCATTAGGAACAAAAAACGTAAACACATTTTCATTTTGTAGTAGACTAAAGGAGGTCCATTATAAAAAAGTGCCTCTATCACATCTCATCTAAAGAAAAGATTTGGGCCAGGCGCAGTGGCTCACACCTGTAATCCCAGCACTTCGGGAGGCCGAGGCAGGTGGATCATGAGGTCAGGAGTTCAAGACCAGCCTGACCAATGTGAGAAACCCCGTCTCTACTAAAAATACAAAATTAGCTGGGCATGGTGGAGCATGCCTGTAATTCCAGCTACACGGGAGGCAGAGGCAGGAGAATCGCTTGAACCCGGGAGGCGGAGGTTGTGGTGAGCCAAGATCATGCCATTGCACTCTAGTCTGGGCAACAAGAGCGAAACTCCGTCTCAAAAATAAAAAAATAAAAAAAAGGAAAAGAAAATTTACTGATCACTCCACAGAATACCTTGTTTCAAAAAAAAAAAAAAAAAAAGTGGTAGATAGGTTGGGCGTGGTGGCTCACTCCTGTAATCCCAGTACTTTGGGAGACTGAGGCAGGTGGATCACCTGAGGTCGGAATTCGAGACCAGCTTGATCAACATGGAGAAACCCCATCTCTACTGAAAACACAAAATTAGCTGGGCATGGGGGCACATGCCTGTAATCCCAGCTACTCAGGAGGCTGAGGCAGGAGAATTGCTTGAACCCGGGAAGCGGAGGTTGTGGTGAGCCGAGATCGCGCCATTGCACTTCAGCCTGGGTAGCAAGAGCAAAACTCCATCTCAAAAAAAAAAAAAAAAAAAAAAAAAAAAGTGGGCTGGGCTCAGTGGCTCACGCCTGTAATCCCAGCACTTTGGGAGGCCAAGGAGGGCAGACCACGAGGTCAAGAGTTTGAGACCAGCCTGTCCAATATGGTGAAACTCCATCTCTAATAAAAATACAAAAATTAGCTGGGCGCGGTGGCTCACGCCTGTAATCTCAGCACTTTGGGAGGCCGAGGCGGGCAGATCACCTGAGGTCAGGAGTTCAAGACCAGCCTGACCAACATGGAGAAACCCTGTCTCTACTAAAAATACAAAATTAGCCAGGGTGGTGGTGCATGCCTGTAATCCCAGCTACTCGGGAGGCTGAGGCAGGAGAATCGCTTGAACATGGGAGATGGAGGTTGTGGTGAGCGAGATTGCACCATCGCACTCCCACCTGGGCAACAAGAGCAAAACTCCGTCTCAAAAAAAAAAAAAAAAAAAAAAAAAAGCCAGGCATGGGCATGGTGGCGTGTGCCTATAGTCCCAGTTACTCAGGATGCTGAGGCAGGAGAATTGCTTGAACCCGGGAGGCGGAGGTTGCAGTGAACCGAGATGGCGCCACTGTACTCTAGCGTAGGCGACAGAGCAAGACTCCATCTCAAAAAAAAAAAAAAAAAAAAAAAAAAAAGTGGAAGATATTAGATGAATCAAAAATCTCTGTAGCTTTGGGATACACTGTATGCTTTTATGGCATTTTGTTTATGCTGATGCTGTGGCACTGTAGATGTCTTCCCAACATCTGTTTTGCCCCTTCCCCACTGTATGGGAACCATGCAGTTTGGACCCTGCTCTAACTCAGGTTCACACTGTGAGCCTTGCCAGGGTGAATGGCTCAGGTACTCCACGTCTTCAAGTTCAGGACATCCCTTTGGTCACAGGAATTGGTTTAGGAGGGGAGCTTTGATTGAGCTTGTAGGCAAGAAAGTTTCTGGCTCTTCTGGACGGTATGTTGCATACATGTGATGCCAGGAGCTATTGCAAGCCCTTCAATACCACTAGGTTAACCACATTTTTGTCACCACTAAACTGCTAAATCAAACCAACCTTGCCTGGCCTTGACCTGGACTGTCCAGTAAGGTAGCCACTAGTCACAAGTGGCTTATCTAATGTCTACATGAAATGTGGCCAGCCCAAACTGAGATGTGCTGTGAATATAAAATATATACCCGATTTTGAAGACTTAATATGAAAAGGTAATGTAAACAATCTCAATAATTTTTATATTGATTACATGTTAAAATTAAAACATTTTGGATGTATTAGGTTAAATAAAATATACTAAGATTAATTTCATCTATTTCTTTTTACTTTTAAAAATGTGGCTACTAGAACAATTAAAATTACATATGTGGGTCACATTGTATTTCTGTTGGACACTGCTGCTCTAGACTATGTTAAAAGTTAAATATGCCAATCAATTTCTTTTAATGTTTGAGTTGGCATATCCGCTTCTTGTAACATAAGAATTCTAACAGATGCAGACGTTAAAATGAAATTTTATTTATTTATTTTTTTGAGACACAGTCTCACTCTGTCACCCAGGCTGAAGTGCAGTGGTGCAATCATGGCTCACTGAAGCCTTGACCTCTTGGGCTTGAGCAATCCTCTCACCTCAGCCTCTGGCAGCTGGGATTACAGGTGTCTACGTGAAGTTTTATCTATCTATGTATTTATTTATTTGATACGGAGTCTCGTTCTGTCACCCAGGCTGAAGTGCAGTGGTGTGATCTTGGCTCACTGCAACCTCTGCCTCCTAGGTTCGAGCGATTCTCCTGTCTCAGCCTCCTGAGTAGCTGGGATTACAGGCGCCCACCACCACGCCCAGCTAATTTTTTTGTGTGTGTATTTTTATGTATTCATTTTTTTGAGATGGAGTTTCCCTCTTGTCACTCAGGCTGGAGTGTAATGGCGTGATCTTGGCTCACTACAACCTCTGCCTCCTGGGCTCAAGAGATTCTCCTGCCTCAGCATCCTGAGTAGCTGGGATTACAGGTGCCCGCTACCACATCTGGTTAATTTTTTTGTATTTTTAGTAGAGATGGGGTTTCACCATGTTGGCCAGGCTGGTCTCGAACTCCTGACCTCAGGTGATCTGCTCACCTCGGCCTCTCAAAATGCTGGGATTACAGGCGTGAGCCACCGCACCTGGCTGAAGTTTTGTTTCTTAAATATGTACTCTCCATGAAATGTTTTTCACAGAGACTCCGTATAGTGAATAATTGAGACCTGACAATAAATGAAGAATTCAGACCCATTATCTTTTTCTCAAAATAGCAGTGGTGGAATCAGGGTGGTTTTTATTTATTTATTTTTGCTTATCTGTATTTTCTGACTTTTCTTTGGTGAACATCTATTATTTATATAACAATAAGGAAGGTCCAGCACCCTCACTTTACAGTTTCTGTCCTAGCCTTTTATACCAACCCCAGCCCATAACGAGACTTCCCTTCCCAGTATGCTTGCTGGAACTCTTATCAGGGCTCCACTCCTGGCCTCACTTCAGCCTCACTCTTTCTTAGTGTCCCAGTGTAGACCATCATTCATTTATTTTATTTTGTTTTATTTTTTGAGACAGAGTCTCGCTCTGTTGCCCAGGCTGGAGTACAATGGCATGATCTTGGCTCACTGCAGCCTCTGCCCCTTAAGTTCAAGCGATTCTCATGTCTCAGCCTCCTGAGTAGCTGGGATTACAGGCACCCACCAACATGCCCAGCTAATTTTTGTATTTTTAGTAGAGACGGGGTTTGACCATGTTGGCCAGGCTGGTCTCAAACTCCTGGCCCCAAATGATCTGCTCGCCTCAGCCTCCCAAAGTGCCGGAATTATAGGTGTGAGCCACTGGGCTCGGCCGCCATCATTCATTTTTAATTAGGTCTGTTACCTTGGTTCCTAGAGGAATGCCCTTGACTTCATAACTTCATATTATCAAAGTCCCTCATGACCTGAGCCTCATAGAACAGACCAGTTCTCTGTTTACCTGATGGGAAGCAGCTACAAAACGGATCCAACCATCATCCAGGGAGACAACGAACTCTCCTCTTTGAAGCTGCACATTCACTTGGCCTCCTCCAAACAAGACCAGCGGGTACACAGACACCATGCTGCAGTCTCGGATGAATACCCGACTCGTTTTTATCTTCTCGTGGTACAACAGGTAGGGGCTGTCAAAGTGTCTCACCTGTAACAAAAAGCCTCAGATGATGACAGTGATGTCACTGGCAACAAAAAGGGAACACCCCCACCAGTCCCATGGATTTAAATACTGCCTGTCCATTAATGACTCGCCAAATTTATCTACAGCCCGTGACTTTCCTGAGCTCCAGATTTGCGTGTGTAACTATTGACTTGCCATCTCTTCTTGGACATTTAATAAGTATCTCACACTTCTTGTGTTAAAAAAAAAAAAAAAAAAGCTTTGGTTTTTTATATTTTTTCCTAGAGATAGGGTCTCACCATGTTGCCCATGCTGGTCTTGAAACCCTGGGCTCCAGCAATCCTTCTGCCTTGGCCTCCCAAATTGCTGGGAATACAGGTGTGAGCCACTGTGCCTGGCCCAGATGGAATTCTTGATTCTTCTTCCTTGCAGTGTTCCCTATCTCGCGAAATGACGCTCCCATTCACCCAGGGGCTCAGGCCCCTAACTGAGGAGTCATCACTGACTATTCTTTTCCCCCTCACACCATCTACATCGTCACTAAGTCCAGTCAGCTCTCTTTTCAAAATACAAAATGCCTTGATATATTCTCACCACTTCTACAGCTACCAAATTTTCTTTCTTTTTTTTTTTTTGAGATGGAGTTTTGCTCTTGTTGTCCAGGCTGGAGTGTACTGGTGCAATCTCAGCTCACCGCAACCTCCGCCCTCTGGGTTCAAGAGATTCTCCTGCCTCAGCCTCTCAAGTAGCTGGGATTATAGGCCCCTGCCACCATGCCTGGCTAATTTTTGTGTTTTTAGTAGAGACAGGGATTTCATCATGCTGGCCAGGCTGGTCTTGAACTCCTGACCTCAGGTGATCTGCCTGCCTCCGCCTCCCAAAGTCCTGGGATTACAGATGTGAGCCACTGCACCCAGCCTTTTTTTTTTGAGATGCAGTCTTGCTCAGTCGCCCAGGTTGGAGTGCAGTGGTGTGATCTCGGCTCACTGCAATCTCTGCCTCCCAGGTTCAAGTGATTCTCCTGCCTCAGCCTCCCAAGTAGCTGGGACTACAGGCTTGCACCACCATGCCCGGCTAATTTTTGTATTTTTAGTAGAGATGGGGTTTCACCATGTTGGCTAGGCTGGTCTCAAACTCCTGACCTCAAGTCATCCGTCCGCCTTGGCCCTTCAAAGTGCTGAGATTACAGGTATGAGCCACTGCACCCAGCTACTAACTTAGTACAAACCATTGTCATCTCACAGAAACCACTGTGATGGCTTCTCGAGTGCTCTCCCCACTTCTATTTTTGCATTTTACAGTGTCTTTTCTACCCAGCAATCAAGGTGATCTTTTAAAAACGTAAGTCTGGCAGGGCGTGGTGGCTCATGCCTGTAATTCCCGCAATTTGGGAGACTAAGGCAGGTGGATCACCTGAGGCCAGGAGTTTGAAACTGGCCTGGCTAACATGGTGAGACCCCATTTCTACAAAACTGCAAACATCAGCTGGGAGCGGTGACGCATGCCTGTAATCCCAGCTACTCAAGGGGCTGAGGCAGGAGAATCGCTTGAACCTGGGAAGCGGAGGTTGCAGTGAGCTGAGACTGTGCCACTGCACTCTAGCCTGGGGGACAGAGAGACACTCTGTCTTAATAAATAAATAAAATAAAAATAAAAACATTAAGTTCAATTATGGCTCAAAACCCTCCAATGGTGTCCAAAGATTAAAATCTTAAGTCGTTGCCAGGGCTACCTGGTCCGCCCTACCCCACCCTGCCCCTCGTCCCCATGCAGCTCCTACCACTCTCACCCATGATCATCCCTCTCCACTGGCCTCTTCGTGCGCTTCCTGGAACACACCAAATACACTCCCACCTTGTGGTGTTTGCACTTATGTCCTCTGCTGGAATGTTTCTCCTTTCTCTATATCTGCATGACTCGCTTTTCATTTAGGATTTGCTCAGTTGTTTTCTCCTCCTGGAGTTCTTCCCTGACCACCCCATGTGCAGGGCCCCTCTCCTGTCACTCTCTGTCTCTCTATCCTGCTCTATTTTTGCTTTATAGCATTACCTGAGATTCTGTTTACTTATGTATTGCCTGTCTCCCTCACTAGAACATAAGCTCCTTGAGGGCAGAGACTGTGTGCATCTAGGTTCTTCCACTGTCCTCAATAGCCTACAACAGTGCCTGGCACAGAGTAGGCGCTAGTAGATATTACATGGATGCATGAACGATTTGGATTCTCAAAAGAGGAGTAGTTCTTTCTTGGAGAAACATGCAAAACAAACAAACAAAAGTATTAAAAAGAAAAAAAAGGAGGGGGCCTGGAGCTAACTCAGGCCTGTGGTTCCTAACAGGCTGAAAGGGCAGATGACCTCCTGATCCTCAAAGTCCTCTAAGCTTAAGGAAATCCTTTCCAGGCTTTGTGAACATGGTCCTCAGTAGTTCCAGAGGATAGAGCAGCCTGAATGTTTCAAACCTGGGGACAAGGTATAGGAAGGACCATGTGAAGAGTCATGTGAGAATGTGTGGTATACTCTGGATATGAAGATTTAAGCAGGGAATTAACATAGTCAAATAGATGTTTTGTAAAGGTAATTCTGGCAGCAGTAGAGTAGTAGAAGGTTGGAGAGAGAAAGCACCAGAAGTAAGATTATTATAGAATTTCAGGCAAATGATATTTGGAGTTCGAGCTAAGGAAGTGGTAGTGGGGATAGTGGGGATAAAAGGCAAATCTTAGAGATGTCAAAAAAGAGACATTGATGGGACCTGGTGACCAACTGAGTTGGCGTAAGAAAAGAATTTGCTGATGCTTTCCAGCGGGAGAGCTCAGAAAAAAAAATGCAGGTCTGGAGAGACAGATCTGGGGTCTGTGTCTGCGTGTAAGCGGCAGTTGGGATGTGTAAGTGCTGTTGTGCGTTTGGTGGTTCAGGAAGAGTGCATGATGGTGAGAGAATAAGGACAAAGGATAGAACCACTGTTTCAGAGCAAAGGAAGAGAAGCAAATAAAGGAGATAGAGAGGATGACCAGAGAGAGAGAAGAAAGTGATATTTCAGAAGCAAAAATAACATCCAGGAGAATTTCAAGAGGAAGAGAGATTAGCAATGTCAAATACCATGTGAGAGGTGGCATGATGAGGACCAAGGGATGACACTGGCTTTGACAACTAAGAAGTTATTTGTAACTTCTGATGGGTTTAGTAAAGTGGTGGGGGCAGAAGCCTCACAGTGGCAGGCTGAGAGCTGAGGAAGTGGGATCAGCAAGAATAGGTCATTCATTTCCTTTTAAGGCATAGATTCAGTGATGTAATTAGCTCATGACTTCAATTACCATTGCAAAGAAACAATTTTATATCTGAAAGCAGGCTTGAGTACTTTTTGGTATTCAGTAGAATTTTCTTCAAATGGAAATAGTCTTTCCAGAAATAGTCCAATTTCTAGTCTGTTTATTCTTATTCAATCTTCCCTAAGACAGTGGTGCTGCTGGGCACAGCAAGTGATAGAACATGGTGTGGCTGAATTTAAGGGACTGTTTCCTACCCCAGGACGACCTGTAAACATTAAGTGTATACCACCGTTCTGACCTGATAGTTCACTGATGAAGGGTGAATGTGTACATATCCATCGTTCTTGGTGACAAACTTCAACTCAGCTGATTTTGGTTGCATTCTGACAGCTCCAGTACTGGTCTTCTGAAATTTTCCTTCTGGGCTTTTCACCTAAACAACAAGTATTTGTAAAAATAGACGTATAATACTGGGCGACAGAGCAAGACTCCGTCTCAAAAAGAAAAAAAAAGACATAGAATATATATATTCTCATAGAAAGTATCTCTTGGCACAAAAGCACAAAACCAGTCTTGCTCAGTCTTGCCTGAATAGCTTTCCTGTTTCTTCCCTTTCTTTCTTATTTTGTTTCCTTCTGAAAGCAGAACAAGCACATGCTTTTTTTTTTTCCACCAAGAAGTGTGAATATAGGTGCAGTGGCTCTGGGTGACTATACCACATTGTGGCCATGTGGGAGAAAACTATGTTGATATTTTGGTTCTGTACTGATGATCAGGTGCAGTGACCCAGCTGATGACACTGGACCAGAGATCTGAGTATCCCAATCCCAACACCTTTCTTGTTTTTTTTTTTTTTTTTTTTTTTTTTTTGAGACCGAGTCTCACTCTGCACTCTGTCTCTCAGGCCAGAGTACAGTGGTGTGATCTCAGCTCACTGCAACCTCCGCCTCCCAGGTTCAGGCAATTCTCCTGCCTTAGGTTCCCAAGTAGCTGGGATTACAGGTGTGCCACCACACCCAGCTAATTTTTGTATTTTTAGTAGACACATGGTTTCACCATGTTGGCAAGGCTGGTCTTGAACTCCTGACCTCAAGCAATCTGCCTGCCTTGGCCTCCCAAAGTGCTGGGATTACAGGCGTGAGCCACCGCACCCAGACTGGTAAATATCTCTCTGTTTTTTTTTTTTTTTTTTGAGATAGAGTCTCCCTCTACTGCCCAGGTTGGAGTGCAGTGGAGCCATCTGGGCTCACTAAAAGCTCCGCCTCCTGGGTTCACACCATTCTCCTGCCTCAGCCTCCAGAATAGCTGGGACTACAGGCGCCTGCCACCACACCAGGCTAATTTTTTGTATTTTTAGTAGAGACGGGGTTTCACTGTGTTAGCCAGGATGGTCTCGATCTCCTGACCTTGTGATCCAGCCACCTCAGCCTCCCAAAGTGCTGGGATTACAGGCGTGAGCCACTGAGCCCGGCTTTTTTTTTTTTTTGAGATGGAGTTTCACTCTTGTTGCCCCGGCTGTAGTGCAATGGCGCAATCTTGGCTCACTGCAACGTCTACCTCCTGGGTTCAAGTGATTCTCCTGCCTCCGCATCCCAAGTAGCTGGGATTACAGGCATGCACCACCATGCCCAGCTAATTTTGTACTTTTAGTGTAGATGGGGTTTCTTCATGTTGGTCAGGCTGGTCTTGAACTCCTGACCTCAGATGATCCACTTGTCTCGGTCTCCCAAAGTGCTGGGATTACAGGCATGAGCCACTGTGTTTGGCCTTTTTTTTTTTTTTTTGGAGATGGAGTCTCGTTGTGTCATCAGGCTGGAGTGCAGTGGCACAATTTTGGCTCACTGCAACCTCCGCCTCCCAGGTTCAAGTGATTCTCCTGCCCCAGCCTCCCGAGTAGCTGGGACTACAGGCGCACGCCACCACACCCAGCTTATTTTTGTATTTTTAGTAGAGATGGGGTTTCACCATGTTGGTCAGGATTGTCTCGATCTCTTTACCTCATGATTCACCCACCTTGGCCTCCCAAAGTGCTGGGATTATAGGCATGAGCCACTGTGCCCAGCCAGTAAATATCATTTTAATCTTCTCTTCCAAATTTATATTTTTATATATAAAAAGAAAAAACCATAAACACATAATATAAATAAAATAGCTTGAAAATGATGTATTTTCAATGATATCTTGAAAATAAACATATCTTGAAACTAAAATAGAATCTTTTTTTATAACCTACTTTTTAAAACTTAATATATTAAGAACATTTTTCTATGTTGTGACATATTTTCCTAAAACATAATTTTCGATGGATATATAAGACCTTGTCGTAAGAATTTATAATAATTTAACCAATAAATTCCCTGTTATTTCAAATTTAGATTGTCTGCAATTATAAACAGTGCTGAAATGAATATTCTCCCAGCTGTATCTTTGTACATATCTGCAATTAATTATTTCCTAATAACAAATCCCTAGGAATAAAGCTGCTATCTAGAAAGGGGGTATAAACTTATATTCCTACTCTGAGTAAGAGTACTCATTTTGGGGGGTTCATGACAGCACCAGCATTATATTTATTTATTTGCATTATTATCAAACAATTATTTATTTATTTTAATCTATTTTTGGTAGAGATGGGATCTTGCTATGTTGCCCAGGCTGGTCTTCAATTCCTGGCCTTATGCAATCCTCCCACCTGGGCCTCCCAAAATGTTGGGATTGTAGGTATGAGCCACCTTACCTGGCCTATTTTTTATTTTAGGGATAGGGTCTCTCTATGTTGCCCAGGCTGGAGTGCAGTGGCTATTTACAGGCACAGTCATAGCTAACTGTAGCCTTGAACTCCTGGGCTAAAGTGATCCTCCTGTCTTAGCCTCCCAAGTAACTGAGATTACCAGTGCATGGTACCACATCTGGCAGTATTATAATTTTTAAAAAGTTTTGCCTATTTATTATTTTTTGAGACAGGGTCTCACTCTGTCACCCCGGCTGTAGTGCAGTGGCACAATCATGGCTCACTGCAGCCTCAACCTCCCAGGCTCCAGTTATCCTCCCACCTCAGCCTCCCGAGTAGCTGGGACTACAGGCATGCACCACCACGCCTGGCTAATTAAAAAAAAAATTTTTTGTAGAGACAAGGTCTCACTATGTTGCCCAAGCTGATCTCAAACTCTTGGCCCCATGTGATCTTCTCACCTCAGGCTTACAAAGTGCCACGAGCCACTCTGCCCAGCCCAGTTTTGCCAATTTAAAAAGTAAAAAGAGGCTATTTCTTTGCTGTTTTTTTTTTTTTTTTTAGACGGACTCTTGCTCTGTCGCCCAGGCTGGAGGCAGTGGTGCAATTGCAGCTCACTGCAACCTCCGCCTCTTGAGTTCAAGCGATTCTCCTACCTCAGTCTCCCGAGTAGCTGGGACAATAGGCACCCGCCACCACGCCTCCCTAATTTTTTTTTGTATTTTTAGTAGAGACAGTGTTTCACCATATTGGCCAGGCTGCTCTTGAACCTTGTGACCTTGTGATCTGCCCGCCTCAGCCTCCCAAAGTGCTGGGATTACAGGTGTGAACCACCGCACCCGGCCTTCTTTGCTGTTTTAATTTGCATTTCTTCTTACTAGTAACACTGAATATAATTTTTGTGTATGTATTATCTGTTCAGTCATGTCCTTTGCCCACGTTTCTATTAGGTTCTATTAGATCTTTTATTTAGTCTTTTTTTTTTTTTTTTTTTTTTTTGAGACAGAGTCATGTTCTGTAGCCCAGGATGGAATACGATAGTGCGATCTCTGCTCACTGCAACCTCCGCCTCCCAGGTTCAAGCTATTTTTCTGCCTCAGCCTCCCAAGCGGCTGGGATTACAGGCACTCACCACCACACCCAGCTAATTTTTGTATTTTTTAGTAGAGATGGGGTTTCACCATGTTGGCCAGGCTGGTCTCAAACCCCTGACCTCAGGTGGTCTGCCCACCTCGGCCTCCCAAAATGCTGGGATTACAGATGTGAGCCACCACGCCCGGCCTTAGTCTTTTTTTCTTTTTCTTTTTTTAAATTGTCATTTTATAGCTCCCCACTGTAGCTGCCCCCCACCCTTCCCTTTGATGACCACTTTTACAGGCTTCAGGGGGACCAGGGAACAAAGCTGGGGCCCGGTAGCCCCACTACACTGTTAGCCAGAGAGAACAAGTCACAGTTACAAATTATCACAACAATTAGTGCCTGTACTTGGGGGATCTGCAAAGTGAGGCGGCTCTAGCTCCCCATTGTACAGGGGTCTATTTGGCAGTGACCTTGCTCTGAGATGATGATATTCCTTCAGCCTGAGGGAATTGATGTTGATGAGACTGGTGGCATCGACTGGCTGGCTCACCATTGCCCTGCATGTTCACGCTCACTGCTCCCCACTGTAGAGAGACAGTGGGGCTCCTGGCAGAGGATGTACACCTGGCCCTTGAAGATGGACACCTGCACTTTCCCTTCCACTTGCTCCTGGGACTTGGCGATGCAGTGGCGGGCAAAGTCACACTCAGGGCTGTGCCAGAAATCGGTGTACACCAAATCAGCAAATTTCAAGCCCAGGCCTTGTTTGATTCTGCGCACTTCCTGGTCCATGGCAAAGGCCTCAGTGTCTAAATGAGGGTAGTAAAGGATGGTGCCTGCTGGGGTCTTGTAGATACCTCAGGACTTCATTTCAATGAAGCGGGTCTCCACGATGTCAATATGGCCCACACTGTGCTTGCCTGCGACTTCATTCAGGTACACGAAGAGCTCCAAGGAGGTCTGGTGGGTGGTGCCATCCTTAATGCTGGTCACTTTCACGGGGACCCCTTTTTCACTCAATCTTGAGAATGTTGGGGGTGTTGGGGGCTTTGGTTGGGTCCTGGATCTTCATGTAGAGACTTGAAGGTGCTGGGTTCTTGGGGTTCTCCAAGATTCCAGCCTCATAGCTGATGTGCATGAGGTTCTCATCCATGTTCCATGGGTGCTTCAGAGTGACTGGGATGGGAATCCTATGTTTCTCTGTATATTCCATCAGATCACTGTGGCCCTTGAACTGGTGTAGAAGTTGGGGATCCTCCCGGGAGCAATGACCTTAATCTGGGGGGCCAGTGAGTAGTAGGTGAGCTCAAACTGGACCTGATCATTCCCCTTTCCCATGGCACTGTGGGACATACACTTGGCCCCATCCCGCTGAGCAATTTCCACTTGTTTGCGGGTGATGCAGACGCTGGGGAGAGAGGGGCCCAGGAGGTAGCGGTCCTTATACAGTGCACTGGACTGGACGGCTGGCCAGATGAACTCCTCCACAAACTCCTTGCTGATGTCCTCAATGAAAACCTTTTTGGGCCCAAGGTTCAGTGCCTTCTTCCTGGCTTCCTTGAAGTCTTCCTTCTTGCCGATGTTGGCAAGGTAGGCAATGATGTCATAGCCTTGTTCCTTGAGCCACATACAGAAGGTGTCCAGGCCGCCACTGTAGGCCAGAACCACGGAGCTTTTGCTGAACATAGCATCTGGGATTGGAGGTGCAAGTTCCTGGCACCTGAAATCTGTCTTTATTGCTCCGTGAACCACTCGGGGCCTGGGGAGCAATGGCAGGCGACAGAGCAGGGCCCAAGTCTTTCTTATTGATGAGTTCTTAGATATACAGTCAGATACATCACATTTTCCTTTTTGGCTTAGCCTCAAAACTATATTGTTACCTAAAACTTCTTATCCCACATTTATGTTCTTTGTTTCTACATTTTAAGTCTCCACATGATTTTTTCCCCACATTCTTTTTCTTTTTTCTTTTTTCTTTTTTTAGAGACAGGGTTTTGCCATGTTGCCCAGGCTGGTCTCAAACTCCTGAGCTCAAGCAATCCGCCCACCTCAGCCTCCCAAAGTGCTGGGATTACAGGCATGAGCCAATGCTCCTGGCCCCCACATTCTTTTTTAAATAATCTTTTTATTTTGAAGTAATTATAGACTCTCAGGAAGTGGCAAAATAGTACTGAGTTCCTTGTACCCTTCACCCAGCTTCCACCAACGGTAAGACCTTACATTACTAGAGTATGATAGCAAAACCAGTAAATCTATATCCAAATGACTTTTTTTCCCTTTCATAACCACACTACAAAGCACAAACAATTTTTTAAAAGTACATTTCCAATGGTTTAAAAAGCATACAAGTGCTAAGCAGAAAATGAGCCATAAATCAGTCAGACGTTAACTGAGGATTTAATAAAAAAAGTGAAGGCTTTGAAAAATGATCCAGTATTCTGCCAAATCCAAACTCTTTGGGGAAAATGGTGCCTTGTTAGGGATGAATAATCAAAACTCAGGTAAAAGTCCAAGAGCACACTCAGGTAGCGTTTCCAGTAGTCTGGCCACAGGTAGTCTTATGGCAAAGCACTGATTTTTTATTTTTATTTGAGACAGAGTTTCGCTCTTGTTGCCCAGGCTGGAGTGCAATGGCGTGATCTCGGCTCACCGAAACCTCCGCCT
Source organism: Macaca thibetana thibetana (assembly GCF_024542745.1). Classification (NCBI taxonomy): domain Eukaryota; kingdom Metazoa; phylum Chordata; class Mammalia; order Primates; family Cercopithecidae; genus Macaca; species Macaca thibetana. Next base: position 68,402,471 of record NC_065590.1, on the reverse strand, counting down.
CCTGGGTTCAAGCGATTCTCCTGCCTCAGCCTCCTGAGTAGCTGGGATTACAGGCGTGCATCACCACGCCTGGCTAATTTTGTATTTTCAGTACAGATGGGGTTTCTCCATATTGGTCAGGCTGGCCTCGAACTCCCGGCTTCAGGTGATCCGCCCGCCTCGGCCTCCCAAAGTGCTTGGATTACAGGCGTGAGCCATCGCACCTGGCCCTTATTATTTACTTGTTTGTTTGTCTTTGAGACAGTCTCAGTCTGTGGCCCAGGCTGGGGTACAGTGGCATGGTCTTGGCTTATTGCAACCTCTGCCTCCTGAGTTCAAGCAATTCTCCTGCCTCAGCCTCCTGAGTTGCTGGGATTACAGGTACGCACCACCACGCCCAGCTAATTTTTGTATTTTTAGTAGGTACGGGGTTTCACCATGTTAGCCAGGCTGGTCTCAAACTCCTGATCTCATGATCTGCCCACCTCGGCCTCCCATAGTGTTGGGATGACAGGCATGAGCCACCATGCCTGGCTATTTACTTTTAGTCCAGAGTAGAGGGCGTAAGATAAACTGTAGTTGAATCAAGTTTCCAACTAACATAGAAAGTTAGTTACATATAGGTTGGCCGACTGACATTTATGTCTATTTTAATTTTTGGAATATCATATGTCAGAAGGATTAAAAATTTTATACAATAAATGTGTTATTGAATAATGTATCCCAACAGATTTGGGGAACTGAAGGAGTGAAAACGTATGCTAAGTTTAAAAGGGTGTGTGTGTGCGTACACATGTGTATATATCTCTTTAAGATGATTAATATGCACATCTTAACTTATATCACTTGGCTACAAATCAAACAAAAAATGGAAGGATCTAGGAAAAATGTTTTGTTACCTGCACTACATTTGGATACAAAGCAGCACACAGCATTGCTGATATCAGCTTGGGGTTCTCAGCATTTGAGTTTGCCTATGAGAAAAGTACAGCATTAATTAACAAGTAATATGGCTATTTCTTCTTTTGTTTTGAGACGGAGTCCCACTCTGTCACCCAGGCTGGCATGCTGGCATGCAGTAGCGTGATCTCGGCTCACTGCAACCTTTGCCTCCTGGGCTCGAGTGATTCTCCTGCCTCAGCCTCCCAAATAGCTGGGATTACAGGCATGTGCCACCACGCCCAGTTAATTTTGTAGTTTTAGTAGAGACAGGGTTTCTCCACGTTGATCAGGCTGGTCTCGAACTCCTGACCTCAGGTGAGCCGCCTGCCTCGGCCTCCCAAAGTGCTGGGATTACAGGCGTGAGCCACCGTGCCCGGCCTCTTTTTTTTCTTTTTGAGACGGAGTTTTGCTCTGTCACCCAGGCCAGAGTGCAGTGGCGCCATCTCGGCTCACTGCAACTTCTGACTCCCAGGTTCAAGCGATTCACCTGCCTTAGCCTCCCGAGTAGCTGGGATTACAGGCGTGCACCACTATGCCCAGTTAATTTTTGTATTTTTGGTAGAGACGGAGTTTCACCGTGTTGGCCAGGATGGTCTCTAACTCTGGACATCAAGTGATCTGCCTGTGTCAGCCTCTCAAAGTACTGAGATTACAGGCGTGAGCCACTGCGTCTGGCTCTAATATGGTTATGTCTGTGCCGTAGAATTTACCATTTTATTATATTTGGTCTCTACCTTAAAGCAAAAAAAGAGCATCTAATTTCTATCTCTTTGCTAGAAAAACTATTTCTAAGTAAAAAACAAATCTACTGGACCACAGTCACATTGGACCCATTCCAAGGAGCCTACAATGACTTTCTAGACTTTTGCAAAGCAGTTACAAAGCCAGTGTTCCGAAGTATAAATGGAGAAAGAAATTCTGGTTCATGAGATGTTCAGAATCTCCAGGAAGTGCTAACTGCACTTGGAACACAGGGGCTTCAGGTTCATCTTACAGAAGTGCTTTTCCTACAGTTATAGAAAAAAACTGTCCTGTGTTAGAAAAAATGCTGGCCTGATTTAAGAAAATTCTACCGGAAGTCTATTCTACCTTGTATGAATTTATCAAGAAGCAGCATGAAATTTAAAAACCAAAAACAACAGCAATGATGAGCAGAAAACCTTCTATTCTTCTTTTTTTTTTTTTTTTTTTGAGGCGGAGTTTCGCTCTTGTTGCCCAGGCTGGAGTGCAATGGCAGCTCCCCACACCCTCTGCCTCCCGGGTTCAAGCGATTCTCCTGCCTCAGCCTCCCGAGTAGCTGGGATTACAGGCATGTGCCACCATGCCTGTATTTTTGGTAGAGACAGGGTTTCTCCATGTTGGTCAGGCTGGTCTCGAGCTTCCGACCTCAGGTGATCTGCCCATCTTGGCCTCCCAAAGTGCTGGGATTATAGGCATGAGCCACTGTGGGCATGAGCCACTGTGCCCAGCCCCCTCTATTCTTATGAGTGTTAGCTGACACTTAAAAAATTTTTTTTATACTTTTTTCTTTTTTTTTTTGAGGCAGGGTCTAGCTCTGTTACCCAGGCTAGAGTTCAGTGTCTCAATCTTAGCCCACTGCAACCTCTGCTTCCTGGGCTCAGATCATTCTCCCACTTCACCCTCCCACGTAGCTGGGATGACAGGTGGTACACCACCATGCCTGGTTAATTTTTTTGCAGAGATGGGGGTGGGGGTGGGGTTTCACCATGTTGCTCTGGCTGGTCTCGAACTCCTGAGCTCAAGCAATCCACCTGCCTCAGCCTCCCAAAGTGTTGGGATTATAGGCATGAGCCACTGTGCCAGGTCAGCTGATATTTATTTGCGCAAAGTAGAAAATCAAGAATGCCATTAACCCACTGCTCATAAGGCTTAAGGGAAGAATGTCTACAAGTGTTCTCAGGTTAAGAACGTATTTACGGCCGGGTGCGGTGGCTCAAGCCTGTAATCCCAGCACTTTGGGAGGCCGAGGCGGGCGGATCACAAGGTCAGGAGATCGAGACCACAGTGAAACCCCGTCTCTACTAAAAATACAAAAAATTAGCCGGGCGCGGTGGTGGGCGCCTGTAGTCCTAGCTACTCAGGAGGCTGAGGCAGGAGAATGGCGTGAACCCAGGAGGCGGAGCTTGCAGTGAGCCGAGATCGCGCCACTGCACTCCAGCCTGGGCAACAGCGTGAGACTCCGTCTCAAAAAAAAAAAAAAAAAAAAAAAAAAAAAAAAAAAAAAAAAAGATCGTATTTAGGTGCTAATCAAAGAGAAACAAGAACCAACTCCACATTCTTTACCTCTTCTCCTGTGGCATCTAAGACACCATCTCCTCCTTGGGCCCTTTTCTCAATTTCCCTTGCTCTGAGCCCTTCCCTTGCAAACCCTATATCCGATAACAGCTCCGTGAATTGTCGTTTGAGGCTGGCCATTTCCTAAAAGAAGGGGAAAAACCTTTAAGCAAGGGCATCAGCATAACAGTGTTAAGTCTTACAAAAATGAGTGACTACGAAAATGCATTATTTCAGGGGATAGCAATGAGGCTCAAGCGGATTCATCACTCAGATAGGAAGAGGATCTTGTCTGGTCATTTCCAAGAAGCAGCTTTCACTTACACAAACTGGCAGGCAGAGTGAAACAGTTATGCAGAAATGCAAAAATTCAGTAAATCCAAGGATCATTTATTTCACTCTAGATTACAATTTTAAACACTTTCATTGGATTTGGGGTAGGCCTGATTTTCCACGAAATTCTTAGGACAGCAAAAAATGCGGCTGGTTTTGACTGGAATTCCAACTCCAAGTGCTGCGGCACTGTCTACTGTCTAGCTTTTCCTACTTGCATTGCTGCTCCTGTCCTCTCAGTTCCTTACTCAGGCCTAGAGTGGTTCGTGCTCTCGGTGGAACTCAGCAGAATGTTTCCTCTTTCTCTTTCCTTATGGTCTTGCTGGCTCATATCTTTTTCTAGGAATAGGGACATCATTAAGTGGTTTAAGATTTTTTTTTTTTTTTGAGACAGTCTTGCTCTGTCGCCCAGGCTGGAGTGCAGTGGCACGATCTCGGCTCACTGCGATCTCTGCCTCGTGGGTTCAAGCGATTCTCCTGCCTTAACCTCCTGAGTAGCTAGGACTACAGGCACGTGCCACCATGCCCAGCTAATTTTTGTATTTTTAATAGAGATGGGGGTTTCACCATGTTGGCCGGGCTGCTCTCGAACTCCTGATCTCAGGTGATCCACCCACCTTGGCCTCCCAAAGTGGTGGGATTACAGGCGTGGGCCACCACGCCTGGCTGTGGTTTAAGATTCAGACACTCCTTTTAGTGGTTGAGCACAAATGTGAGAAAGAAAGTATAAACTTCTTTCTTTTGTGGCTACTGTTCTCACATGGGCTGCATATCAGACAAAGAGAAGGAGATAATAATCATTTAAGGAACTGAAAGCTAAGCAACACTACCCTGTCTCTCAATGATGGTTTAAGTATTTTCTTGGAATGTCTCAAGTGTACATGGATAACTATAATATAACTAGGAGTTAAATATACCACAGTTTCTATTTCATGACAAGGTTTTAATTGAAATCTTAAAAAAAAAATCCTACAATCTAAGCTGGAGTTTAGTGAAAAGACGCAACTCTTGTTTGATGGACCTCATAAGTCACAGCAAAATCTATACATAGCCTAACAAAAAATAAATAAATAAATTTAGTAGGAAATATAATTTAAAAGAAATATCCTCATCTTATATTTAAGCATCTTAATGACTTGAGAAAATATTTCTTACTACCCTGTACATATAAATACCCCCCCTTTGATTATTGATTCTCAGCCTCCCAAGTAGCTGGGACCACAGGCATACACGATCACGTGTGGCTAATTTTTATATTTTTTGTAGAGACGGGGTTTCGCCATGCTGCCCAGGCTAGTCTTGAACTCCTGGGCTCAAAGGTTCTGCCTGCCTTGGCTTTCCAAAGTGCTGGGATTATAAGCATGAGCCACTGTGCAGGGCCCCAAAATCTTTGAGTAAAATATGCTTTGCAAAGATGTGTGCCATCATTATTTTGACTTCTCATACCACTCTGGAATTTATTTATTTATTTATTTTTTGAGACAAAGTCTCCCTCTGTTGCCCAGGCTGGAGTGCAATGGCACAATCTCAACTCACTGAAACCTTCATCTCCTGGTTTCAAGTGATTGTCATGCCTCAGCCTCCTGAGTAGCTGAGATTGCAGGTATGAGCCACCACGCCCAGCTAATTTTTTGTATTTTCAGTAGAGATGGGGTTTTGCTATGTTGGCCAGGCTGGTCTTGAACTCCAGGCCTCAAGTGATCTGCCTGCCTCGGTCTCCCAAAGTGCTGGGATTATAGGCGTGAGCCATAGTCCCTGGCCTCATCCCACTTTGGAAGGGGACCTAAAACACTGTTGCAACAGGGGACAGAAGCCCTGTCTCTACATTATACAGAAGATAAGACATTTTTAATTTTTATTTTTTTGAGACAGGATCTCCCTCTGTTGGCCTAGGCTGGAGTACAGTAGGGCGTTCATGGCTCACTGCAGTCTTGACCTCCCCGGCTCAAGTGATCCTCCCACCTCAGCCTCTGGAGTAGATGGGATTATAGGCCCAAATCACTAGGTCTGGCTGATTTTTGTATTTTTTATAGAGATGGGGTTTTGCCATGTTTCCCAGGATGGTCTCAAACTCCTAGGCTCAAGCAATCCTCAGGCTCCCAAAGTGCTGGGATTATAGGTATGAGCCACCAAGCCCGGCTAAACATTTTCTTGTATACTTAGTAGGTTCTGATAGATGTAAGAAAAATAACAAAATCTGGTTCAGTATTAGTTCTTTGGTTTTGGGGAGAGGGTAAGGGGATTAGAGATGGCCATGGACCCCTCTGAAAAGCTGATGAAAGCTATGGTCCATCTCTCCAGAATAACGCACACATGCATAAGCATACAATTTTGTATACAATTTCAGGGGCTCAGAGATTCCGGTTAAGAATGCCTGGTGTAGCCTGGCGTGGTGGCTCACGCCTGTAATCCCAGCACTTTGGGTGGCCAAGGTGGGTGGATCATGAGGTCAGGAGTTCAAGATCAGCCTGGCCAGCATGGTGAAACCCTATCTCTACTAAAAACACAAAAAAATTAGCTGGGCATGGGGGTATGCACCTGTAATCCCAGCTATTCAGGTGCCTGAGGCAGGAGAATCGCTTGACCCTGGGAGGTGGAGGTTGCAGTGAGCCGAGATCACGCCACTGCACTCCAGCCTGGGTGACAGAAGGAGACTCTGCCTCAAACAAACAAACAAATGAAAAAGCATCCCTGGTGTAATTACTGAAAAAACTGACTTCCAGTAAGCAGCAATCTTCGGAGTGCCTATGTTCTACCCTATCCTCCACATAAGTAAACAAAAATTCACCACAAAGAGGAAAAGGAGGTCAGTGGAAAGGTCCAGCACAGAAAGCCTGATATCACAGTGCAGGAGTCCATTTTACCCGGCTGGTAAAGCCAAATATACTCCAGAAATAACATTTGCAATGTTAAGACAGGACACATAAGATAAAGTCGCAGCACCCTCTGGTGAGCTACTCTAATACAAAATGAAGAAAAAGCCACAGACACAACTCACCTGCAGAACTCTTCCGGACAAGAAGTTTTGTCTGCAGTAATTATAACCTGCACGCACACCTTCTCTTGTACTTAGCTGCCATCCCTAAATTTTGGAGAAAATCAAACTGAACTTACTCAGTCTTTAGCGCCAACATGGAATAAAACGAAGCTATTAGGTCATATGCTTACCTTATACGCTTGTAGAAGGGCCAGATAATCACTGTTTGCGAATGCAAATTCCAGCTTTTTCTGGTTAGCTTCTTCTTTTTTATCCCAGGGAGATACCTAAAGGACGGAGGAAAATCAGATTTAAAGAACACTTTTTTTTTTTCAAAGACAGGGTCTTGTTCTGTTGCCCAGGCTGGAGTGCAGTGGTGCGATCATAGCTCACTGCAACCTTGATCTCCCAGGCTTAAGCAATCCTCCTGCCTCAGCCTCCCTGGTAGCTGGGACTACAGGTGTGCCCCATCATGCCAGCGAATTTTTAAAAATTTTCGGTACAGATGGAGTCTCATGTTGTGCAGGCTGGTCTTGAACTCCTGGGCTCAGGCAATTGGCCCACCTCGGCCTACCAAAGTGCTGGCATTATAGGCATGAGCCACCACACCCCAGGTCCTACAGGACACTTTTAATCTGAGGTTTCAAATGGCATTTTCCTATTGCTAAAGCCAGATGCCTTGGGAAAGGATTTTGCATGGAAAAGTGTAATCAGTGGGTCAGCTAATGAAAGGCAGTTATGATGGTCAATGGCAAGCTCACAGTCTTTGCTCTGTGAGTCTGCCTGCCCACCCAAAAGAAGCTCTTCTGGGTCTTTTAGTTCCAAGTGGCAAGAGTCATCAAAGAGCCACTCATTCTAAAGCTACATTTAAAACCTAACATTCTGTTATCTGTGTTCTTTATTTTACAGATTCTTATTCATCTTCTACGTTTGAATCTCCCTTGCTACTATACCCACACTAGTGTTTTACTCTTATTTATTGTTTTACTTAAAAATCTACACTGGGAAGAATCCTCTTATTTTATTACAAATGTTTACAGGTCTTCCTTTTCCCTACAAATGTGTAAAATCAGCAGGGAAGTAAATTTTCACCGCTTTACACATACTAATTCATTAATCCAATGATATTTCTCTGCCTTCTCAGGCTCTAAAGATACCAGCATGAGCTTCAGTAGTTTCTCATGGCAATCTAAACCAATGCCCTAGCTGTAACACCACTGAAAATCATTCTAAACCAACCATAGTGCTTCTAATTTTTGTATATTTAAATATCTTATAACTAATATAACAGCAGTAAAATTTTAGTTTCTACTTGAAAGTAAAATTCCTTCCTTTTTAGACAGGCCAGTGGGAAAAGGATTGCACGTGGGAGATGAATATTATGTTTACAGAGTCCAGCAAAGGACAGGTGCTCAGTTTTGGCTAAGGATGACATCAACATTTCTTCTCTCTCTCTCTTTTTTTGTGTTTTTTCTTCAGATCACTAAACGAAGGGAGACATCAACATTTCTGGATTCAGAGTCCAGAATGCTCACCATTATACCACGGAACCTCACACCAGACATCAACATTTCTAATGAGTCTTTCTTGATTCCAATAAAAGAAAATGGTCAGTGAGAGGTTGGTTTAGATGATTTGGGAAAAGGCAATGGAAGTCTTGTTCACAAGGTTGATACTGTGTACCCCCAGCAAGTTATGTCACCTCTTCGGGTTCTTGGTTTTATCATTTCTTTCTTTTTTTAAAGACTAGTCAAGTCTCAATAATCAATTGAGATAACTCACTACCACTGGACCAGCTGGTTTATAATTTGTTGTTAAGTCAGGGAGCTGGACTAAGATCTTTTTGCAGATCTGTGAGTTTATAATTTGATGACATATAACATTAAAACTGAAGAAAATGAATACATCCATTGATTCCCCTAACTAGATAAAATAAGCCACGATAAAAATAAAGGCAGATTGCTTATCATGAAAGGACCGGTAAAAAAGATTTTTTTTAAATGAAGAAAAAAAAAAAAGGCAGACTGACACTCCACCTAACAGCAGAAAATCCTTTCTTCTCAAGTATACGTGGAACACCCTTCAGGATAGACCATATGCTTGACCATAAAACAAAGCTCAATACATTTTAAAGAGGATTGAAATAGTACAAATATGTTCTCTGTCCACAATAGACTGAAGTTAGAAATCAATAATGAAAAAAATTTTGCGAACTCACAAATATATAGAAATTAAACAACTCATGCCTAAATAATAAAGGGTCACAGGAGAATAAAAAGGAAAATCAGAAAATACTTTGAGATGAATGAAAAGGAAAACCAAAACATATGGGACACAGCTAAAATAGTCCTTAGAGAAAAACTGAGAGCTGTACATGCTTACATAAAAAAGAAAGATCTCAGAACAATAACCTAACCTTCTACTTTAAGACACTAGAAAAAGAAGAGCAAACTAAACAGAAAGAAGGAAAGAATAAAGAGCAGACAGTAATGAAATAAAGAACAAATTGGATGACATTGTTCCCTAAAAAATCTTTTTGTTTTATTTGTTTTTGTCTTTTCAGAAATTTATTTTTGACCTTCTCCCCATGCAGATGTGCCCTAAAAAATTCACATCTAACATACAAGCAAATTTTTAGGGGGTTCACATGCCCTTGATTCCCCCATGGTCCCCTTAGAGACCTATGGTCGTCCTCTTAGAGACTCCAGTTTAGATGAATGTTGTTTACTTACAAATGGAGACTTAAAAGCCAAACTGGCAGCAATGGTGAGAGCAGGATCCAAACAGCGGAAGATGGACCCAAACAACATTAGTTTGCCAATTCTCACATCCACAGGCAGAGAGGCCAAGTGATACCCAAGAGGGGTCAATTTTTCATCTGGAGTTAATGCTCCTAAGTCTCGTAATCGTATTTTTGAGGCACGAAGAGAATCGGCGTGTGGAGGTTCAATAAGCCGAGAGAACACAGACTGGAGATTATGAGCACTAAACATCTCTAAAATTTTAATTCTGAAAAGGAAACAAAATAACAATTTGTCAATTTTATTTCTGGTGGGATGACACAGAGGAATAATTTCTTGTGAGTGAGAATAATTGACAAGTTTAAATACAAATTTTTAAAATCTCGTGTTTTCTACTTCTACCAATAAACCACAGAAGCACTTTCAGATGCTGAAACTTACTCATATTCAGAATAAAATTCTCTCTATAAACTTTCAAAATGCTTCTTTCCTTAATGGTGGGATCGAATTATGAAATAGAGTTCATGACAAAAGATAATAAGTGCTGGCAAGGATGTGGAAAACTTGGAACCCTGCACATTGTTGGTGGGAATGTAAAATGATGCAGCCACTATGAAAAACAGGATAGAGATTCCTCAAAAAATTAAAAATAGAACTACCATATGATCCAGCAACCCCACTTCTAAGTATACACCCAGAAGAACTGAAGTCAGAATCTTGCAGAAAGGCCAGGCACAGTGGCTCACGTCTGTAATCCCAGCACTTTGGGAGGCTGAGGTAGGTGGAGGTCAGGGGTTCGAGCCCAGCCTGGCCAACGTGGTGAAACCCAGTCTCTACTAAAAATACAAAAATTAGCCAGGCTGGTGATGCACACATGAAATCCTAGCTACACGGGGGGCTGAGGCAGAGAATCACTTGAACCCAGAGGTGGAGGTTGCAGTGAGCCAAGATCACGCCACTGTACCCTAGCCTGGGCGACTGAGCAAGACTCTGTTTCAAAAAAAAAAAAAAAAAAAAAAAAAAAGAATCTTGCAGAGCAGAGATACTTGCCACTCCTGTGTTCACTGTAATATTATTCACAATACCCAAGATATGGAAACAACCTAAATGTCCACTGACAGATGAGTGGATAAAGAAAGTGCAGTATATATACATACAGTGGAATACTATTCAGGCTTAAAAAAGAAGAAATTCTGCAATATGCAACAGCATGGATGAAACCTTGAGGACATTATGTTAAGTGAAATAAGTCAGTCACAAAAAGACAAATGCTGGATGGTTCTACTTGTATGAGGTATCTAAAATAGTCAAACTCACAGAAGCAGAGAGTAGAATGGTTGCCAGGGGCTGGACATGAGGGGAAAATGGAGAGTTGCTGTCCAATAGGTATAAAGTTTCAGTTTCACAAAATGAGTAAGTTTGAGAGCTCTGCTGTATGACATTATGCCTATAGTTAACAGTACTGTGTTGTAAAATTAAACATTTGTTAAGAGGGTAGATCTCATATTAAGTATTCTTACCATAATAAAAAACTGGACATGAATAGCTTAGATAGTTCTGACTGCTATACAATTAAAGGCATTTATTAAAAAATTTTAAATGATCCACTTATTCCTTCGCACATCTGAAGGTGCAGTCATTGTTTATTTATTTATTTATTTATTTTTGGGGGATGGAGTTTCACTCTTACTGCCCAGGCTGGAGTGCAATGGTATGATCTTGGCTCACCGCAAACTCTACCTCCCAAGTTCAAGTGATTCTCTTTCTTCAGCCTCTTGAGAAGCTGGGATTACAGATCTGTGCTGCTACACCTGGCTAATTTTGTATTTTTTTAGTAGAGATGGGGTTTCACCATGTTGGCCAGGCTGGTCTCGAACTCCTGACCTCAGGTGACCTGCCTGCCCCAGCCTCCCAAAGTGCTGGGATTACAGGCATCAGGCACCACGCCTGGCCCAAAGTTGCAGTCATTGTTTATAAAATTAATCTGCATTGTGTCCTGCCTTGTGATAGCTCTTCAAAAACTAGTGTTTTAAATTATGAACTTCATCCAGAAAAAGAGTTCTCATTTTAAAAAAACAAATTATGAGCATCAGCAACTTAAAGAAAAGTGTAACATACATAAAATTTTATTTACTTCACATACAGCTCCTTTTTAAGTTGCCAACTTATAAACATACAATTTCACATTTTTATTAACATGTATATTTTTGGTACCTTGCCTTTTCTCACTTAATGTAGTTCACTTTAAGACATGAATTGACAGTAATTCACTTACTTAAATTTCATTTTTATTTTATTTATTTATTATTTTATTTAGAGACGATTCTCGCTCTGTTGCCCAGGCTGGAGTGCAGTGGCACGATCTCGGCTCACTGCAATCTCTGCCTCCCGGGTTCAAGAGATTCTCCTTCCTCGGCCTCCCAAGTAGTTGGGACTACAGGCGTGCGCTACCACACCCAGCTAATTTTTGTATTTTTAGTAGAGATGGAGTTTCATTCACCATGTTGGCCAGGCTGGTCTCCAACTCCTGACCTCAGGTGATCCACCCTCCTCAGCCTCCCAAAGTGTTGGGATTATAAGCGTGAGCCTCCATGCGCAGCCCTACATATATATTCTTAAGCTCTATTTTAGGGCCATGCTCTGCAATGTAAGAGATCTTTATGTGCAGAAATTTAAAAGGAATGGTAAAGGTAACACTAAGGATCTTTTTCTTTGCAAATAAATGAGATTATTGGCGGTCATTCTTAGCCAAATATCTTCTAGAAATAAAAGGAAAACATGGAACTTAATAGAGTGAGAAACATTTAGACCTTTTGGAAGCAAAACACAAAAAACCAGATGTCACCTTAGACACAGCTGTTCCAGTGGCACTCTTTGTATTTCTGGTAGCTGTTGCTTTAAAAGCTGGTGATTGTAGTGATGGCTAGTGAATAAATGGAAGCAGACCCCAGATGCAACACGGCCTGCTCGGCCTTTCCTTTGTAGAGCATTGGCTTGAGACACAAAAGTGTCCTCTAGACTTTCCATCCCTTTGCTGGCATCATATCTATAAAGAAAAAGAAAATACAAAATTGAGTCATTTTATAAAAATGTGGCCAAGACTGCTTGGCATGGGCAGAATAGATGAACCAGCTTCCTCCTGTAGAAGGACACAGTGCCCTGTATATTCTGGGATAGCTGAGTCCCTGGTAGGAGCAGCTAGTGCTGATTTAAGTGGCATCAAGTGCAGAGTTTCCCAAACTACACAGTTTCTTTATTCAACCCTTTTTCATACAAGCACATATAAAATCACATGACAAAAAGAGAGAAAAAGCAATTCATTACTTTTCATCCCCGTTTGATGTTAAGCTCCATGCTTTTGGCTACAGAATCACTCACGCATCCACGTGCAGTTTTCATAAAGTATTTTTTCATACAGTAACCCATATAGCTTAATAGCATTAGCCATTAACAACTGTGTCTCCCTAAATGAAGCATTTTTAGCCCCTCTCTTAGATCACCACAAGATGGAATACCTCTTTTCTTTCATTTTCCCAGAATCGATGACATAGACAACATCATCGATGGTTATGGATGTCTCAGCAATGTTGGTGGAAATTATAATCTTAGTTACTCCTACAGGAGGTTTTACAAACACAGCCTGCTGCTCTTCACTGGATAAAGATGAATGAAGTGGGTGAATAACACATCTGGAAGGAAATAAAAGCACATGAAGTATTCTAGCACATAGCACTGAAACTGGATTTCAGTGGATGAATTTCTACTATGACTTCAGGTATTAGCAACTTCTCCACAATCTGTACTCAGAGCCCAGCTTTTCTACATAGTAAAGTCTTGGCCAGGCGCAGTGGCTCACACCTGTAATCCCAGCACTTTAGAAGGCTGAGGCGGGCAGATCACCTGATGTCAGGAGTTCGAGACCAGCCTAGCCAACATGGTGAAACCTCGTCTGTACTAAAAATGCAAAAATTAGCCAAGTGTGTTGGTGGGCACCTGTAATCCCAGCTACTTGGGAGGCTGAGGCAGGTGAATCACTTGAGCCCAGTAGGCAGAGGTTGCAGTGAGCTGAGATCCCACCATTGTACTCTAGCCTGGGTTACAATAGTGAGACTCTGTCTCAAAAAATAAAATAAATATAAATATATAAATGGTAAAGTCCTTTCTGATTTTGACAAAAATTTTACTTAGTTCTAGGAACCAAAAACCTCATACCAACTTGGGAAAAATGCTGGAGTGTAATTCAGTAATAAATAATGAGGAGGAATAAATAATTGATATTCTACAAGCAACAAGCCTAGTGCAAACTAACCAGCAAAGAATCATTCTTCCTTTAAATACAGAGAAGAGCCTGTAATCCCAGCTACTTGGGAGGCTGAGGCAGGAGAATCACTTGAATCTGGGAGGCGGAGGTTGCAGTGAGCCGAGATCATGCCACTGCACTCCAGCCTGGGTGACACAGCGAGACTCCGTCTCAAAAAAAAAAAAAAAAAAAAAATACACAGAGAGAGAGAGAAAGAGAGAGAGAGAGAGAGAGAAGAGAGGCGATAACAATGATGTAACCTCAGAAACTTCATTCTTACATTTTTAGGGAGTGTTCATTTGTCAAATAGTTCTCTTCTTAAATATGAAAACACACCTAGTGTGTCTTGCTCCTGGAATCAGAACTATTGAAGATGATTTTCTCTCATAATGGTAGGACTTCTTTGTTGATACTAACGCTGCCTTTCCCCCACCCTCCCCCACTCTCTGGGGCTCTGACATCTAAAATTACATGCAAATTTGCTGAGTCACTATGCTATGTGAAGAGAATTTTTTTTTGAAACGGAGTTTCACTCTTGTTGCCCAGGCTGGAGTGCAATGGTGTGATGTCGGCTCACTGCAACCTCCGCCTCCCAGGTTCAAGCTGTTCTCCTGCCTCAGCCTCTCGAGTAGCTGGGTTTACAGGCGCCCGCCACCACACCTGGCTAATTTTGCATTTTTAATAGAGATGGAGTTTCTCTGCATTGGTTAAGCTGGTCTCGAACTCCTGAACTCAGGTGATCCGCCCGCCTCGGCCTCCCAAAGTGCTGGGATTACAGGCATGAGCCACCACACCTGGTGAGTATTTTTCTTTAATAAAAGGGGAATAACTGATTTCCTGCAGCAAATAGGTTTGTTCATTTCCAGCTGGCATAAACAAATGTATGCTCGAAGAGTCGTACTCTTCCAGGGTCCAAAGAGGGTGATATCTTTACAGGTAACTGCAATGGATGATTAAGAATATAGAAAGCTATTAGCTTACCGATTACTACGTCTGTTGTTGAAAAGAGAATTACACTGTAGCTGTTCATAAAGCATTTTGATTTCTGCTAGTCCTGGTAAAAATACAAGTATAGCACCTGGGTATATAAAAAGAATCAATATGTGGGTAAGCATAGGCACAGAAAAGAAACAATGAAATTTTTTTTTAAAAAACAATTGATATGATAAATGAAGTAAATGAAACACCAATATAGATTATAAAGCTGTTTTTAACCAAAATATGCAATAATCTGAGAATTTCGCCTGTGGTCTCAGCTATTCGGCAGGCTGAGGTAGGAGGGTCGCTTGAGCCAGGGGGGCGGAGGTTGCAGTAAGCCAAGATTGCGCCACTGCACTCTAGCCTGGGTGACAGAGCGAGACCCTTTTCAAAAAGAAAAAAGAAATTTTCACTATCATTTTTATTTTCTTTGTAAAGTCCCAGAGGATTTAAAGAAATAAAAAATTACATGTTTTCTGACTTAATAAGGACAAAATGGAGATTTATCCTTCTATAACCAGAAAAACTGAGGTGTGGAAAAGTATAATGTCTATCAGTATAATGCCAAGAATTATTAGCTAAGCTCTTTTTTTTATTTTAATTTTTAGTTTTTGAGACAAGGCCTTGCTCTGTCACCCAGACTGAAGTGCAGTTGCATGATCATGGCTCACTGCAGCCTCAACCTCCCCAGGCTCAGGTGATTTTCCTACCTTAGCCTCCCGTGTAGTTGGGACTACAGGTATACGCCATCAATTTTTTATGTTTTTAATAGAGACAGGGTTTCGCCATGTTGCCCAGTCTGGTCTCAACCTCCTGGACTCAAGTGATCCACATACCTCAGCCTCCTAAAATGCTGGGTTTATAGGCGTGAGCCACTGTGCCTGGCCTAGCTAAGCTCTTTAAATACACTTTTTCAGTACACTGGTTATTTTTTTTGTTTGTTTTTGAGACAGCGTCTTGCTCTGTTGCCTAGGCTGAAGTGCAATGATGTGATCTTGGCTCACTGCAACCTCCGCCTCCTGGGTTCAAGCGGTTCTTCTGCCTCAGCCTCCTGAGTAGCTGGGATTACAGGCGCGCGCCCCACACCCGGCTAATTTTTGTATATTTAGTAGAGACGGGTTTCACCATGTTGGTCAGGCTGGTCTCGAACTCCTGACCTCATGATCTGCCTGCCTTGGCCTCCCACAGTGCTGGAATTACAGGCGTGAGCCACCGCACTTGGCCCCACTGGCTACTTTCTATTTCTTTTTTTATTTTTTTAGAGACGAGGTCTCACTGTACTGCCCAGGCTGGTCTTGAACTCTTGAGCCCAAGCAATCTTTCTGCTTTAGCCTTCCGAGTAGTTGGGACTATAGGCATGCACCACTGCACCTGGCCTTGACATTAAATTTCTATAGGAAGAGGTATTCTCCTAACCTTATAAGACAGGAAGACTATTCTATTAATAAATAAAATCCATAAACATTTTTACTGGAAATGAGAAAAGGAAACTATAACTGGCTGGCCAATCTGGTAATCTAAATTCAGATATATTTTAGAGACAGCCCATTAACTAACCCTATCATATTAACAGTTTATGGGCTTTTAAATTTTACATTAAAGAAAATAAGCATGAAAACTGATTATAGTATATTTCTGTGTGAAGAGCAGTCACTCACTCAACAATAGTCACCTTCTTTTGTGCTTTATTCAGGGAGAAAAATGGTAGTGTTTTCACCAGCCTCTCCTTTATCCCACAAATATTTATTGGGTACCTACGTCAGCTCCATGTGAAGTGCAATGGGATATAAAACAAGCATCTGTCAGCAGAGAACTCATAACCTATTATTCAGTCATAGTTATCCTTCCCACTAAATAAATGAGGAATCTGAATTATCACAAAACTGGAACTCTGATGAAGGCTGAAAGAGATCTTAAAGCATTTAAAAAAAATACTTCATAGTAACAAAGAATGCTCACGTATATTATCTCATTTAATACTCATAGCCATCCACTGAGAAGGTTATTAGTGGCCAGGCATGGTGGCTCAGGCCTGTAATCCCAGCACTTTAAGAGGCTGAGGTGGGTGGATCACTTGAGGTCAAGAGTTCGAAACTAGCCTGACCAACATGGTGAAACCCCATCTCTACTAAAAATACAAAAATTAGCCTGGTATGGTGGTACATGCCTGTAATCCCAGCCACTCGGGAGACTGAGGCACGAGAATCACTTGAACACAGGAAGTGGAGGTTGCAGTGAGCTGAGACTGTGCCATTGTACTTCACCCTGGGCCACAGAGTGAGACTCCGTCTCAATTAAAAAAAAAAAAAAAGAAGGCTACTAGTACTCCTACTAGTGAGTCAGTAACTTCAGACTCAGGTCACAGAGTTAGTAGGCATGGAACTTGGACACAAACCTAGGGTTTCTGGCATCAGATCCATGTTCTTTCCATTACATACCCCATGATCCTCTCTGCTAAAATGCCACAAAATTTTATTGAGGTCAGGTGTGGTGGTTCATGCCTGTAATCCCAGCACTTTGAGAGGCTAAAATGGGAAGACTGCTTGAGCCTAGGAGTTTGAGACCAGTCTGGGCAACATAGGGAGACACCGTCTCTACAAAAAATTAAAAATTTAGTAGGGCATGGTGGCACATGCCTGTGGTCCCAGCTACTCGAGACGCTGATGGAAATTGTAGGATTGCTTAAGCCAGGAAGTTGGGGCTGCAGTGACCTGTGATCGGGCCACTGAACTCTAGCCTGAGAGACAAAGTGAAACTCTGTCTCAAAAAGAAAAATTTGGGCGCGGTGGCTCAAGCCTGTAATCCCAGCACTTTGGGAGGCCGAGACGGGCGGATCATGAGGTCGGGAGATCGAGACCATCCTGGCTAACACGGTGAAACCCCGTCTCTACTAAAAAATACAAAAAACTAGCCGGGCGAGGTGGCGGGCGCCTGTAGTCCCAGCTACTCGGGAGGCTGAGGCAGGAGAATGGCGTGAACCCGGGAGGCGGAGCTTGTAGTGAGCCGAGATCTGGCCACTGCACTCCAGCCTGGGCGACAGAGCAAGACTCCGTCTCAAAAAAAAAAAAAAAAAAAAAAAATTATTTATTAAAAGAGAAGATAAGCAAAAAGAAAAATATAAAGAAAAAAAAGCCACAAAATTAAAGATGATAAAACACACTATTATTTGTGAATTGAAAATTTTGTCTATATTTTTATGTGCCTCATCTGTCCGGGATATCTTTAATGTTCACAAATATGTCACATATGTCACTGACTTCCTAGTCACTATAGCTACTCTGCTTTAAATTTAGGTAATTTCCTTCCTTCCTTCCTTCCTTCCTTCCTTCCTTCCTTCCTTCCTTCCTTCCTTCCTTCCTTCCGTCCCTCCCTCCCTCCCTCCCTCCCTCCCTCCCTCCTTCCTTCCTTCCTTCCTTCCTTGCTTTCTTTCTTTCTTTCTTTCTTTTTTTTTTTTTTTGACTTGTCCCCCAGGCTGCCAGGCTGGAGTGCAATGGTGCAATTTTGGCTGGCTGCAACCTCTGCCTCCTGGGTTCAAGCAATTCTCCTGCCTCAGCCTCCGAGGAGCTGGGATTACAAAATTTAGGTACTTTTCTAACATTTCTTCTTCATTTATGATTTTTTTGCTATGCTTGATTTTTTTCTTTTTCTTTTCTTTTTTTTTTGAGACAGAGTTTCGTTCTTATTGCCCAGGCTGGAGTGCAATGGCATGATCTTGGCTCACTGCAAACTCCACCTCCGGGTTCAAGCAATTCTCCTGCCTCAGCCTCCCGAGTAGCTGGGATTATAGGCATGCACCACCACACCCGGCTAATTTTGTATTTTTAGTAGAGATGAGGTTTCTCCATGTTTGTCAGGCTGGTCTTGAACTCCCAACCTCAGGTGATCCGCCCACCTTGGCCTCCCAAAATGCTGGGATTACAGGCATGAGCCACCACACCCGGCTGATTTTTTTCAACAATAGTCTTCTCCTTTGGAATGAAACAACATAGGTTGGGCGCGGTGGCTCACGCCTGTAATCCCAGCACTTTGGGAGGCCAAGGCAGGTGGATCAACTGAGGTCAGGAGTTCCAGACCAGCTTGGCCAACATAGTGAAACCCCGTCTCTACTAAAAAAACAAAAACATTAGCCAGGCATGGTGGTGGGCACCTGTAATCCCAGCTACTCGGAAGGCTGAGGCAGGAGAATCACTTGAACCCAGGAGGCAGAGGCAGTGAGCCGAGATCGCACCGTTGCACTCCACAGCGAGACTTTGTCACACACACACACACAAAATTACAAAAATTAGCTGGGGGACATGGTGGCGCACACCTGTAGTCCCAGTTACTTGGAAGGCTGAGACAGGAGAATTGCTTCATCCTGGGAGGCAGAGGTTGCAGTGAGTCGAGATCCTGCCACTGCACTCCAGCCTGGGCGACAGAGCAAGACTGTCTCAAAAAAAAAAAAAAAAAAAAAAAAAAAAAGAAACAAGATATTCAGTCCAGTGAAGTGATACTGCATTAGCCAACACTCACTACTTGCCAAGTAAAAATAAGGCATTTAAATAATTTTTTAAGGCTCACAAGTCTCTTTAGACGACCACACAATGGGCCAGGTGTGGTGGCTCACGCCTGTAGTTCCAGCACTTTGGGAGGCTGACTCAGGCAGATTATCTGAGTCAGGAATTCGATACCAGCCTGGCCAACACTGTGAAACCCCATCTCTACTAAAAATACAAAAATTAGCCGGGTGTGATGGCACATGGCTATAGTCCCAGCTACTCGGGAGGCTGAGGCAGGAGAATTGCTTGAACCCAGGAGGTGGAGGTTGCAGAGCTGAGATTGCGCCACTGCACCTCCATTGCCTGGGTGACAGAGACTCTGTCTCAAAAAAAAAGGAAAAGAAAACCATGTAATGATTAAAGTGTAAGCAGAAAAAAGCAGCCATTCCCATTTCTCTTCTTTATGACCACATATATATATATATATATATATATATATATTTTTTTTTTTTTTTTTTTTTTAAGAGACAGAGTCTTGCTCTGTTACCCAGGTTGGAGTGAAATGGCGCAATCTTGGCTCACTGCAACCTCCACATCCTGGGTTCAATGACTCTCCTGCCTCAGCCTCCCAAGTAGCTGGGCTTACAGGTGCCCATCACCATGTCTGGCTAATTTTTGTATTTTTAGTAGAGATGGGGTTTTGCCATGTTGGCTAGGCTGGTCTTGAACTCCTGACTTTAGGTGATCCGCCCACCTCGCCCTCCCAAAGTGCCCAAGGTGGGCATTACAAGCATGATCTACCATGCCCAGCCCACATAAAGTAATTTTTTGATCTATTATTCCATTTAATGATTACATTCATTTATTCATGCAACAAATATTTACTCTGTACCTAAATATTCTAGGCACTGTTCTAGGGTCTGAGAAATATAGTGGTGAACAAGAACGGTCTATTCTTTTTCTTTCTTTTTTTTTAAGACGGAGTTTTGCTCTTGTTGCTTGGTGGTGAGCCAGGGCGCCTGGCTGAAATCTCTACTCTTAAGGAGCTTACATCCTATTGAAGGAGGTAGTCAGTATGCAAAATTCTAATTTCAGACATTGTTAAGTGCTACAATTAAAATGAATTATTTTATTTTATTTTTTGAGATGGAGTCATGCTCTTGTAGCCCAGGCTGGAGAGCAGTGGCACGATCTTGGCTCACTGTAACCTCCACCTCCTGAGTTCAAGCGATTCTCCTGCCTCAGTCTCCTGAGTAGCTGGGATTACAGGCGCCCGCCACCATGCCCAGCTAGGTTTTGTATTTTTAGTAGAGATGAGGTTTCCCCATGTTGGCCAGGCTGGTCTCAAACTCCTGACCTCAAGTGATCCGGCTGCCTCGGCCTCCCAAAGTGCTGGGATTACAGGCGTGAGCAATAGCACCCGGCCTATTTTTAGATATTATGATAGAGTAAGGGGAGTAGGGCAAGACAACAGATAGGGTGGTCTGTAGAGGTAAATTGAGAAGAAACCTGAAGAAAATAAAGGATTTAGTTAAGAGAAGATTTGGAGTATTAATTCTAGGGACAAGGGACTGCAAGTGAAGTTAAGAAGGCTCTCGGGATGGGAAGACAGTGAGTGGAGAAAAGTAGTGATTACTCTGTGTACAGTAGTAGTAATAGTGTTTAACCATAATAAGCGTTCAGTTGATCCTCGAACAACATCGGTTTGCATGGCACAGGTCTACTCATTGGCAATTTTTTTTCAATGAATATATTGGAAAATTTTTGGAGATTTGTGACAATTTGAAAAAAAACTAGCACACAAACTGCATAGCCTAGAAATATGAAAAAAATTAAGAAAGAGACATGTCATGAATGCATAAGACACCTATAGATACTAGCCTATTTTATTATTTATATCATGAAATAGTATATCATAAAATACACACAAACCTATTATAAAGAGTTAAATTTATCAAAACTCACACACACACACACACACACACACACTTATGGAGCATACCTGGTGCCATATGCATCTAGAGAAAGGTGAACAAATGTAAAAATGCAGTATTAAATCAGGCCAGGCGCGGTGGCTCATCCCTGTAATCCCAGCACTTTGGGAGGCTGAGGTAGGCAGATCACCTGAGGTTGGGAGTTCGAGACCAGCCTGATCAACACGGTGAAACCCCGTCTCTACTAAAAAAATAAAAATTAGCCGGGTATGGTGGTGCATGCCTGTAATCCCAGCTGAGGCAGGAGAATTGCTTGAACCTGGAAGGCAGAGGTTGCGGTGAGCCGAGATCGCGCCACTGCACTCCAGCCTGGTCAACAACAGCGAAACTCCTTCTCAAAAAAAAAAAAGCAGTATTAAATCACAACTGAATGCAATGAACTATAATGCAGTATACTGGGGTAATAACTTTATTAAAAAAATGATTTTGTAGCCACCTCCTGTTGCTACTGCAGTGAGCTCAAGTGTTGTGAGAATCCACTTAAAAAATGTATTGTGACACTAATCATCTCCAAGTAAGTCATTTGCTTTGTCAGAAAATTGTATATTACAGTAAAAAGTGATCTTTGTGGTTCTTGTGTATTTTTCATTGTGTTTAGTGGAATACTGTAAACCTTGAATAACATCATGGACCTATACAAAGTGCCACTAGTGATGCTGTAAGTACTCCCGAGAAGCAGAGAAAAGTCATGATATTACAAGCAAAAGGTGAATTGCTGAATATGTACCGCAGATGGAGGTCTGTAACTATGGTTGCCTGCCATTTCCAGATAAATGAATCCAGAGTAAGGGCCATTGTGAAAGAAGAAAAAGAAATTTGTGAAGCTGTCACTGCAGCTACGCCAGCAAGTGTGAAAACCCTGTGCTTTTTGAGAAATACCTTTTTATCTCATTGAAAATGTAGTTTTTATGTGGGTGCAAGATTGCTATAAGGCATACCTATATGATTCAAGAAAAAACAAAGTATTATACGACAACTTAAAGCAAATGGAAGGGAGGATCTAAAGCTGGGAAATTTAATGCCAGCAAAGGATAGTTTGATAATTTTAGAAAGAGGTTTGGCTTTTAAAATATCAAGATAACAGAAGCAGCAGTTTCTGCTGACCAAGAGGCATCAGATGATGAGTTCCCAGATGCCATTAAGAAAATCATTGAGGAGAAACGATATCTGCCTGAAAAGGTTTCAAATAACTGATGAAAGTGCCCTCTTCTGGAAAAAAAATGCCACAAAGGACATTTATTAGTAAGGAAGAGAAATGAGTACCAGGATTTAAGGCAGGAAGGGATAAGCTAACTCTACTCTTTTGTGCAAATGTAGTCGGGTTCATGATCAGCACTGCCCTGTCTATAAAGTTAACCCCTGGTCTTGAAGGGAAAGAAGAAACACCAGCTGTCAGTGTTCTGGTTGTAAAAGAAAGGCTGGCCAGTGGGAACCCCTTTTCTGGACTGGTTCCATCAATGCTTTGTCCCTGGAATCAGGAAGTACCTTGCCAAAGTTCTTTTCATATTGGACAGTGCCACTGGCCACCCAGAACCCCATGAGTTCAACATCGAAGACACTGAAGTGGTCTACTTGCCCCTAAACACGTCTCTAATTTTGCCTCTATATTAGGAGTTCATGAGGACCTTTAAGGCTCATTATACAGGGTACTTTATGGAAAGGACTGTCAATGCTACAAAAGAGAATTCTGATAGAGAGAACATCATGAATGTCTGGAAGGATTATTCCCTTGAAGATGCCACGGTAGTTACAAAAAAAAGAGCAAAAGCCATCAAGCGTAAAACAATAAACTGATGCTGGACAAAGCTGTGTCCAGATGTACATGACTTCACAGGATTTATAAGACAATTGAGAAAATCATAAAAGAGATTATGGATATAGAATAAAGGTGGGGAGATGGTGGCAGTGGTGAAGGATTTCAAGATATGGATCTTGGAGAAATTCAAGAGCCAGCAAACACCACAGCAGGGGAATTAACAGAAGACGACTTGATGGAGATGAATGCTTCCGAACCAGTGCCAGACAATGAGGAAGACATAGAAGCAGCAGCAGTGCCAGCAAACAAACTGACATTAGACAATCTGGCAGAAAGGTTCAAGACTACTTTTAACTTCTATTATGACATGGACCATTCTATGATACAGCACTGAAACCAAAGCAAACAGGGGAAGGATTGGTACTACATAGGAACATTTTTAAAGAAATGAAAGAGCAAAGTCAGACAGAAATTACAATATGTTTCCTTAATGTTGCAATGAGCATGCATCCCTCTTTTGCCTCCCCTTCCACTTCTTCCACCTCTGCCACCCCTGAGAAAGCAAGAGGAACCCCTCCTCTTCCTCCTCCTCAGCCTGCTCAATGTAAAGGCAACAAAGATGAAGACCTTTATGATAATCTGCTTCCACTTAATGAATAGTAAATATATTTTCTCTTCCTTATAACTTTTTAAGTTACATTTTTTTCTCTTTAGCTTACTTTATTTTAAGAATACAGTATGTACGCCAGGTGCAGTGGCTCACGCCTGTAATCCCAGCACTTTGGGAGGCCAAGGTGGGTGGATCACCTGAGGTCAGCAGTTCAAGACCAGACTGGCCAACATGGCAAAACCCTGTCTCTACTAAAACACAAAAATTAGCCAGGTGTGGAGGTGCACACCTGCAGTCCCAGCTACTCGGGAAGCTAAGGCCGGAGGACTGCTTGAACCCGGGAGGAAGAGGTTATAGTGGGCCACCATCATGCCACTGCGCTCCAGCCTGGGCAACAGAGTGAGACCCTGTCTCAAGAAAAAACAAAAACAAACAAACAAAAACCAAAAGAGAATGCAGTATGTAATACATATAACATACAAAACGTGGTGTGTGGTTTTTTTCTGGTTTTTTTTTGAGACAGGGTCTTTCTCTGTTGCCTAAGCTGGAGTGCAGTGGTGCAACCATGGCTCACGGCAGCCTCCACGTCTCAGGCTCAGGCAATCCTCCCACTCCAACCCCTTGCTGGGACTACAGGCATGTGCCACCATGCCTGATTAATTTTTGCATTTTTTTGTAGAGATGGGGTTTTCCAGGCTGATCTCAAACTCCTGGGCTCAAATGATTCACCTGCTTTGGCCTCTCAAAGTGCTGGGATTACAAGTGTGAGCCATCACACCTGGCCTGTATTATTATAATTATAATCTCACCAGTATTAGGGGTAGTATCTACTGGGCCTTAACTATACTGTGCTAAGTGCCTTACCTATGGTTTCTTTTAATCCCCAGAATAGTTCTACATAACAGGATTTATTACTGTCTTCATTTCACAACAAGGAAATTGAAGCATAGAAAAGATAAGGACTAGGCTGGGCATGGTGGCTCACGCCTGTAATCCCAGCACTTTGGGAGGCCGAGGTAGGCAGATCACCTGAGATCGGGAGTTTGAGACCAGCCTGGCCAACATGGAGAAACCCTGTCTCTACTAAAAAATACAAAATTAGCCAGGTGTGGTGGCACATGCCTGTAATCCCAGGTACTCAGGAGGCTGAGGCAGGAGAATCGCTTGAACCTGGGAGGCGGAGATTGCGGTGAGCTGAGATCATGCCATTGCACTCCAGCCTGGGCAAAGAGAGCGAAACTCCATCTTAAAAAAACAAAAAAACCAACCAACCAAACAAACAAAAAGATAAGGACTTTATTCAAGGTTACAAGATTCCTGAATAGCAGAGCTGGGAAGTTTACCAGACTGCAAAGCCTGTGCTCTTAACCCCACTGCCTTGTAGCCTGTGTGCAAAGAGTTTGCATGTAATTCAAACAATCATAAGTAGACTCCCATTTAGCCAAGGACTGAGTGTTTCATTTGTGGATCATTCAGGCCTGAATAAAGAAGCAGTTACCTGGAGGGTAGGAGTGCTTTCCGTCCACAATCCACTCTAATAAGGCCTCTATTAATTCAAGATTCACCTTTTCAAAATCCATGATGGACATTGTTTTGATGACTGACTTGCTAACCCCTGAAAGAAAGAAAGGTAAAAATGAGAAGGATATTTATACCTTGTTGATGTATTTTATTGTATATTTATACCATATACAATTTGCCTGTGAATTAGGTGAGTGTTGCTTTGATTTAATAGCATAGATGTTAACATTTAATGTACTGAAATGAACTTTTTTCTTTATTTATTTAGAGACAGGGTCTTGCTCTGTCACCCAGGCTGGAATGCAGTGGTGTGATCACAGTTCACAGCAGCCTCAACCTCCCAGGTTCAAGTGATCCTCCCATCTCAGCCTCCTGAGTAGCTGGGACTGCAGGCATGCACCACCATGCCTGGTTAATTTTATTTTATTTTTTGTAGACACGGGGTCTTACTGTGTTGCCCAGGCTGGTCTCGAACTCCTGGGGTAAGGCAATCCTCCTGCCTCAGCCTCCCGAAGTTCTGGGATTACAGCCACCATACCCAGCCCACTTTTTTCATTTAGTTTCCCAGAAAATCTAGCCTCATCAGAAGTAAGTTTTGCTTGAACAATGACCTAAAGAGCAGGTTCCTGCCCCTGTTAGAAAGACCCAGACAGGCCAGTTTTTACTCTCCTTGTTCCTTCCCCTCTTTTACCCTTCAAATATTTATTGAAAGCTTGCGTTCTGGAAACAAAATTCAAAGTCAAATACATTTTAGAAACTTCTAGATTCAATCAAATCATGAACGAGATATGCTGTTAGTCCAGGTAACACTAACCTATGGCAATCAATGGACAGAGACCACAACTTTCACCAGCATTTTTATAACAGTGACTCGCTGAACCTTTAGGTTCCTTTGAGAAAATGATAAGTGATGGATTTTCCCTGAAAAATAAATGTGATTGTAATGTCTTCAATAACACCTGTGGAGTCTATTCATAGACCCTCACAATCTCCCCAGTCACAATCTCCTAATCTATCCGTGACCTGGTAAATGATGTAGTTCTGTAGGATGTACTACAAGCTTCAGTTCTTTTATTTTATTATTTTATTTTATTTTTGAGACAGAGTCTTGCTCTGTCACCCAGGCTGGAGTGCAGTGGCGTGATCCTGGCTCACTGCAACCTCCGCCTCCTGGTTTCAAGCGATTCTCCTGCCTCAGCCTCCTGAGTAGCTGGGATTACAGGCGTGTACCACCACGGCCAGCTAATTTTTGTGTTTTTAGTAGAGCTGGGGTTTCACCATGTTGGTCAGGTTGGTCTCGAACTCCTAACCTTGTGATCCACCAGCCTCAGCCTCCCAAACTGCTGGGACACAGGCGTGAACCACCGCGCCTGGCCGCCTCAGCTCTTTTAAAAGCAATAGTATATTGTTGGGGTGACTAACTCTTCAAAGACTGCTGTCCTTTCTTCTCAGGCCCTCCTAATGACCTATCGCCCTAACTACAGTTTAATTGGAACAAAATAACTATAGTTGGTACCAAGGAAGGGAAACTTTCTTTTTTTTTTTTTTTTTTGAGACGGAGTCTCGCTCTGTCGCCCAAGCTGGAGTGCAGTGGCGCTATCCTGGCTCACTGCAAGCTCCGCCTCCCGGGTTCACGCCATTCTCCTGCCTCAGCCTCCCGAGTAGCTGGAACTACAGGCGCCCACCACCGCGCCCGGCTCATTTTTTGTATTTTTAGTAGAGACGGGGTTTCACCATGGTCTCGATCTCCTGACCTTGTGATCCGCCCGCCTCGGCCTCCCAAAGTGCTGGGATTACAGGCGTGAGCCACCGCGCCCGGCCGGGAAACTTTCTATATGAGAAGTTTGAAGAGGGACAAAAGCAGTTTCGGCTGGGTGTGGTAGCTCATGCCTGTAATCCCAGCACTTTGGGAGGCTGAGATGGGTGGATCACCTGAGGTCAGGAGTTCGAGACAAGCCTGACCAATATGGGGAATCCCCGTCTCTACTAAAAATACACACACACACACACAAAAAATTAGCCGGGCATGGTGGTGGTGGTGGGCGCCTATAATCCCAGCTACTTGGGAGGCTGAGATGGGCGGATCACCTGAGGTCAGGAGTTCGAGACGAGCCTGACCAATATGGGGAATCCCTGTCTCTACTAAAAATACAAAAAAAAAAAAAAAAAAAAAAAAAAAAATTAGCCGGGCATGGTGGTGGTGGTGGGCGCCTGTAATCCCAGCTACTTGGGAGGCTGAGGCAGGAGACTTGCTTGAACCCGGGAGGTGGAGGTTGCAGTGAGCCGAGATCACGCCACTGCACTCCAGCCAGGCAACAGAGCAAGACTCCATCTCAAAAAAAAAAAAAAAAAGAAAGAAAAAAGCAGTTTTGAAACAATGTTGTTCTAGTGGAGTGAATGCCATGTTGGTCAAAAATGAAAAAAAGGAAGAAACAGGCTGCACAAAAAAGGGTGTGGTTGGGTGAGCAAGGTGGAGCAGGAATCACTTTTCTTTGCCAAGATTCCAAAAAGCCAGACTTTTCAAAAAGAAGAAAGGATCAGCTAATTGAAAAAAGAAAATTGAACATAGTTTTGTTTTCTTAAATTATTATTATTGACACAGGGTCTCACTCTTTTGCTCAGGATGGAATACAGTGGCATGATCATGGCTTACTGCAGCCTTGGCCCTTGGGGTTCAAATGATCTCTCACCTCAGCCTCCTGAGTAGCAGGGACTATAGGTGCATACCACCACACCAGCTAATTTAAAAAAAATTTTAAGAGACAAGGCAGCACTATGTTGCCTAGGCTGGTCTTGAACTCCTGGGCTCAAGCAATCTTCTGGCCTCAGCCTCTCAAAGTGTTGGGATTATAGGCATGAGCCACTGTGCCCAGCCAAATCAATAATATATTTTAAATGACCAATTATTAATTTTTTCAAAGAAAAACTAGAACATGCCTTAAAAATTGAGCTAGGAAACATTATTTAATTTGCTGAAAGGTGAAAGAGAACATTGAGATCAACCAGTTCAAGGCTTTTTTTTTTCTTTTTGAGATGGAGTCTTGCTCTGTTGCCCAGGCTGGCGTGCAGTGGTGTAATCTTGGCTCACTGTAGTCCCCGCCTCCTGGGTTCAAGAGATTCTCATTCCTCAACCTCCCAAACAGGCATGCGCCACCACGCCTGGCTAATTTTTGTAAGGACTTTAAAACAAAAATAAAAACAAAAACAGAACCAGAAGCTCAGAAAAGCTAAGCAATCAGCCCCGTACCATACAGAAGCTGGTGGCAGAGTCATATTTCCTGACCTCAAGTCCTCCATTCTCCTTCCTTAAAAAGGAGGTCCCAAAGGTACTTTCTGAACTTTCGTAACCTTTGTGCTTAAAATTAGAAAGTCATGGATTAGATTCAGTGATAATTTTAAAAGAAAACTCCAAAATTTTGAAAGAGATGCCAAAGGGATTTTCTTTTTTTTGAGACAGGGTCTCACTCTGTTGGGACTGGAGTGCACTGGTGCGATCATAGCTCACTGCAACCTTGAATCCCGTTGCTCAAGCAAACCTCCCCCTCAGCCTCCTGAGTAGCTGGACTACAGGTGCCAACCACCATGCTCAGCTAATTTTAAAAAACATTTGTAGTAGAGACAAGGTCTCAATATATTGCCCAGGCTGGTCTTGAACTGCTGGGCTCATGTGATCCTCCTGCCTCAGCCTCCCAAAGTGTTGGGATTACAGGCGTGAGCCACCGTGCCCAACCTCAAAGGAATTTTCTTGTTCCATAATTTACTGGAATAAGGGAATGGGAATTATCAGTTGGTATGATGTATAAAAAGAACACAAATTTTTGAGTTAGACATATTTTAATTAGAATCACAGATCTGTACTTACTAGCTGGGCACTATCCTTGTGGGTTTGTATTATACTCCTCTAAATGACTCCACTTTATAGATAAGGAAACTGAGGCACAGAGATGATAAAGAACTTGCTCAAGATCATTAGCTGGTTTTATGAGAGCCTTGGAGTTGAACCCAGGTCTATAAAATACAAGTCCATTCTCTTAGCTTTACATCTCTCAATACTGGGAAGATGAAATAAACTGTTAGGGAGCTATGCTTATCTTCCTAAACAACAGAACAATGGCTAATATCTTAATTCCTTGGTGATTACCATTCCACATTCAGGATTGGGAACTGTCTTTGGTAGATGGAGAAAAAGGAAAATTCATTTGCCTCTTATCCTATAGAAGCAGTAATGGGTTGGAAGCTCTTACTCATGAATGATAAACACCCCTTTTTGGGAAGAACTAAGAGGAACAGGGGTGACAGTCTAGGGAAAAAGGAGAAAGAAGGGCAGCTGAGATCTGCTTCTAGTCTAGGCTTCAAGGAAGAAAGCAAAAGTAGTAATCCTGGGGTTTCTATGGGCTCAGTTTAGCTTATATGGATATAAGACCACATAGGAACAAAGAGTAGAGTCTGGCATGGGAGGAGGAAGTACCTACCAACATACATAAAAAGCTCAGCACAGGGTAGGCCTCAAAAGATGTTATTTTAAAAGCCCAT
This sequence comes from Macaca thibetana thibetana, assembly GCF_024542745.1. Classification (NCBI taxonomy): domain Eukaryota; kingdom Metazoa; phylum Chordata; class Mammalia; order Primates; family Cercopithecidae; genus Macaca; species Macaca thibetana. The sequence continues at coordinate 68,373,034 of NC_065590.1, read as the reverse complement.
GAATAATGCTAAAACTAGTGGGATATTAAAGGATTTTAAAATCATGTCAAATATTGCTTTATAAGTGACTTATTAACTACAAAAGAAATAGTAATTATCCAGGGGAGAAACCTAGCAAACATCACTTTACCAAGTGAACAAGTTAACATTGCCAATAATGGGACAAACCAACACCACAGGGCCCATGTGCCTTTTGATATGATGCATTGAGAAATCAAGATCGTTTTTGTGATGCTCCAGCCAAAAATGTATAATCTAAATTTAATCATGGGGAAATACTAAACCCAAATGAATAGACATTCTACAAAATAATCTTTAAAAATATCAAGGTCACTAAAAGACAAAGGATGAGGAGCTGTTCTAGATCAAAGGAGACTAAGAACACATGACTGAATGTAATATATGATCCATGATAGGATCCTGAATCAGGAAAATATAGCAAAAATAAACATTATTGAGATGATTGTTCAAATCTGAGTATGGACTGTGAATTATATAATTGTATCAGTGTTAAACATCCTCATTTTGATCACTGTACTGTGGTTATGTAAGAGAATGTCCTTGTTCTTAGAAAAATCATACTAAAGTATTCAGGGTAAAGGAGTGTCATATCTGCGACTTACTCTCAGGAGATTCAGGAAAAAAAAAAAAAAATACATGCATCCAGAGCAAATGATAAAGCAAAAAATGAAGCAAAACATTAACAACTGATGAATTGGGGTAAAGGATATATAAGAGTTCATTGTTTAGTCTTGCAAACTTTTCTGTAAATTTGAAATCACATCAAAATAAAAAGCTACAAAATATACAAGAATATAACTTACATTTTACTACCTCACAATTTTTCTCTAATGAGTACATATTTCTTTTATAATTAGAAAAAAAACCCATTGGCAAATAGAGTAACAATTATATTCTAAATATGTATCTGAGCTATTTTTCTAGGTTTAAGGTTTCTCCGATGAATTAAAGGCAATGTAACTATGAAACAAGAATCATATTTTTATTCTTCCACATCATGGTAAGAAAGAATACTAGAAATCTTTGGCATAGTTATAATATTCCCCCAGGAGGCATGTTACCTTTATAACGGGCCAGGAGCTGCTTAAAATCTAACTGTTGATCTGGCACTGCATCTTTGACAGAATCCTGATCCTGGAGGTGAAGGGAGAGCCTCAGGTCTTCTTCCACTTCTTCAAATGCAGTTCTGTTCCGCCTTGCTTTAAGCTTTTCTTTTGAAATCTGTTTCATGGACCGCATATATGGGCTCCCATCCTGTAATATATACCTGAGAAAGACAAAGGAATGTGGTTGTGTGTATGTGGTTCTGTTGGTGAGGAGGGAAAGAATTCACCTATTTCACGTGCTCATTCAGCAAAATGTCACTGTTTCTGCCCAGTTCATGTGCCATTCTTCCACCAGTCCAGGATTCTGGCTGTACCCTATTTCTGGTTGGGAACACACTGCAACGCTTTTAGGTCTGTCTTGGAAACCAGCTAAGACTTTGGAGAAAAGCTCTATCCAGGAATAATGCCATGGACATTCAGAAAACACATCTGAGTTACAGCCTCAGTAACACCCCTCTTCATTTTTAATTCTTCTTTGGCAATCTTATTGATCCTCTTGTTTCTATGATAATTCCCAGGCAGCTGATTCCCTTTTGTTGCAATCAAATTTGGACTCAAGTTTCTAGCTGTTGGCTGAATATCAACCTAAGACGGTCCTTAAAACATTTCAAAACTCTTACAACTGGATAGTTTAATATTTGTTAGTGACAACACTATTAGACATCATGGCAAAGCAGAAAAATGAATAGATTTGAAAACAAAAGCTCTGGATTTGAGTTCTAGGTCTGCCACTAAACCAACCTGCTATGAGACTTCCAGCAAGTCAATTTCAAAGGGCTTTACTTTCTCATCTTTTGGGAAATTGGCATAGATAACTGCCTCGAATTTTTTTTCCTGGAGCCTTAAATGTTGCTTAAAGCCCCAAGGAAAGGTAAGGGAATGGGAGCAAAGTAACTGTGGGCTATTCTTTCAGCTCGATCATTCCTGTTTTATGTTTCATTTCTTGATGATTTCCTATAAGATTTCATTTGCATAAAGTGTATTGTAGCTTTTTTTAAAAAAAGATTTAAAAACCTATGATTCTATAATGCTGACTTCCTCCAACCCCTTCTCTCCATTAAATGCCATATACTCTTTTCACATTCACCATTTGTTTGTTTATTGAACATTTACTGAATGTCTTTTTTGGACAAGGGACTCTGGCAATGGTGGTGGTATGGTATAGAAAAATAAATATACTTTCAAGGAGCTTACAAACTAGTGAGAACAGAACAAAACAACTCACTGTACTGTAAGACAGACAGAAATAAATGTCATTAGAGGCACAAGAAAAGTACTCTGTGACTTCCAATAAAGAAGTGATTAATTTTTAATAGCAGAAATAGGAAATTTCATGGAGGTGCATTCAAGTTGGGTGTTAAAGAATAACTAGAGAAGGAAGTGGGAAAAAGAAATACAGACAGTAATAGTATGGCATCTTTGAGAAATAACGAGTAGTCTGACAGTGCTAAAGTTTGTGTAGGTAGGAAAATAAAGAAGGAAAGGAAGTTAAATATTGGCTGGGGTCAGATGATATGGGCCTTGAGTGTCCACAAAGTGTGACTGATAGGGAACCAATGAAAGTTCTTAAGAATAGGAGGAATGTGACCAATTCTATGTTTAAAGATAATTCTGAGCCTGGGCAACATAGTGAGACCTTGTCTCCCTAAAAATAAAAAAATTAGCCAGGCATGGTGGCACACACCTGTAGTCCCAGCTACTTAGTATTCTGAGGTAACAGGATCACTTGGGCCCAGGAGACCAAGGCTGCAGTGGGCTATGATCGCACCACTGCACTCAGCCTGGGTGACAGAGTGAGGCTGTCTAAAAATATATATGTGTACTCTGGAAGCAGTGAATTTGAAAAAGTAAAGACAGGTAAACTAGTTGAAAGATGATTTCCTCAGAAACTCATGTTCAATGGCAGTGGGATAGGGCCCAGAAAATAATAATTCTAATAAGCTCCCCAAGTATTCTTATTGCACATTAAAATTTGAGAGCCACTGGTTTTGGGTTTTTAGCTTGAGAATACAGTACCATTAAATGAATATGGAATTAGGAGGGGGGCTTATTAGAGAGGGAAGGAACAGAGAAGGAGAAAAATCCTGACTTGTATTTAAGCTGCCAGATATTAAGGGTGTTTCATTCTAGAGCTCAGAGGTCAGGAATGAAGATACTGATCTGGGAGTTCTCGGCACAGGGATGACAGCTGAAATCACACGAGTCTAAGGTAGCCAAGGGAGAGTTAATAGTGAGAAGAAAGAGTGCAAGGAAAATCTTGGGGAATCCTCAAGATCAAAGACTAAGAAGAGAAAGTAGGGCTTTCAAAGAAGAGAGATCTGTTTATATACAATGGAAGTTAACATTTTCTACCTAGTACTTACAATTGTTTATACAGATATCTTAACACTCAGGCTATACTGCAAACTCTATGCGAGTAGAATGATGATGATGATAATAATAGCTAATTTTTTTTTTTTTTTTTTGAAACAGAGTTTTACTCTGCCACCCAGGTTGGGTGCAATGGCACGGTCTCAGCTCACTGCAACCTCTGCCTTCAGGTTCAAGCAATTCTCCTGCCTCAGTCTCCCAAGTAGCTGGCATTCCAGGCATGCACCATCACGCCCAGCAAATTTTTGTATTCTTAGTAGAGATGGGGTTTTACCATGTTGGCCAGGCTGGTCTTGAACTCCTGCCCTCAGGTGATCCACTCGCCTCGGCCTCCCAAAGTACTGGGTTCACAGGTGTGAGCTACCGTGCCCGGCCAATAACTGCTAACATTTGAGAGCATCCACTATGTGCCAAGCACAGTTCTAAGCACTTTGCAAGTATTAATTCATTAATTTTTTTTATGCTCTCAGCAGAATCAGCAAGTATTAATTCATTAAACTTAAAGTACAGAGAGATTAAGCTACTTGCTAAAGTTATGGTATGTAGAGGGGGCCAGGCATGGTGGCTCTTGACCGTAATCCCAGCACTTTGGGAGGCAAGGCAGGAGGACTGCTGGAGGTCAGGAGTTTGAGACCAGCCTGGGCAACGTAATGAGACCTCTGTCTCTACAAAACCACTAAAAAAAATTAGGCATGGTGGTGTGTGTCTGTAGTCCAGCTACTCAGGAGGCTGAAGTAGGAGGACTGCTTGAGCCAGGTGTTTGAGGCTGCAGTGAGCTATGATTGTACCACTGCACAGCAGCCTGGGCAACAGAGTAAGACTCTATTTCAAGAGAAAAAAAAAAAAAGAAAAGAAAAAGTAAGTAGAGGGATTTAAATATTGGCCACCTGTTTACTGAAAGAGAGGGGAGAACAAAATGTTCAAACAGAAAAAATAGAAGAAAATCACTTCTTGGCTTTTTGGCTAAGATCAAGTGTAGAAAAATTAGAAAAACAGACTAACACATGTATTAGTATTCTGGTACATTGAAGGTCAAATATTATTCTGTTTTCAAAGTTTCAATGAATCTTTTTTTTTTTCTCTCAAGAGATGGGGGTCTCAATATGTTGCCCAAGCTGGTCTTGAACTGGCCTCAAAAGATCCTCCCACCTTGGCCTCCCAAAGTGCTGGAATTACAGGCATGAGCCACTATGCCAGGTCCTTTCACTGAATCTTAATTAGTATCTTCCTTACCTTGTCACAGCAATTGCGTCTTCCAAAAAAAATTGATCAACAGGAAATGTACGACCTAGAAAAACAAGGAGATAAAATAGAAAAGCCTGAGAACACCCATTCAACCATCTTGAAATAGTTTATATATATAAAATTCTCTTAAAGCTTGTCATGCTAATGTTCTATCTGTTCTGTGGTCTTAAAAGTATCAAGAAGAAAAGTTCTTGGTAACAGAAATTGGAAAGGGTAGATTTCAGTCAGTAAACGGAAGACAGTGTATAGGTAGAGAAATGATCCTTTGCTAAGACTTTTTTTCTTTTACCTGTTATACCTTTTATACCCTCCCCCCCGCACTTCTACTACAGAGGACCTCTAAACATTCAACGACTGTATTCTAGATCAAACACAACATTTCCTCCCTAGATTTATCGCCAGCATTCTCTATAACTAAAATAAACTGCACTATTGTTTATCAGTCAGTGTTTGCAAAGTGTCTTTTTAGTATTTAATTGAAGAAGGATAAATCAAAGCTCAGGGTGATAAATTAATTCCACAATGAGACTGTGGAAGTGCCAAAAGAAAACACAGACTATCCAGCCTCACTTTCTGCCAGAGTGGACCAACATCCAGAAATTTAGCAGAATCCAGAAATGAACAGATACACTGTCACAGACACAAGTTCCCTCTTTATGACAGACTGCCACTATAAACTTTGATGTTAAACACAATGGAATGCTAGAAATAAGTAACTATGACTTTTTAAAAAAGTCCCCTAAAAAAAATTAAAATCTCCCAGCAATGGCCGGGCATGGTGGCTCACGCCTGTAACCCCAGCACTTTGGGAGGCCGAGGCGGACAGATCACGAGGTCAGATCAAGACCATCCTGGCAAACACAGTGAAACCCCATCTCTACTAAAAATACAAAAAATTAGCTGGTCGTAGTGGCGGGTGCCTGTAAACCCAGCTACTTGGGAGGCTGAGGCAGGAGAATGGTGTGAACCCAGGAGGCGGAGCTTGCCATGAGCTGAGATCGTGCCATTGCACTCCAGAACGAGACTTCGTCTCAAAAAGAAAGAAAAGAAAGGAAAAAAAAAAATCTCCCAGCAAGATATGTTACCTCCTTATCAGCTGCATTATATGGTTATGATTTTATGTTATAAATAAATCACTTCTCTAGAAAGAGGTATACATATCTACTTATGTCTCAAACTTTAAAATAATTATATTTGCTTGTTAGAATGATACATATTTAATGATGCACTTTATTCACCTGGTATAGTAATAACCGGGCAGGAATTAAAATATTCTGAAAAAAGCTCAGCGTTTAGAGTTGCACTCATTAAAATAACTTGAAGACCTGGCCTCTGCGATACAATGTCCTTCAAAACTAGCAGCAAGAAGTCACTAGAGAAAATAAAAGAAACACCTGAGGATCAAACAAATTCAACACATGAAAATTAGTAACTTTTAGTATATTTTGAGCAAGAAATGTGTAAATCTCTGTGGGAAAAAACCCCGTAACATTCATAGAACAGTGTGTCATGTTCTTGGATGTGAAGCCTTACTATTATAGGTTGAATATCGTTTATGTGAAATGCTTGGAACCGGAAGTGTTTCAGATTTCAAATTTTCTCAGATTTTGGAATAGTTGCATATACATAATGAGATATTTTGGGGATGGGGCCTAAATCTAAACATGAAATCCATTTATGTTTCATATATACATTATACACATAGCCTAAAGGTAACTGTATATAATATTTTGAATAATTTTGTCCGTGAAATAAAGTTGGTGTACATTGAACCATCAGAGAGCAAAGGTGTCAGGTGGGGAATTTGCCACTTGTAGTGTCATGTCAGCACTCAAAAAGTTTCAGATTTTGGACCATTTCAGATTTCAGATTTTTGGATTAGGGATGCTCAACCTGTATAAAGATATAAATTATTTCTCAAATAAACCAAGTCCAGGTAGTACTAATCAAAATCCCAACAGGATTTATCATCAAATTTTATAATTATTATTTATTTTTACTCTTAGCTAGTATAGGGTACAAATTTGATCATTCTACTTCTTGATACATACATGTACCACAAAGACGCATATACAAAGATTTTCATTATAGCATTGTTTGTAATAATAAAACAATAGAAACTACCCAAATGTCCATCAACTGAGAAATGATTAATTATAACAATATCATCCAGTCTATGAAATAACATGAAGCAGATACAAGGAATAAGGTAGAGCTCTAGATAATAACATGAAAAAACCTCTAAGACATAGTTTTAGTAGGAAAAATCCCAAGTTGCCTGGAATAATACACATGGCAGAATACTACCACCCTAACTGGACTCTTGGCCCTTGCCCCCTTGCAATCTGTTCTCAATATAGCCAACCAATAATGCTCTTCGAATGTCAGTCTGATTGTGCTGACCGGCGCGGTGGCTCACACCTATAATCCTAGCAGTTTGGGAGGCTGAGGTGGGAGGAATGCTTGAGGCCAGGAGTTCAAGACCAACCTGGCCAATATAGCAAGACCCCATCTCTTAAAAAAGAAAAAGAAAAGAAAAATCGGATTGTGCCACTCTTATGCTCAGAATCCAATGACTTCTCATTAGAATCCTTACTAACAAGGCTCTATACGGCATGGTCTACACCCCATGCTCCCCATCTTTTTCTAGTGCTCTCCCGCTCATTCACTTAGCACCGGCCTACTGTTCTCCTTGCTGTCTTTGAGGCATGCACCTCGGGTCTTCTGTACATGATATTAATCTGCCTGGATTACTGGGCTTCTCCTAAACCTTCACACAGGTAGCTCCCTCACTTCCTTCAAGTCCTTACTCCAAAGATTTTTTTCAGTGAGGACTTCTTTGGCTACCTTATTTAAAATTTCAAATGCTCTCCTCCCTTACATTTCTATTGTCTTTTTTCTGCTTTATTTTTCCTTCTTAGCACTTACCATATTCTGTATTTTACTTATTTATCTTGCTTATTGATGAGCTCTCCCACTAGAATAGAAGTTCTACAAGGACAAGAATTTTATTCACTACTCCAGGATCTACAACAATGCCTGGGACATAGTAAGTACTCAGTGAATATCCATTGACTTACTAAATGAATATATCATCTGTGTAAGAAAAAAAGGTCAGAAAACAAAAGTAACTATTTCTAACAAAGTAAACGTCTATATCCATGCATAGAAGGATGTATTACCAGTTTACTTCTAAGAAAGGAACTGACAGTGGTCTGGGAGTATTAAGAGGGACTTACACTTTATCCATAATGTTTTTCTTTTCTTTTTTTTTTTTTTGAGACAAGGTTTCACTTTGTCACCCAGGCTGGAGTGCAGTGGTGTTATCACTGCTCACTGCAGCCTTGAACTTCTGGGTTCAAGTGATCCTCCTGCCTCAATCTCCTGAGTAACTGGGGCTAATTTTTTTGTTTTTGTTTTTATAGTAGAGATGGTGTCTCCCTATATTGCCAAGGCTGGTCTCAAACTCCTGCGCTCAAGTGATCCTCTTGCCTTGGCTTCCCAAAATGCTGGGATTACTAAACATATAATCAGCAATCCCAGAATGGGAGGCCTGTAGGTGTGAGCCACTGTACCTGGCCTGTTTGAGTTTGTTTTTTTTTTTTTTTTTTTTTTTTTTTGAGACGGAGTCTTGCTTTGTCACCCAGGCTAGAGTGCAGTGGCCGGATCTCAGCTCACTGCAAGCTCCGCCTCCCAGGTTCATGCCATTCTCCTGGCTCAGCCTCCCTCGTAGCTGGGACTACAGGCGCCCGCCACCTCGCCCGGCTAGTTTTTTGTATGTTTTAGTAGAGACGGCGTTTCACCATGTTAGCCAGGATGGTCTCGATCTCCTGACCTCGTGATCCGCCCGTCTCGGCCTCCCAAAGTGCTAGGATTACAGGCTTGAGCCACCGCGCCCGGCCTTGTTTGAGTTTTTAATGAAAGCATATTCTTATACTACTTAGCTCTTTTTAAAGAGCTAATTTAATTACATTTATGACTATTTTTGTTTCTTTTTCAGGGAAAAGGGAAATAATCTAACAACAACAGGCAAATGGCTAAGTAATTTATGGTATATCCAGACTTCAGAATTTCCTTATGTAATTCTTAATTTTACAGATAATTCAGCTGGGCGTGGTGGCTCACACCTGAAATCCCAGCACTTTAGGAGGCCAAGGCGAGCGTATCACTTGAGCTCAGGAGTTCAAGACAAGCCTGGCCAACATGGTAAAACACTGACTCTACTAAAAAAATACAAAAATTAACCAGGCCTCGTGGCGTGCACCTCTAGTTCTGGCTACTTGGGAGGCTGAGGATGGAGGATCGCTTGAACCTGGGAGGTGGAGGCTGCAGTGAGCTGAGATTGCACCACTGCACCCCAGCCTGGATGACAGAGACTTCGTCTCAAAAAAAAAAAAAAAAAAAAAAGATAATTTGTTAACTCATGCTGTCATTCTGTTAAATCAAAAGTAGCATGACAAAACTATATGATCCCAATAGTGTTTGTGGAAGTACATCTCACTACCATACCCCTCTTCTAACTCCCTGTATACTCCCTGAAGAAAAGAGACCAAAATTATAACATGTAACTAGCAATTTTATAGGGGACAGAGATTATTCTTTTACATTTTTTGGTATTTACTGAATGCTTTAGAATGATCATGTTATCTCTGTGATTAGAAAATTTATCAAAATTTCAAACTAACACAACTGTCACCTTTCTATATTCAACTTTTAATCTTGTCAATATTTTCACTGATTTTTGTTTCTAGATTTTATTAGTTTTTGCTTTTTTCAATCAGAGTTAGCAAATATTCCCCTACTTTTCCTCGTAATTTGTATACCCTTTCCTGTAAACTGGTATTTGTAAATGCTTGAAGCACCCTTCTCCACTGTGTAATTAATCTTTATTCAGATGTGAACATCTTTTGAATTTTTAACTGTTCATATTCTACAGATCCTTAGGTTTTATAAAAATCTTTCTCCCCTCCAGCCCGGGCGACAGATCGAGACTCCGTCTCAAAAAAAAAAAAAAAAAAAAAAAAAAATCTTTCTCCTATTTTAGCCAGAAACCAAATCCAGTGCTATGTTCTCATTTCTTTAAGTCTGTGGAGGTACAAATGTTATAGAATCTAAAGCTATTCTTCATATTCAAAATTATACTGGATATAATTTTCCCTAAAAGTTTAAACTTATCTTTATAACTCAATCATTTAAATACCATTAGTCTGAGAGAATGTTTTATTTGGTTTCCTCTTCCAAGTTGTTCAGTGATTTTGTTAAAAAAATTTCTTCTTTCAGATGTTCATTTCCAACAGCTGCAAAATGACATTATTTACCATTAATTCTTTTTTCCATTGTTTTCTGGAGTTTCTACAAAAAGATTATTTGCCCCTTAGAGATTTCCAACGTTTTCTGTATAGTCATTTAATATTTATTATTGCCTTGTTCTAGGAATTATTTCTTTTTCTTTTGGTTTATTCTTTTTATCTAAAAGTCCGCTTTCTTTAGTTTCTAATTACTTCATATGTCTTATTTACTAATAATAGTAATGTATTATTTCTTCTAATAGTTCTTCTGGTTACACATCTTCTCTGTTCAATTCCTTTTTTTTTTTTGAGACAGTCTTGCTCTGTCGCCCAGGCTGGAGTGCAGTGGTGTGATCTCGGCTCACAGCAACCTCCACCTCCCAGGTTTAAGCGATTCTCCTGCCTCAGCCTCCCAAGTAGCTGGGACTACAGGTGCCCGCCAACAATCCTTTTTTTTTTATTTAATGTTTTGCTTTTAGCTATTTTCTGCTTTCCTATCAGTCCACCAAATTTACTTAGACTATTTTTCTTCTTCTCAAGGTATTTATAGTGGTATACTACTTTTTGGGAAAACTTCATAATTTTCACAGGACTTTCTCTTTTTTTTTCCCCTACTAGTTTTCTTTTACTGCTCTAGGGCATGATCCACATGACAAACTATGATTAATGCCATCCATCTTCCTGGCCCTCTTCAGTACTTAAAATATTGAGACTTTTAATTTTTTTTTTTTTTTTTTCCCTAAGAGATGGGGTCTCATGATATTTCCCAGGCTGAAGTGGCTCTTCACAGGTGCAATCATAGCACACTATAGCCTTGAACTCCCGAACTTAAGCAATCCTCCTGCCTCAGCCTCCTCAGTAGCTGGAACTACAAGCATGCACCACTGTGTCTGGCAAGAATTTTTATTTTATGCCTCACCCTTTAATGACTTCTAATTTCATAAGGTAAAATCCACATGCTTTATTATTCACGACGCTTAAGGCTCTGGAAGGTCTGGCTCCTGCTGCTTGTTCCCTGTGCTACTTTCCCCTTTGCTGCTACACAGCAGGTGCACTGGCTTTCCTTGTTCTGGACTCACAAAGCCCCTTCCCACTGCACAATCTTCAAACATGCTTTCCTTGTCCCCGTTTGTCACCTGGGATTGCATCTCATATTTCAGTTTCCTTTTTTTTATTTGAGACAGGGTCTTGCTTTGTTCACCAGGGTGGAGTGCAGTGGTGCTATCACAGCTCACCGCAGCCTCAACCTACTGGGGGTTCAATTGATTCTCTTGCCTCAGTCTCCTGAATAGCTGGGACCATAGGTGTGAGCCATCACGCCTGGCTAATTTTTTTTTTTTTTTTTTTTTTTTTTTCTGTATCCCCAGTAGAAAGACTACTGGCTTTTTTTTTTTTTTTTTTTTTTTACTTTTCATAGAGACATGGTCTCACTATGTTGCCCAGGTTGGGCTCTAACTCCTGAGCTCAAGCGATCCTCCCACCTCGGCCTCCCAAAGTGCAGGGATTATGGGTACGAGCCATGCGCCCGGCCATACTTCAGTTTTCTTTTTTTTTTTTTTTTTTGAGACGGAGTCTCGCTCTGTAGCCCAGGCTGGAGTGCAGTGGCCGGAACTCAGCTCACTGCAAGCTCCGCCTCCCGGGTTTACGCCATTCTCCTGTCTCGGCCTCCTGAGTAGCTGGGACTACAGGCGCCCGCCACCTCGCCCGGCTAGTTTTTTGTATTTTTTAGTAGAGACGAGGTTTCACCATGTTAGCCAGAATGGTCTCGATCTCCTGACCTAGTGATCCGCCCGTCTCGGCCTCCCAAAGTGCTGGGATTACAGGCTTGAGCCACCGCGCCCGGCTCAGTTTTCAATTTAAATTGTCATTTTACAGAGATATGATCTTTGAGCATCTATGGGTCTCTCTCTCCAAACACAGCATGCCATTTATTCCTTCATAGTGCTTATTCCAATTTGCAATCATTTACTTATTTACTTGTTCATTATTTGTTTTTTCTAGCAGACTGTTAGAGGGGGAGCCATACATGCTTGTTCCTCACTGTATCCCCAGCAACTAATATATCACTTGGCATTTAATGCAGGCTCAATAAATACATGAATCAATGTCAGGACTGAATGACTGACCAAATAAACAAGGAAGAAGATACATTCAGCCACAGCATGCATGACATCTGTTACTTCTACTGAGTAAGGTATCAACTTAGCATAATGCCCAGGATGGTATGAAGTATACCTTCTAATCTAATAGGATGACTCCATCTAATAAGTGATGAGCATGTGCTGTCCTTCCTTTTTAGTGTTATAGACCCTGGAAATCAAACCAGTTGCTCTTCTCTAACATAGGTCTTCCTTGTGGCAAATTACCATTACTAGCTGCATGAAACTGAATTGGAACTAGAAAACATTTTTTTCTGCCATGCCTTCATTTCATGTGAGTGTGTGTTCACTAGGAAAGTCTTTGTTTTACCTTTCTTCTGTCCTCTCATGAACTTCATCAACAATGATATGGGAGACTCCTTGTAGAGCTGTATCTCCTTCTAGCCTTCTCAGCAGCACTCCCGTGGTACAGTATAACAGTCTGGTGGCTGAGGACTTACACAGGAAAGGGCAATATAAACCATTAATAAAATTTTCAAAAAAAGGAAACATTACTGGAAAGCCATTTTGAATGGATAGTGATAAAGAATATTGAAAACACTAGCAGTTCCATTTAATAGGAAACCATACTAAATATAGTTTCTTGCCAGGGACAGTAATAAAATCCTTTCTACTTCATATCAAAATGTTAAGATTTTCATAAAAAGCATTAAAAAACAGTGAATAATGAAATCAGTTCTCAATTTGTCTGCTCCTTATTTGGTTAAATGGATTAAGTCCCACATTCAAGAACATAACAGTCTTTACTAGATGACTTTTGTCAATAAAAAATAAAAAGCTTTACAGAGGAAATTTAGTACAACCAAATAAGAGTGTTTTTTTGTTGTTGTTTTTTGTTTTTGAGATGGAGTTTTGCTTTTGTTGCCCAGGCTGGAGTGCAATGGCACGATCTCAGCTCACTGCAACTTCCGTCTCCCAGGTTCAAGGGATTCTCCTGCCTCAGACTTCCGAGTAGCTGGGATTACAGGCATGTGCCACCACACTCGGCTAATTTTTGTATTTTTAGTAGAGATGGGGTTTCTACATGTTGATCAGGCTGGTCTCGAACTCCTGACCTGAGGTGATCCGCCCGCCTTGGCCTCCCAAAGTGCTGGGGTTACAGGTGTGAGCCACCGCGCCCAGCCATGAGAGTTCTTATCCCAAGATATTTCTAAAAGGACTTCACCCCTACCGAAGGTGATCATTAATTTAAAAATAACCTGAAATTATATATCCCAAATTGCCCATGAATCTCCTAACCCCCAGAACTCTTTATACCTAAAAATCATAAATTTCTGTTATCAGGAAATAAGCAGAGCATACAAACCTTGACACTTTCTAACCGAATCTGGTATCCCACGGTCAGACCCACCCTCTCTGCTCTTTCTTTAGCAACACGTTCAGCAACAGAGATTGCAGAGATTCGTCGGGGTTGGGTACAGATGATGTTGGCCACCTTTTCAGGTGGTCCATTCAGAGAATCATCCAGGATAAACTGTGGAATCTGTGTGGTTTTCCCACATCTGTATATTAAAACAAATAAGTCCTAAAATGAAGTTTTCAAGGGCTAGTTAACTAAAGAAGCAATCATACGGAATGAGGAAAGTGATAAAGCTAATTAGAATACAAATTGTTCAGATTCAGGTATTTTCTAAAACAACCCCCTGACTTATTACCTAGAGGTGAGAAATTCTAGGAATTTGCACTCCAATCAAAAGGACAATCAAATAATAGTTTAGTAACATTTGTAAAATTGGGACTATTGAACAGACATTAGATTAAGGTCTGTAAATGCTTCTAGGAATGTAAACTCTACACATGAACCCTAAAGAAAAGGAGTATTAGCTTATGATTATCAAAATATTTTACATTTTTCCCTTTGATATGTATTAATTTGGCTATGATTAGGCTGAGGTTAAAAAGATAAACTAGATGATACGAATTGTTACCATATCACTGAGTCTGGACACAAATGTAATTATTAAATTGTATAATCTTGAATACATAACTAAATAAAGTCTGCAACTTGTCCCTGCTAAATAGGAGAATGTAAAACAGGAAAAATAATGCACCACAATTAAGTTGTTTTTAAAAGAAAAATAAAGGCTGGGCGTGGTGACTCACACTTGTAATCCCAGCACTTCAGGAGACTAAGGCAGGTGGATCACTTGAGGCCAGGAGTTCGAGACCAGCCTGGCCAACATGGTAAAACCCCCCTCTCTACTAAAAACACAAAAAAATTAGCTGGGTATGGTGGTGCACCATAGTGGTGCACCTGTCATCCCAGCTATTTGGATGGCTGAGGCATGAGAATCACTTGAACCCGGGAGGCAGAGGTTGCAGTGAGCCGAGATCATGCCACTGCACTCCACCCTGGGTGACAGGAAATCAGAATAAATTTAGAAGATAAAAAAGCTTTCAAGCTAAATGTTCTAGAACTATCCTTTAAATTTAAACATGAGCCTTGTTAAAAGTCTTCAGCTGGATGTTTTGCCTTATTTCTCAAGGCAGAGGTATATAATGTCTATAAATCCAGTTACAGTTTTTAACAAGTTGAACTGGTTATGGTAACCAGGGTGCATATAATATTTATAGATGAAAGCTGCCAATGAATAAACTGCATTCTTACCCAGTCATACCACTTATGACAACCACCTGGTGCTTACGCAGTAAGTTAAGAATGGTTTCTCTTTCTTCCCAAGCAGGGAGTGATTGTCTCTCTTGCAGAATGGACTGGAACTGTCTGGAAGCCTAATAAAATCAAAGATAAGACATCATTGGGTTACTTCTCTTTTTTTCTTTTTTTCATTTGAGACAGAGTCTCACTGTGTTGCCAGGCTGGAGTGCAGTGGTACAATCATGGCTCACTCCAATCTCCACTCCAGGCTCTAGTGATCCTCCTGCCTCAGGCTCCCAAGTAGCTGGGACTACAGGTGTGTGCCACCATACCCGGCTTTTTGTATTTTTTTGAAGAGACAGGATTTCACCATGTTGCCCAGGCTGGCCTCAAACTCCTGTGCTCAAGTAATCCACTTGCCTTGGTCTTCCAAAATGCTGGGATTACAGTTTTGTTTTTGTTTTTGTTTTTGTTTTAAATTACAGAGACCAAGTCTTGTTATGTTGCCCAGGATGGTCTTGCACTCCTGGCCTTGAGTGATCCTTTGTTGGATTTGTTGGGATTGGATGTAGAGGACTTTATTCAGAATGCTGCTCAGAGAATCAGTCAGAATGAGCTGTGGAATCTATACATTAAATAGTTTCCCAACATCTGAATAAACTGAAAGATTTTCTGAGTGAAATAAAGCCCTCTTGCTTAGCACATATCCAGTTCTTCCCAGCAAGGGTCTCTATACCAACACTGTCCAATGGAACTTTCTGTGTTGATGGAAATGTTCTATATCTGTGCTGTCCAATACAGCAACCCCTGGCCACATGTGGTTATTGAGCACTTGAAATGCGAAGAACAGTGTTACTGAGGAACTGAATTTTTAATTTTAATTAATTAATATAAACAGCCAAACATGGGTAGGGGTTACCATATCAGACAGCATAGCTCTAAACAGTATCAGATTTTTACCTAAATCAATAATAGAAAAGCACTCACTAAAGCATTATTTTTGGGCAGTCACTACAACTATATAAATCAATTTCATATTTAATGGCCAATGCTATAAACATTGCCTTGTTTATTAAAACTCTGGCTGTACTTTTGAATACTGTAATAACTTTACAGGAACATGCCATTTCCTATATATAATTTTATCATAAACTTAGCACACTGATCAAATTGAACATCTCATTTTTTGTTTCTATCATCTACAGTACAATTTATATACATTGTGATGTTCTATGGGTATTGCACTACATATGTGATGGTGTTATATGGTGTCAAAAATCAGACTGACAGAACTTTAGAACTGGAAGTGCCCTAAGAGAGCATTTAATCCAATTCCCATATTGGTTAAGCAACTTGCCTCTGCCCTATCTCTAACTTTGCCCTCAGGGTTCACTTATGAATTCTATTAAAATAACCTTCATGTGAATGGGGTAAAAACAAAATAGACTTTAGAAACAGAATTGGCTAAACCACTCACTAGCTATGTGACCTTGGGCACATTATTTATCCTTTGAGTCTTTGAAACAGGGTAAAAGTCCTTCCTCATCCTTCTCCGTTTATATATTAATTTTTTCTAATGTAAATCGCAGTATTTGTATTGTTTTGTTTTTAGAGACAGGGTCTCATTATGTTTTCCAGGCTGGCATTATCTCCTCCTGCCTCAGCCTTCCAAGTAGCCGAGACTATAGGCATGTGTTACCATGCCCACCTGGCTCTAACCCCAGAGTATTTGTTTTTGTTTCGTTTTTTTTTTTTTTGAGACGGAGTCTTGCTCTGTTGCCCGGCTGGAGTGCAGTGGCGCAATCTCAGCTCACTGGAATCTGCACCACCCAGGTTCAAGCGATTCTTGTGCCTCAGCCTCCCAAGTGGCTGGGATTACAGGCACCTGTCACCACGCCCGGCTAATTTTTGTATTTTTAGTAGAGACGGAGTTTTGCCATGTTGGCCAGGGTGGTCTTGAATTCCTGACCTCAGGTGATCTGCCTACCTCGGCCTCCCAAACTGCTGGGATTACAGGTGTCAGCTACCGTGCCCAGCCATTAAACCACAGTATTGATATTCCTTTTACATACCAGATTGTCCGTCACAGTACCAAAGGCACATGATTCTGAGACCATTTGGCATATATGTGTGTGTCTGCTACAGGATTTTCCAAAACCATCTAGCATATGCACTTAAGTTTGTTGTGGCCTGTAGAAATTTTGACCACTCAGGGAGAAAATGAAACAAAAGAATATTAGGGAGGGTAGCCAAAGCGTCCTAATTCCTAATCCCATCATCCAGATATTAGGGAGGCAATGCTACTCATTCTCTCGCATACCCTACCTGTTTCATTCGGAACTGCTTGCAGATTTTACCATTTTCAGCACGTACTGACTTTGCCTGCCAGTCATATCTTTTGGAAATCTTTTTCTTAAGGTTCACATAGCTTTCATTCTCTACTATAACAGGTGCAGGACCTTCATCCTCATCTGACTCCTCAGATTCTGATTCTTTTTCAACTTGAAGGAAATAAAAGAAAACGTTTCAATACAGAGCCCTTTCTTTAACAAAACGGGAAAGTCGCTGTCTAACAGAGTATCAAGTCAAACAAAAAGTCAAAATGGAGAAAAAGTTAAAACTTGAATAAAGTAAGTTCATTCATTTCCAGTATTTCTATTGCCAAAGAACTTAAAATGCATCCTCAAGTAAACTTTTATCAAGCATAAGTGGTTATTTTTAAGTCAAATTAAAAACAAAGTAACATTAACATAATTAGCAGTGAATGTTTCAACTATTTGCAAGTGTCCCCAAATCCTACAACATAAAACAACCCAAATGTCTATCAAATGATGAATCGATGAACAAAATGTGGTATGTCCACATAACAGAATAGTCCTCACTAATAAAAAGGAATGCTGTACTGATATGTGCTAGGACATGGATGAACCTTGAACACATTATGCTAAGTAAAAGAAGCCCATCTCAAAAAGCTGCATATTGTATAATTCCATTTCTATGACATGTCCAGAGTAGGCACACCCATAGAGATAGACAGCAGATTTGTGGTTGCCAGAGGCTGGGGGAAGGGGTAAATGAGGAGAGACTGTTATGGTACATGGGTACAGGGTTTCTTTTGGCAGTGATGATAATGTCCAGGGATTAAAAGGTGGTCATTGTTGCACAACTCTGTAAAAATCCAAAAACATTGAACTATATACTTTAAAAGAGTGAATCTTACGGTATATAAATTATGTCTCAATAAAACTACTATTTTACAAAAAAAGGCCATGGCACATAATTGTCATTTCCCAAGGAACATATTTGAATCCCATGCCCTAGAAGCTGGCATCTGGGAGTGGGTTGGGTGGTTAGTGAGTGAACCTGGCTAACTGACCAGCCCTAACATCTCAGCACAGCATCACTATTCTCTACTCATTGAAGTTTACCCAAGGACTCTTACGTTTCTTTTGTTTCTCTGGAAGAAAGATAGATAGCAACAAATAAAAGAGGACCCTTCCTTCCCTTCCTTCCTTCCCTCCCTCCCTTCCTTCCTTCCTTCCTCCTTCCCTCCCTTTCTCTTTCTTTCTTTTTTCTTTCTTTTCTTTTTCTTTCTTTCTCTTTCTCTTCTTCCTCTCTCTCTCTCTCTCTCCCCCTCCCTCCTTCCTTCCCTCCCTCTCCTTCCTCTCCTTCCTTCTTTCCTCCTTTTTTTTTTCTTTTTAAGAGATAGAGTCTCACTCTGTCTCCAAGACTGAAGTGCAATGGCTCACTGAAGCCTCTACCTCCCAGGCTGAAGTGATCCCCCAACATCAGCCTCTTGAGTACCTGGGACAGAGTGCACGACCATGGCTGACTAGCTAAGAAAATATATATATATATTGTAGAGATGGGGTCTCGCTATGCTGCCCAGGCTGGTCTCAAACTCCTGGGCTCAAGCAATCCTCTCACCTCAGCCTCCCAAAGTGCTGGGATTACAGGCGTGAGCCACTACACCCAGCAGAGAATTCTTTGAAAGGGGCTTACTTGTGGTGTAAGAATCTGCACAGTAGGCCATGTGTGGTGGCTCACACCTGTAATCCCAGCACTGGGAGGCTGAGGCAGGTAGATCACCTGGGGTCAGGAGTTCGAGACCAGCCTGGCCAACATGGTGAAACTCTGTATCTACTAAAAATAGAAAAGTTAGCCAGGTGTGGTGGTGGGCACTTGTAATCCCAGCTACTCAGGAGGCTGAGGCAGGAGAATCACTTGAATCTGGAGGGCAGAGGTTGCAGCGAGCTGAGATTGCACCACTGCACTCCAGCCCGGGGGACAAGAGTGAAACTCCATCTCAAAAACATAAAAAGAATCCTCAAAAACATAAAAAGAATCTGCACAGTAAACCTGGATCTAGACTAGGCTAGAAGCCTGCACAAGTATTTGAGGATTTAGGGATTCATAGAACTATCCCTAATGAATTCTGGGGATCTAGTATACCAAAAGCAGGAGGGTACGGATAGTGGTATTGAAAGCAAAATATCTCTAAAATTTCATTTGAAAGTAATTCAGTATATAATATAAGAAGTAATCATATGAAAACCAAATGAATTAAATAAAATAGATTTTCTGAGAAGGTACCTTAAGGTCCTTCCAAGCCTCAGATTTTATATGGTTAAAATAAACACACATCACAACAAACTTCAACTCAGGAAGCCTATCCACAGCAACACAACTGAGCCTTAAGCAACACAATTGAGCCTTACAATTAAAGTTGGACACAATTACAGTTCAGGGAATTCTCATTCCCTTTTGCCCATGGGACTGAATGGCTTGTTCAGCTTGTTCAAGATCACTAAGCCATCCTGGATCAGCTTTAAAAGCTTTGACTTCTAAACCCATCATTCTGAATGCCTCCCTCCACAAGATCAATGCCTTACATACCTTCTGGAATTTGATTAGAAACAAAAGAATTATTTGGAATCATTGGTTTATGACAGGCAGGATTATTTATTCTGGTCCTAGAGGGTACTGGCAGAACGTTCATGGGAGGGACACTATACTTGTGATGGGTATTCGTTAGTAACTTGATTATTTCCGATTCTTCCTCTAAAAGGGTTATCAAAGAATATACAACAGGTTCCGAAGTTTCCGCAAATGTCAAGGCCTTGTCATAAAGAAACTCAGAAATATGTAAACGACAAGCCAGAGGTAGGTTCTCATTGGTGGAATAAAATGCCACGAGGGGAGCTTGGTAGGGATATTTGTGGTCTTTAGAAAATCGAATTTCAAGTTCATATAAAAAAGATCCATCTTCATTAGCATTAAGATGAGAATCATCTACACTTCTTTCTATTCTTCCAACAATTTGATTTGGGGGCACTTCATGTTTGAATTTGCATTTCGATCCAAATTTACAATTTCCTTTGAGGTAAAATTTACAGATTTCAAGTGAATTCTCTTGTACATTTTTGGTACTTTCTTTTGGCTTGGATTTGCGGAATCTACTTGTCAAATATTCCAGTTCTAATCCAATGGTCCAGACTCTGTTCTGAATTCTTTCTATAAATTTTTCTCCACAGATGGACTTGAGAGCAAACGCCTCTTCCTGTCGCTGTTCCATACACTCATCCAAGCTTATCTGGTTGACTGCCTCAGAGATCTTCATCCTCTCTCCAAATGTCTCTGAAAAACACTGGGTAAGGAGATGCTCTAGTGATGCTCCCACATCTCCATCACACATCCTCAGGACTGCTTGACAGCGTTCAATATTGAAACCATACCTGTCAAGGGCAAAACATGACAAAAATGGCATATAAAAAGCAGTATCACACCATTACAGTAAAATTCATTTAAATATGCTTATATGAAGTTATGACTATACATAGGCAGGGCTTGTATTTTGAAAAAGCAACCCTGATAACAATAAGCCGTCCTGAATGACCCCATCTGATAAGATAGAATATTAGGCCTAGCAGGCTTTGCTGGAACCCACAAAATAGGAAAGTACACAAAGAGGGGTAGTGGGTTTCTATGATTTCAGTTTCCTTGAATTCTTTCCCAACTCCTAAAAATGATTAAAGCAATCACCTGGAAAGTTTTTGCACTGCAAATGGGGAGACTGTAAATTCTGGAACATGAGGCTCCACTGGGGCTAAGCCAGCATATTCCAAAGGATCCAAGTCGGGAACGAGGGAAGTTTCCTGTCCAGCTGGCCAGTACCGCTCATCGTTACAGCAATCAGGCTCATCGTCTTCCTCCTCCCCAGAAATGCCTCTTCTAGCAAAGGCAACATTTTCATATATTAGATATTACTTTCTACTTACTTCAAAGAAAAATTTAGCAAAGGTCTAAGAATTTAATTAATAGGCTCCTGACTACTCTTCAGTTGCTGATTTAATCTTATATTGAACTATTAATTTATACCTTGGCAATTAACATTTAGCAGTCATTTATTAAATGCCAGGTACTGTGTTAAGTGCTTTATATGAACTAACTCCTTTAATCTTCCCAATAACTGTGCCAAGTAATATTGGAATGTCCTTTTTTTTTTTTAAGATGATCAACTAAAACTCAGAGAGGATTAGTAACTGCCTAGGTTACACATTAAGGAGCAAATAGAGATTTTACCAAAGGCAGGCAGATTCCAGAGCCTATGTTCTTAATCACAGAAACCTTGGCTATCCTCTGTCTTCTCATTCATAAAAATAACTATCCCTAATTGTTCGTTTTGCTACATAATCTCCTTTTCTAAATCTCAAACAGATAAGAGATTTGTAGATAGGATGGAAAATGAGCTGTTCATGACTGGCCACTAATTAATTCTGGTAAATGGAAAGAAGGAATTAACTCCTTCAACCGAAATCCCAAACAAAAGAGCGACTAAGATTTAAGAATAAAAGCTTTCTCTTAGGCAGATGGTCATGATAAGCAAATCCTGAGACCGCACCTGACCAAGTCAATATTTGCTCCTTGAACACTACTTCTACTTGTTCATTACAAGGGTTTATCTGGAAGATTACAGATAAATCAGTTACTGAATCCATATGAGCACTGCCCTGGAAAAAAATAAAGATACAAAGGCAATCCCATGGATGCTACAAAACAAACTCACTCTAAAATTGTTGCTGAATAATTATTCTTGTATTTCTCTTGACTCACTTTCAACTAATTATATGGCCACAATAGAATCAGTACTGACACAGCATTCCAAAGATGCACAGGACCTTCACACTGCCAGTATGTTTTCCTTACTATCATAGTTTATTCAAATAAAACAATTTACTCAGATCCAGCATCAGCATCTTGTTCTTGCAGGTCTCGGAGAAGAGCTTTCACTTTCTCTTGATTCTCAGAAGTCATATGTAGAGTCTGAAGGGGTACTTTGGCTTTGGGTTTCCATTTTGGGCGTGCCTCTCCTTTGCTTATGTTACTGTTGCTAGGTCTATAGAGGACAAAAGAGCAAAATTACACACATTATCTGCGATCAGAACTTTTACACTCTCCTCAAGGTCCCCAAATATACACAATACAAACTGGATTGTCAAGTATCTTACAAAAGATGACAATGAATGTGAGGAGATTCTCCATTTTCTATAGTATTTACCAGACTTCATTATATCAAAACTGCTGGAAAAAAACCTTATCAGATTCTTGGCCAGGTGCAGTGGCTCACGCCTGTAATCCTAGCACTTTGGGAGGCCGAGGCTGCTGGATCACCTGAGGTCAGGAGTTAGAGACCAGCCTGGCCAACATGGCGAAACCCTGTCTCTACTAAAAACACAAAAATTATCTGGGCATGGTGGTGCGTGCCTGTAATCCTAGCTACTCAGGAGGCTGAGGCAGGAGAATCACTTGAACTCGGAGGTGGAGGTTGCAGTAAGCCAAGATTGCGCCACTGCACTAGAGCCTGAGAGACACAGCGAGACTCCATCTAAAAAAAAGAAAAAAAGTCTTACCAGATTCTTAATCATTAATTCTGGCTTCACTAACTCAAGAATCCTTGGGAAAAAGCAATGCTAATGATGGTTTCCTCTGCACTACAGGGTTCTGAAAAGAAATAAGCTACACACAAAGAGCATTTCATTTCATTCTGCATTAAAATCTGAAAACCAATGAGTTTCATTCTTCCTTGTGAATATTAGGTCCTATTTCTAAAATACCCAATTATCTTTATTTCTGATTATTAAAAAAAAAAAAAAAAAAAAAAAAAAGGCCAGGGGCAGTGGCTCACACCTGTAATTCCAGCACTTTAAGAGGCTGAAGTGGTAGGATTGCTTAAGCCCCAGGAGTTCAAGACCAGCCTGGGCAATATAGCAAGATCCTACTTAAAAAAAAAAAAGAAATAAAAAAATTACACAGCATATATAATCTTTTATTATTTGTCTGATCATGAGGAAATGATCAGTAAAAATGAGGGGGAGTTGCGAGTTTCACATGTTCCTATCTTAACCACCATTTATTTGTACACCCCTGTGACTTGCCTTCCTTCCCGTTATTAAGGGTGAACCATCCTTTATCTTAAAGTCAGTCTTTCTATTTGTAAACTATATGCCATTTCTTTAATCTCCTCAAGGAAATCATTCCAACACTTATCCTCCTTTCTACATCATTGGTTTTTCATTCTTCTTTGGATCATTCCCATCAGCATACAGACATACTATAATGTCTACCCTCTTAAAAAAAAATCAAACCAAGCCAAATCCTCCCTTGAGTGCACATCTCCCTACAGCTACTGCCCCATCTCTCCTTCCTCTAGCTCCCTTATAGTAAAGCTTCTCATTTAGGTTATCAAAATCATTGTCTCTGTCTCCATTTTCTTTCCTCGTCTCTCTGAAACACAACCCAATCAGTATTTCCTATGCTAATACAGCTCTTGTCAAGGTTAACTATGATATCCACATTGCCAAATCCAGTGGATAATTCTTAGTGCACATTTTCCTTGACCTGCCAGAAGCATTTTTCCACAAATGTGTACCCTCTTTAAGCATACAATTCAATCTTATTGACTATTCTCCTTTAAAACACCTTTGTCCCTTGGCTTCCAAAAACCACTCTCTTAGTTTCCTACTTCATTGGCAGCTCCTTCTCAATCCCCTTTGTTTTTCACACTTTCTCTTAGTTTTATTTTTCAATTAAAATTTTTAATTGATACGTAATAACTGTACATTCTTTATAGGGTTGATAGTGGTTTGGCTGCAAGTCAAATCTCATCTTCAATTGCAGTTCCCATAATCCCCATATGTCATGGGAGGGAACCAGTGGGAGACAGTTGAATCATGGGGGCAGTCTCCCCCATACTATTCTCGTGATAGTGAGTAACTTCTCATGAGATCTGATGGTTTTATAAAGGGCGTCCCCCTTCACTTGGCTCTCATTCTTTTCTCTCCTGCCACCTTGTGAAGAAGGATGCGTTTGCTTCCCCTTTTGGCATGATTGTAAGTTTCCTGAGGCCACCCCAGCCCTGTGTTTTTTGCTATTTCCTAAACCTTCCAAGCACATTCCTGCCTTAAGAAATTGCTATTCCCTCTGCCTTGAATATTCTATACTCAGAACTTCACAGCTTATTCCTTTACTTACTTCTTGCCTCTCTTCACGTGATATCTTATTGGGGGCTATCTACCTTATTGGGGGGCTTTCTACATAAAATAGTAATTCTATTTTGGTATTTTATATCCCTGTTACACTCCTTTATTTCTCTCCATAGCATGTGCCAACGGGTAATGTTATACATTTGTTTATGTCTTTTCTATCTCAAATCCCATTCTATCTAGATAAGGACAATATTTTACTCCCTGCTGCAATTCGAAGTCCCTAAAACAGAAAACAGTGCCTGGTGCATTCAGTAAATACTTACTGAATGAATGAACACCTATGGACTCCAATAATGTATAATATCCACATGTTTTGAAAAATCATAGAGCTGCAGCTAACTCAGAAGTTAGGTTCTTGGCTAGGCACAGTGGCTCACGCCAACTGTGGCTCACCTCCAACACTATGGCAGGCCACGGCAGAAGAATCGCTTGAGCCCAGGAGTTCGAGACCAGCCTGGGCAACATAGAGAGACTATGCTGCTTGCTATTTATAAAGTCTATAGTAGTGTACAGTAATATCCTAGGCCTTCACATTCACTCACCACTCCCTCACTGACTTACCCAGAGCAAATTCCAATCCTGCAACTTCCATTCATGGTAAGTGCCCTATACAGGTACCATTTTTAATCTTTTATACTCTATTTTTACTATATCTTTTCTATAACTAGACATGTTTACATACACAAATACTTACCATTGTGTTATAATTGCATATTTAGTACAGCAACATGCTGTATAGATTTGTAGTCTAGGAGCAATTGGCTACATCATATAGCCTAGGTGTGTTGTAAGTTGCACCATCTGGGGTTGTGTAAGTACATTCTATGATGTTTGAACAACAATGAAATCGCCTAACAATGCATTTTTCAGAACACATCTCTGTCAACAAGTGATGCCTAATTGTATTTATACTGTATAACATGCAATAGCAAAATGTTTACTTTTATTACTCATTAGAATTACTAGAATTCCCATAATTTATTCATTAGTTAAAAGTTGAATAGGAGAGAAGCCTAGATAAGACATCTGTTACTGGTCACCACATGTAACACCATCAGATGATGGCTGATTTGGCTGGAAAACACACAGCTTATCAACTAGAAAGACACAGTACAGTCATGTTGCACTTTAGGCTGTTCAATGTTTGCTTTTTGAGATGGAGTCTCACTCTGTCACCCAGGCTGGAGGGCAGTGGTGTGATTTCAGCTCACTGCAACTTCTGCTCCCAAGTTCAAGCAATTCTTCTGCCTCAGCCTCCCTAGTAGCTGGGATTACAGCTGACCACCACCATGCGTGGTTGATTTTTGTATTTTAGTAGAGATGGGATTCCACCCTATTGGCCAGGCCGGTCTCGAACTCCTGACCTCAAGAGATCTACCCACCTGGGCCTCCCAAAGTGCTGGGATTACAGGCGTGAGCCATTGTGCCTGGCCATGTTCAATGTTAACATCATCATTTTAACATCAATCTATGATGACTAAGGAATACTTAAAATAATTTTCCTCACACTATTTCTGTATTTACTTTCAGAGTAACACTGGGTATAACAGCAGTATTACACTCAATTCACAGCGTCATGCAACCTACATACACACAAAAGCTGTTATTTCCCATCATGCCTTCAGAAATGGGTTACAAAGAGGAAGACAATTAATTTGACCAGAATTACTCGACTTTTTTTCCCTTCTCAGCCATCTGTTGTCCCATACATTAGGGGTTGATACCATTTCCATATTTAAACATTCAAAGAGTTATAATGACCTGGAAGGGCGCCTTGATTCACTGAAGATACAAAAGTCATCTCCATCATCCCATATTCTACTGGAGGCCTTTCTGTTGCCGCCACCTCCACCACCACCACCGCCACCGCCACCACTACCACTCCCATGAGATTTACTGGCGTGACTCCTGCCTCCTCTTCCTCCTCTAGAAGACCCTTTTCCACCTCCTTTGCTTGGCTTGCCTTTTCTTCTTACTGAAGAACTCATTTTCACCTGTAAGAGAAAAAAATTAATGTAGACATCATAAAACCAGACAGGTATGATAATCCTTGGTTTGCCAAACTTATGAATATAGGCTACTTTAAAGAAATGAAGGAAAATGCACATGTAAAAAGAGCTGATCTCGGAGCAGGATTCTGAATCTGTTCCAGTGAAAACATTTTAAAACTACAAAATAAAAAGAGCCAGCCAATTTAGGGGTAGTGTGGATAAATCTTCACAAAAGATTTATAAGCACTTCTACCTCAGGACTAATATTATTGAATGTCTCTGACACAGATTTCTTAACTAAAGAAAATAATCCTAGATTCTCATTTGGTTAGGTCTAATTTAGAGTTTTATTTATTTATTTATTTAGAGATGCAGTCTTGCTCTGTCGCCCAGGCTGGAGTGCAGTGGCTCGATCTCGGTTCAATGCAACCTCCGCCTCCTGGGTTCAAGCAATTCTCCTGCCTCAGCCTCTGGAGTAGCTGGGACTACAGGTGCCTGCCACCATGCCCAGCTAATATTTGTATTTTTAGTAGAGATGGGGTTTCACCATGTTGGTCAGGCTGGTCTCAAACTCCTGACCTCAAGTGATCTGTGCACCTCAGCATCCCAAAGTGCTGGGATTACAGGTGTGAGCCACCACACCCGGCCTAGTATAGGATTTAAAAAATCCAGTTGAGAAGTTTCCATGAATTTAATATATGTTTTGACAAAATTTAAATGTATATACGCTCTATCAGGAACACAGCTTGGGCTCAGAGATTCTGCCAAGGGCAAAAGGGAAGTAGGCCATAAAACAGATAGCTCCTAATCTTTTTCCAAAGGACCGACTCCATTTACAATGGAGTGTGGAGAAGTTCAAACTTAAAGGTGCTTTCAAGAATAGTGAGGTTGTGGGGAAAGGGAGATTACAGGATTAAATGAAGATACAGTTTAGACTGTTGGCCAACTAGTTTGCAGGAAGCAAACCAAGGAATAAGACCACTAGGAAGTTCCTTTTTGGGATTAGAACAAGTATTAAACCGGGATCTCAGAAACTATTGCTTCACAGAAGCCATAGTTTGGTTGGATTAGTTTGTAAAGGAATTTACTCTCCAGAGCATTGTTGAAAACAATTGAGCAATCAACCATGGGCATACCCAAAGCTGTGCCTCCCAGAGGAGCAACAACTGAGGCTTAAAATCGTGGGAGGGAAATAGACTTCACTGAAATATTCTAGCCAGTCACTAAAAAGTAAACCAGCAAATAACAATAAGAAGCCCCTGAAAGGGGAGAATCAGTACCCAGAGTTGTTACAGTGTGTTATCTAAAATGCCCAGTTAACAACAAAAAGTCACAAGGCAGGCAAAGAAACGCTTACGTATGACCCATACACTGGGGGGAAAAAGCACAAACTGTCTATGAGTGAGATCAGATGTCAGATTTAACAGAAAAGAACTTCAAAATAGTCATTGTAAGTATATTCACAGAAATAAAGGAATGCACAATTAAAGCAGTAAAGGAAGGTGTGATGACAATGTCATATCAAATTGAGAACATCAATAAAGAGATAAAAAATTATATATATTAAAAAGAACCAAATGGGAATTCTGGAGTTGAAAAGTATAATAATTGAAATTAAAAATTCACTAGAGAAGCTCCATAAACATGAACTAGCAAGAGAAAGAACTGATGAACTTGAAGACAGACTGACATTGATTATGCAAACTGAAAACAGAGAGAACAATAAATGAAGAAAAGTGAACAGAGCCTTGGAAAAATGTAGGACACCATCAAGGGTATCATACACATATAATTAGAATACCAGAAGGAAAGGAAAGAAAGAAAAGAGCAGAAAAAATATTCAAAGAAATAATGGTAGAAAACTTCTCTGATTTACTGAAAATCAATAACCTCTACATGCAGGAAGCTCAATGTCCTCCAACTATTAGAAAATAAACACAGAGATCCACAAAATAGATAAGTTGCAACAAAAATGTTGAAGGTCAAAAGACAAGGAGAAAATCATGAAAGGAGTAAGAGAAAAACAACTTATCACTTACAAGGGGAACCCCAATAAAATTAATGACTGATTTCTCCACAGAAACAATGGAGGGCAGAAGGTAATGACATATATATTTAAAGTACTCAAAGAAAAAAATAGGGCTGGGCACAGTGGCTCACGCCTGTAATCCCAGCACTGTGGGAGGCTGAGGTGGGCAGATCACGAGGTCAGGAGATCGAGACCATCCTGGCTAACACAGTGAAACCCCATCTCTACTAAAAATACAAAAAATTAGCTGGGCGTGGTGGCACACACCTGTAGTCCCAGCTACTCGGGAGGCTGACGCAGGAGAATCGCTTGAACCTGGGAGGCAGAAGATGCAGTGAGCCGAGATCGTGCCACTGCACTCCAGCCTGGGTGACAGAGTGAGACTCTGTCTCAAAAAAAAAAAAAAAAAAGAAAAAGAAAAAATAGTTAACCAAAAAAAGCTATCTTTCAAAAATGAAGGTAAAATGAAAACTTTCTCAGACAAACAAAACTGAGAGAATTTGTTGCCAATAGACTCGCCTCACAAGAAATACTAACAATTCTTCAAGTGGAAGCAAGTGTCCCTGGATGGTAATTTAAATCTACATGAAAAAACAAAGAGTAAAGGTAATTGTGTAAGTATTTTTTAAAAATCCAGATTTATATTGGACATTTATTTATTTGAAAACCAGTATAAATGTATTGTTTCTTCTTCCCTCTGAAATGATTTTAAAAAGCAATTATATAAAATAAGATGTACATGATATAACGTTGGGCCTGTAACCTACAGGAAGGTAATATGTATGTAATATATTTGCCAATAACAGCACAAAGATTGGTGGGAGCATAATTGTACTGTGCTGAGAAAATGACTACAGACAGTAAAGTAATACTTGTAATAAGTATAGTTGGGTATATAACATTAATAGATATAATATGTATAATAATACTATAAAAGGTAGGAAGGGAATAGAGATATATAAAAGTAATACTTCTATATATCTGTCTTAGTCTGTTTTCTGCTATAACAGAATGCCACAGACTAGGTAATTTATAAACAATAGAAGTTTATTTGGCTCATGGTAATGGAGGCTGGGAAGTCCAAGAGCATGACAGTGGCATCTGCTGAGTATCATCTCATGGTGGAAGATGGAAGGCAGAAGTGGGCATGATACAGAGAAAGGCACCAGCAGCCAGACTTATTTTATAATTACTTATTCTTGCTATAACTAACCCACTCCCATGCTAGTGACATTAATCCGTTAATAAGGGCTCTGCCCTCATGATTGAATTACGTGTTATTAGGCCCCATCTCCTAATACTGTTGCATTGGAAATTAAACGTCTAACACATGAACTTTGGGGGTAAACATTCAAACCATAGCAATATTGCTGGAATTAAGCTAGTATAAATCTGAAGCTGTTCATAAATCCCAAAGCAATCACAAAAATACTACATTAGAAAATATTCACTTAATGACTAAATGCAAATGAAAGCAAAAAGTAAGAACAGAGGGAAAAATAGACATTGAGACATACAGACGTCCAAAAGTAGACTAGAATTAGATGTAATTCCCAGTATACAGATAATAAAAATAAATGTGAGAGAATAAAGCAGTCCAATCAAAAGACAGAGACTGTCAGACTGGATTAAAAAACAGGATCCAAATATATGCTGTCTGCAGGATAGGCATTTTAAATTCAGAGACACAATAAATGAAAAGTAAAAGGATGGAAAAAGATGATCTTGCAAACAGCAACCACAAGAAAGGTGGAGTGGCTATGTTAATATCTGACAAAATAGACTTGAAAGCAAAAAATGTTACTAGAGATAGGGATATTTCTTAATGACAAAAGGGTTAATCTGTCAGGAAAAGATAACAATTAAAAACACATATGTACCTAATAAGAAGGCACCAAAATACACAAAGCAACAACTGACAGAAATGAAGGGAGAATTAGACAATTCAATAATAATAGTAGGAGACTTCAATACCTCACTTTTAATAATGGTAGAACAACTAGACAGAGGATCAACAAGGAAATAAAAGACTTGAACAACACTCTAAACCAACTAGACCTAATAAGTGTCTATAGACAAATATTCACACTTCTCAAGTACACATGAAACATCTTCCAAGATAGACCATGCTAGGTGATAAAAGAAACCTCAATACTTTTTTTTTTTTTTTTTTTTTGAGACGGAGTCTCGCTCTGTCGCCCAGGCTGGAGTGCAGTGGCCGGATCTCAGCTCACTGCAAGCTCCGCCTCCCGGGTTCGGGCCATTCTCCTGTCTCAGCCTCCTGAGTAGCTGGGACTACAGGCGCCCGCCACCTCGCCCGGCTAGTTTTTTGTATTTTTTAGTAGAGACGGGGTTTCACCGTGTTAGCCAGGATGGTCTCAATCTCCTGACCTAGTGATCCGCCCGTCTCGGCCTCCCAAAGTGCTGGGATTACAGGCTTGAGCCACCGCGCCCGGCCTTTTTTTTTTTTTTAAGATGGAGTCTTGCTCTGTTACCCAGGCTGGAGTGCTAATGGTGCAATCTTGGCTCACTGCAACCTCTGCCTCTCAGGTTCAAGCGATTCTCCTGCCTCAGCCTCCCGAGTAGCTGGGACTACAGGCACCCGCCACCATGCTCCCTGGCTAATTTTTGTATTTTTAATAGAGATGGTGTTTCATCATGTTGGTCAGGCTGGTCTCGAATTCCTGACCTCAGGTGATCCACCCACCTTGGCATTCCAAAGTGCAGGCATTACAGGTGTGAGCCACCTTGCTTAGCCATAAACCTCAATAAATTTAAAAAGAAAGAAATAATATGAACTATGTTCTCCAACCAAAATGGAATTAGAAATCAAAAGCTAGAAAAAATTTGGGAAACTCACAAATATGTGGATATTAAACTACGTCTTCCTAGGTATTCCTTTCTTCAAAATTCTTGATGATTATACATATGTATTCAGTGTTTATCTTAAGTTTGTCTCTCCTTTCTACTCCCAGAAAGCTCTTTGAAAACAAGACTATGTCTATTTTTTTTACCACTGTACCCTTAACACAGTGTCTAGCATATGGTAGGAATTCAATATCTATTTGTGGAATGAATGACTGAAGGTTGGAAAAATGACTTATGTGGGAATGGAGATTTATTCATCTATTTATTCTTTCCACAAATATTTATTGAGCACTTATTATGTGCCAGATCCTGGGGATATAACAGCAAAGAAGACAAAATTTCTGCTTCATGAAGCTTACCTTCTAGAGGGTAAGACAGACATTAAACAAATAGATATATATTATTACTTAAGTGTTATCGAGAAAAAAAAAAAACCTTGAGGCAGTTATTTTAGATAGAGTGGTTGGGTAAGGCCTCTTTGAGATCACATTTTAAAGGACATCCGGAAGAAACTGAGAGAACGAGCCATGAAATAGTCATCCCTCAGTATACACAGGGGATTGGTTCCAGAACCCCATGTATACGAAAATCCACGGATACTCAAGTCCTCCAGTCAGCCCTGTAGAATTTGCATACAGGAAAAGCCGGCCCTCTGTATGTGTGTTTTGCATTCCAGGAATACTGTCTTTTCTTTTTTCTTTCTTTCTTTCTTTTTTTTTTTTTGAGACTGGATCTCGCTGTATCACCCAGGATGCAGTGCAGTGGTATGACCACAGCTTATTGCAGCCTCGATATCCTGGGCTCAAGCAATCCTCCTGTCTCAGCCTCCTGAATAGCTGGGACCACAGACGCACCACCACACCTAGCTACTTTAAAATTTTTTTAGTAGAGATGAGGTTTCGCTTTGTTGCCCAAGCTGGTCTCGTACTCCTGAGCTCAAGCAATCCTCTCACCTTGGCCTCCCAAGGTGCTGGGATTACCGGCATGAGCCACTATGCCTAGTTGAAATACTGTATTTTCAATGTGTGTTGGTTTGGAAAAAATCCACCCATAAGTGGGCCCGTGTAGTTCAAAACCATGTTGTTCAAATGTCAACTTTACTCACAAAAATGTAGAGTCATTAAAATTTTAACAGGCAAGAAAAATAACAGGTCAAACTGAATTCTGTAAGGTTGTGCATCAGTAATTACCTATGATTTCTAAAATTTACGGAAAGGAAATAAATCAAACAGACAGATTAGAACTTCCTCTCAAAAACCATGCAGCCCAGGTAAATTTGTGTACTGAGAAACATTAGGAAAAAGCAAGAGGATGCTTACTCTGATTCAAAACAAGTTGTCTCACATCAATCCAGAAAATGTTACTTTTACAAGTAGATCTGAGATATGCGCTCAAAATTTTAAACGAAGATTTGCTGACTGTAATGGTATCCAATACCACTCTCCCAGAGTTTTCCAGGCAATAGGAATTAGGTTGTATAATCCACGTGGTTAGATTCCACTATCTATTCCATCTAGCCCGGGAAGATTCCAACTATCTTTCTTCACCATGGATACAGGGACCTAAGTTTGGCTGTAAGAGTATTCTTTGTTTGACAGCCAAGGCACTGAAAAGTGACTACACACTACCCTCCTCCCAGGCAGATCTCTGACTGATCACAATATAACCAGCTCCATCCAGATATCCAGATCTCGTATCCTTTTTCGAACTCACATCGTCCCCACCCTTCTCCCCAAAAAAGCCACACAGACAGAGACAGGGAACGGAGCCTGACCCCTTCAATCAACCCCTTAGCCTGCTCCAAGCCTGAATTTCACGCCTCGTCTCCTAGCCCCACCGCCCCCGCACTGCAGTTTGAGCGTGCACAACCTCAGCGGCAGAGCTCCGCCTTGGTCCGGTCCCGGGGCCTGGGATCCTGCTGGTCCAGATTCACCGGCCCCAGGCAGACAGGATGAAACACTGGGCCGCGATGCTCCTCAGATCCCGACCACTCCTGGAGCAGGAGGCGGCAGACACACTGACAAACAGGGCGACGCGCAGACCGTGCGCACAACGCGCATCACTTGTCCGCAGAAGTGGAAGACGTACCTGGCTTGCAGAGTTGGGTCCCGAGCCAGCTGTCGGGAGGTGCTGCCCAAGGGTCAGAGGTCCCCACAGGGCTTGGCCACCCTCCCGGTTCTCACTTGGAGCAGCCCTGCGGTGGCCCAGCTGCAGCGGCACAGCCCTGGCGCCTTCTGATTGGCTCAGCTTCAGCCCCTCGCGTATTCGCTTCCGGGTGAGAGGTGCCCGGTCGCCCCAGCAACCAAGTCGCACCTGGAGCTGTCCTAGCGCCTAGTTCTCTCCCGGCTGCAGAGCTGGCCGCCCAGGGGGAGTCGCAGAGTTTGGAAGATCTCTCTAACACCTCTCGGCCAAGTGAGTGCCCATCCTGCCAACGACACGGGCAGAGAAGGGCTCCTTTAAGTCGAACTAGCGTGGAGTCAGAACTTGCTTGGCCTCCGGTAACTCCTGTAGGGGTGTGACATATTTCCTAACCGTCTAGCCGAGGAGCACGGGGGAACCCTTGGTCTGGGAATCTAGCTCTGATCTGTCGCTGTTGAGACACCCGAGGCGCGTGCCAACCTCCCTGGGCCTCAGTTTCCGCTATGGTGCCGGGCGGTCTCTGTGAGGTTCCCTCTAGCTCTGACATTCCCAAGTTTCGAATGTAGAACATTTTAGCGGCAATTGAACATTTTAGCGGCAACAGTCCAGTTTTTGATATGATTACGTTTAAATGCTCTGCTTCATAGGCATTTAACGATTGCTTCCGAAGTGCCCTTCATTCACTAGACGTTCTGTTACTATTAGTACTAAACACGGAGTCGGACAGTAGGGTGAGAAGAGATTTGACTAATCCGCCATTCGTGGGCTGGAGGAACTGGGTGGGATAGGGGATCCCGGTACAAAGCCATGGTTTTACTAGAACCCTAAGTACGACAGTAGGAATAGGCCCAGAGTGCTGTGAGGGCTCCTGAAGGAGTCTGAGGTTGAAGAAAGGCTTTGTGGGAGAGCCCATACCTGACCTGGGGCTACAAGAAAACAATAGCTAGTATTTAGAGTTTAGACACTGGGTTAAGTGCCTTTTTTTTTTTTTTTTTTTTTTTTTTTTTTTTTTTTTAAGAATCCACTGTTGCTACTGTCAGTCCTTTGTAGTTTATTGTAGGTAATGTGGTTTTTGTTTGCTTGTTTTTAACTAGCCTAACTGGCCTTTGGTCTTTATGTCATGAAATTTTACTGTAACCTGTCTAGCTGTGGGATTTTGCTTAGTTCCCATTTGTAGTCCAAACAGTCATTTTCTTCAGTTCTGAGAAATTTTGGGGTATTTATTCAAATATCTCCTATTCTTTCCCTCTGGAATTCTTATTAGACTGACAGTAGCATTTTGGATCCACTTTCCATTATTTTAAAATTCCTTGTGCTACTTGCTTTTTTTAATTAAAAAAAATATTTTTCCAGCCATCTCACTCGCACTTTGTGCTACTTTCTAAGCACATCTTTCAGCCTAATGTTCCAGTTCACTAATTTGTTTTCAACTGTATCTATTCTGCTATTCATCCCTTCTAAGAAGTTTTATTTCACCAATTATATTATTCATTTCCTGGATTGCTAATTGTTCTTTGTTTTTTATAATCACCTGTTCCTATCTCAAAGATACTAATACTCTCCCTTTCTCTCTGAGGATATTACAGTTTAAGTCCTCTACCTATTGTGTTAATTCTGTTTCCTCAGAGGGGATGAACCTCTAGCCTTTCTCAACTGGCACCTAAATTAATTTTTAAATTCCCTTGCCCCACCCATAAAAACTCTGATTCAGTAGATGTGGGGTAGAGAGAAGAAACTTAGAAGCATCTCAGGTGATTCTGAATGATGAGTCACAGAGGATATGCCTGCATACCCTCTCTACATAAGTTTTCTTCAGTATCGGAAAATACAGTTTCTTTTTTTTTTTTTTTTTTTTGAGACGGAGTCTCGCTCTGTCGCCCAGGCTGGAGTGCAGTGGCTGGATCTTGGCTCACTGCAAGCTCCGCCTCCCGGGTTTACGCCATTCTCCTGCCTCAGCCTCCCGTGTAGCTGGGACTACAGGCGCCCGCTACCTCGCCCGGCTAGTTTTTTGTATTTTTTAGTAGAGACGGGGTTTCACTGTGTTAGCCAGGATGGTCTTGATCTCCTGACCTCGTGATCCGCCCGTCTCGGCCTCCCAAAGTGCTGGGATTACAGGCTTGAGCCACCGCGCCCGGCCCGGAAAATACAATTTCTAATGTTTTAGTCCACTAAGTGTCCAGGGATCTGAGGCCCAGAATCCCCCTCAGTCTTGTGGTCCTCTTTCTTCCTTTTTCACTTGGTCTCCATACCATTCTCATTCTGTGTGGACCTACCAGCCCTTCCCCACTTGCTATCTTTATTTTCTATTTCTTCCTACTGCCAATTTAAAGATTCTTCACTCCGCCTTACCTCTGTGGGACAATCAGTAAACCATATGGGCTACCAAAGAGAAATAAAAACATATCCACACAAAAATTTGTACACCAATTTTTTTTTTTTTTACTCCTAGGAAGCTGTATGTTTTAAAAATTTACATCAGTGTTTATAGCAGTATTATTCATAATGGCCCCAAACTGGAAACAACCTAAATGTCCATGAACTGATGAATGAATAAACAAAATATGCTATTTCTGTACAACATATTTATACAATATACTTGGCTATAAAAAGGAATGAAGTACTGATACACGATACAACATGGATGAACCTTGGAAACATTAAGTGAAAAGAGCCAGACATAAAGGACCGCATATTGTATGATTTCATTTATAGGAAATATCCAGAATAGGCAAATCCTTGAGGCAGAAAGTAGATTAGTGGTTGCCAGGGGTTTGGGGTTGTGGGGTGAGGGGTGTTTGAGGGGAATTGTAATGGGTAACTGCTCATGGGTACAGAGTTTCTTTCTGGGATAATGAAAATATTCTAAAATTAGATTGTGATGATAGTTGCACAACTCTGAATCTACTAAAAAACGTGAAATTGTATCTTTTAAAGGTAGATTTTGTGGTGTGTGAATTATATATTAATAAAGCTATCATAATAAATAAATTTTAAAGGAGATCATGTAGGCAAAATTGTTTATTTCCCCAGGACCCTACATTAGACAATGGAAATGCCAAGTAATCATGATATGCTGTGATCTTGAGAAGTAAGTCCATTTGGATAGTGTTGAAAGCACATTGGTTATAGGTCTTATGACATAAGAATATTTACGTTTGGCTGGATGTGGTAGCTCACATCTGCAACCCCAGCACTTTGGGAGGCTGAGGCGGGAGGATGCCTTGAGCCCAGGAGTTTGAGACTGGCCTTGGCAACATAGTGAAACCTTGCCTCTATCCAAAAAAAGTAAACTTATGTCATTCTTCTTAAATCTTTTAAAACAGCTTCAGAAGTGTATAAGATCAGCTTTATCTTTCCAAATGGAGACAAGTATGGTAAGCATACACTGCAATTACTTTTTCTGTACAGAAAATTAAATAGCTTAAGAATAAAAAAAGAGACTTAAATTTTGTAAAACTATTAGGATATTAACTTTATTAACTAAGATAACAGAAATCCTAATAGATAAAGAGATGTTAAAATCAAAACTCCACTGTTAACTCTAGACGATATGCCTTGGAAACCTATGGGATCTGTCAATCTTCCTGGCCTTTGAGTCTCAATTGTTACAAGATGTTGTACGTCCACAGATTTACTCATCTTAGGTCTCACTGGTTTCAGTGCTAGGGAGCCAAAGAAACCCATGAGGTGTAGTTGCGATTAGGCCCAGATATAACTTTTCTCATTTATAATCTTCAGTATTTCTCCTTTGTTTAGATGGCGACTGTACAAGAACATCTTCTGGAATCTATGAAAGAAATGGAATAGGTATTCATACCACTCCTAATGGGATTGTCTACACAGGAAGCTGGAAAGATGACAAGGTATTGTTGTTGTTTTTAATACTGGCAGTGGATAAATAACCCTGTGGGTTTAATGATTCCAGGCATTTCACCATTAATCAAAAACTCCTATAATGAGTAGACTATATAATAAAAATAACGAATGATCATATTAACACATATTAACTTATGAGTAATATTAAACTCACTGCAGAGAGCTAATCATCGTTATTATCTTTCTCATCTCCTATTCATTGAGTAAAGCTGAATCTGTTACATAATTTTCTCATTTAATCCTCGTAACACCCTCATGAGCTGGGTACCATTAATACTCTATTTTACAAATGAGGAAAATCAGGCTCAGGTTTCTTGCCCACCTAGTAAATGATAAAACAGGAAAGTATACCTTGGTCTGCTTGAATCCAAATTTGAATTATTATTATTATTATTATTTTTTTTTTTTTTGAGGCGGAGTCTTCACTCTGTCGCCCAGGCTGGAGTGCAGTGGCACCATCTCAGCTCACTGCAAGCTCCGCCTCCTGGGTTCGTGCCATTCTCCTGCCTCAGCCTCCTGAGTAGCTGGGACTACAGGCGCCCGCCACCGCGCCCGGCTAATTTTTTGTATTTTAGTAGAGACGGGGTTTCACCGTGTTAGCCAGGATGGTCTCGATCTCCTGACCTCGTGATCCGCCCGCCTCGGCCTCCCAAAGTGCAGGGATTACAGGCGTGAGCCACTGCGCCCGGCCCTAAATTTGAATTATTAACAACTACTTGTACTGGTTTCTTGAACTAACTAAACTGGTTGCCCTTTAAGATTTCTGATACATTCAGGGTATCTTGAGGACCCCTATTATCTTCATCATGGACCCCTTGATGTTCAAATGCCCCAGATCCAGAACATTTGATTTAGTGGGCTTCACAGATAGACACAGATGAATGAAAATGATAAAAATGTTATCTTTATACTATGGAAATAAAGGACAATACAACGTTGATTAAGTAATAATTAGCAGATGATAGACTTATATTTGTACATTTTTGAAAGGTTCTTAGGAAACTGAAGATTAGTTTCTAAGGTAATTTCCTTTGTTATAAACAGATGAATGGTTTTGGAAGACTTGAGCATTTTTCAGGAGCAGTATATGAAGGACAATTTAAGGATAATATGTTTCATGGACTGGGGACTTACACATTCCCAACTGGGGCAAAGTATATTGGAAATTTCAATGAAAATAGGTAAGCTTAAAATAAAGAAAAAATCACTGCAGTTCTGAAAGATTATTTTCTGGTACATTTGCTTAAATATTTATTTATTGAGACAGAGTCTTACTCTGTCATCCAGGCTGGAGTGCAGTGGAGTGATCTCAGCTCACTGCAACCTCTGCCTCCTGGGTTCAAGCGATTCTCCTGCCTCAGCCACCCAAGTAGCTGGGTCCACAGGTGCACACCACCATACCCAGTTAATTTTTTTTTTTTTTTTTTTTTTTTTGAGACGGAGTCTTGCTCTGCCGCCCAGGCTGGAGTGCAGTGGCCGGATCTCAGCTCACTGCAAGCTCCGCCTCCCGGGTTCACGCCATTCTCCTGCCTCAGCCTCCCTAGTAGCTGGGACTACAGGCGCCCGGCACCACGCCCGGCTAGTTTTTTGTATTTTTTAGTAGAGACGGGGTTTCACCGTGTTAGCCAGGATGGTCTCGATCTCCTGACCTCGTGATCCGCCCGTCTCGGCCTCCCAAAGTGCTGGGATTACAGGCTTGAGCCACCGCGCCCAGCCCCCAGTTAATTTTTGTATTTTCAGTAGGAACGGGGTTTCACCATGTTGGCCAGGCTGGTCTAGAACTCCTGACCTCAAGTGATCTGTGTGCCTCGGCCTGCCAAAGTGCTGAGTATACAGGTGTGAATCACTGTGCCCAGCTGCTTAAATACTATATTTAGTTAATTCTAAATATTCTTTTATAATATAGTTTCTAAAAATTGTTGGAGGCCCGGTACAGTGGCATAGCACCTCAAACATCATTGATGGTCAAGAAATATTTGTTGAATAAATGAAGTAATTAAGCTAGAGAGCCAATGTAAACTCTTCATTTTTTTAACTCATTGTTTTGGTTTTGTATGAACTTAGATTATGTGATCCTAAAATCTTGGACGCCAAATAATTGATTGTGTGTGTTTGGAATAGTACTTGTTTTTTCTTTTTCTTTTTTTTTGTAGTATGTGAAGGCAGGATGCTGGGTTTAAAAGCAAAGCTTGAAAGTGAAAGATATAATGCTTCAGACATAGTATATATTATGCTAGACAATCTTATATCTGGACTGTAAATTATTTGTCTTTGTTAATGAAAAACTTATTTTCTACTATTGCAGGGTAGAAGGTGAAGGGGAATATACTGATGTCCGAGGACTAGAATGGAGTGGTAACTTTCATTTTACAGCTGCTCCAGACCTGAAATTAAAACTTCACATGTAGATGTGCTTCACATTGTAGATTTAATGTTAAATTAAAGTTTAAATGTAGTAATTGAAGCTTTTAGTTGTAAGGAAAGCAACTTAATCTGTTATTTGAAATGACTTCATACACTACCCCTATAAGTTTGCCCAATAAAACCATCACTTCCTTACGTCTTTTTGAACTTTATTTTCATTGTCTTACAATTAGTTCAAAATAAATTACATGATTCAATTCAGTCTGCTTATTATAATAACTACGGCAGAATCATCCAAATCTTGGCAAAGTTGATTTCCAATCCTCTGTTTGAGTTTTGTCGTCTTTTTTTTTTTTTTTTAGTTTGTGCTTGTGTGTCCTGGTCGACATTCACCCTCTTTGAAAAAAAAATTTTTTAAGGCTATAATACATTTTATTTATTTATTTATTATTTTCTAACTTTTATTTTAGGTTCAGGCATACATGTGCAGGTTTGTTATACAGGTAAACTCATGTCACAGGGGTTTGTTGTACAGTTTATTTTGTCCCCCAGATACTAAGCATAGTATCCAATAGTTATTTTTTCTGATCCTCTCCCTCCTCCAAACCTCCACCCTCAGGTAGCCCCAGTTTTTGGAATTTTCTGTTCTTGTGTTAGTTTGCTATAATGAACACAATTTTAAGTGTACAATACATTATTGTTGACTACAGGTACAATGTTGTACAGCAGATCTCTAGAGCTTATTCCTCTTGCTTGACTGAAACTTCATGGCCTTTTATTAGTTACCTCTTGTTTTCCTATTACCCCAGCCCCTGGTAACCGTTATTCTACTCTTTGATACTATGAATTTGACTATTTTATTTTTCTTATTTTTTATTTTTTTGAGATGGAGTTTCACTCTTGTTGCCCAGGCTGAAGTGCAACAGCACGATCTTGGCTCATTGCAACCTCCGCCTCCCAGGTTCAAGCTATTCTCCTGCCTCAGCCTCCCGAGTAGTTGGGATTATAGGCATGTGCCACCATGCCCAGCTAATTTTTGTATTTTTTGTAGAGATGGGGTTTCACCTTGTTGGCCAGGCTGGTCTCGAACTCCTGATCCACCCGCCTCGGCCTCCCAAAGTGCTGGGATTACAGGCGTGAGCCACCCAACATGGCCAAATTTGACTGTTTTAAATACCGCATACTTAAAAGTGGAGTCATACAGTACTGGTCTTTCTGTGACTGGCTTATTTCACTTAGAATAATGTCCTCAGGGTTCATCCATGTTGTCACAAATCAGGGGTTTCTCTTTTAAGGCTGAATAGTATTCTATTGTATGTATATACCACATTTTCTTTATTCATTGTGGTGGACGTTTTGTTTCCACATCTTGGCTATTGTGAATAGTGCTGCAGTGAATTTAGGGTACTAATATTTATTTGAGATCTTGATAGCAATTCTTTTTTCTTTTTTTTTTTTTTGAGACAGAGGAGTCTCACTGTTGCCCAGGCTGGAGTGCTATTGCGTGATCTCAGCTGACTGCAACCTCTGCTTCCTGGGTTCAAGTGATTCCTGTGCCTTGGCCGCCCAAGTAGCTGGGATTACAGGTGTGCTCCACCACCCCTGGCTAATTTTTTGGTATTTTCAGTAGAGATGGAGTTTCACCATGTTGGCCAGGCTGGTCTTGAACCCCTGGCCTGCCTGGCCTCCCAAAGTGCTGGGATTACAGACATGAGCCACTGTACCTGGCTTCAATTCTTTTGGATAAACACCCAGAAGTAGGATTGCTGACTCATACAATAGTTTTTTTTTGTTGTTATTTATTTATTATTATTTTACCGTGGACCACTTCACAAATTTGCGTGTCATCTTTGCACAGGGGCCATGTTAATCTTCTCTGTATCATTCCAATTTTAGTATATGTTCTGCCAAAGCAAGCACAATAGTTATATTTTTAATCTCTTGAGGAACCTCCATAGCATTTACCATAGCAGCTGCACCATTTTACATTCCCAGCAACAGTGGGCAAGTGTATGGTAATCCAGTTCTTCCGACTTTCTTTCTTTGCCCTCACTAAAAATCACAGAGTACTTTGACTACTCTGTGACCCGGCTGGCTACAGGTTTTTCTCAGCAGGCTTGAACGCAAACTGGGCCTTGAACATTCCCAGGCACTGAGAAAGGTATTTGGGTTGTTGCTCAAAACACTGAAACTGGCCCCCAGCCTTGAGCCAAATTTCTCAAACTGTCATAGAAACTCCAGACTCTGATCCCCTTGCTGCAGACATACCTGGGTATAACATTCCTTTTCTGTCTCAGCGATTGCTGCAGCACTCTGTACGGAAGTTTCCCTAATACATTCTTTGGACTGATCACCCTAGAGCTTAGAGTTTTTTTCTTTGGTATTCCAGCCAGCCCTATCTCAGGACAGTTGGAGACTCCCTTGTGGGAAATCCCCCTGCCACTGCTTTTGGGGTAATTCCAGCCAAGGATTTGAGAGTTTAGAGAGACAAAACAGCAAGGGTTCAATTTATCCA
The DNA here is from genome assembly GCF_024542745.1 of Macaca thibetana thibetana. NCBI lineage: Eukaryota > Metazoa > Chordata > Mammalia > Primates > Cercopithecidae > Macaca > Macaca thibetana. The sequence continues at coordinate 68,330,922 of NC_065590.1, read as the reverse complement.
CTTCCTTAGCATTTGTTTTTTGTTTTTGGTGATAGCCATGCTGTCTGGTATAAGGTGATATCTCATTGTGGTTTTGATTTCTATTTCTCTGATGATTAGTGACACTGAGCATTTTTCCAAATACCTATTGACCATTTATATGCCTTCTTTGGAAAAATGTCTATTCAGTTCCTAACCCATTTTTAAATCAGGTTATTAATTTTTTCTTACCATTGAGTTGTAAGAATTCCTTATATATTTTACAGATTAAATCCTGATCTGATATATGATTTGCAGATATTTTCACCCATTCTGTAGGTTGTTACCTTTTCACTCTGTTGATTGTTTCCTTTGCTGTGCAGAAGATTTTGGTTTGATATAGTCCCACTTGTTTACTTTTTGTTTTGTTGCCTGTGCTTTTGGTGTCATTATCCATGAAATCATTGCGAAGACCCATGTCATGAAGAGTTTCCCCTGTTTCCAACAACATTTGGAAAGGGTCATATACCATGACCAAGTGAGATTTATCCCTGGGATGCAAGGATAGTTCAACATACGAAAATCAACTAATGTGATATTCCACATTAGCAGAATAAAGGATTAAAATCACATAATCAGCTCAACAGATGCAGAAAAAGCATTTGACAAAATTGAGCACCTGTTCATTATTTTAAAAAAACCTCTTAACAAATTAGGAATAGAAGGAAATTACCTAAGCATAACAGAGGTCATATATAAAAAGCCCGCAGCTAATATCATACTCAACAGTGAAAAATTGAAAAGCTTTTACTCTAAGATTAGGAACAAGGCAAGGATGCTAACTCTTGTTACTTCTATCTTTAAAAAAGTATACATTAAAGGAGACTATCAAGAAAATGAAAATACCATCCTCACAATGGCATAAAATACTTGCAAATCATATCTGATTGTCAGAAATTTGCTTAACATAGCCGCTGCCTCAGCATCCATTTTTAGGCCTGACATAAGTTGTCTGACGTCCAGTCATATCCCATTACTGTTGGCCTAGTTAAAACTTTCCTTCCCCTTGTAGTTGTTTGCAATACAGCCCATTTGTTCCTTACCCTGCTGACCCAAACCCAACACATCTCACAGGTGCTGACCATGATAAAACCTAAAGGTCAACATAAGTCATGCAAAAATAAGTTCCCTCTTTCCACATGTTTTCTTTAAACTAGCCAATCCACAACCCCAGAGGGAAAGCCTAGGGGATAACATCCATGGACCTTAATAAAGGCGTAGTCCTGTGGTCCTCTCTCTCACCCCCACCCCACTGGTTGAGCTCACTGCTACCTCCAGATTTCCAGAAACCATAGCAATAAAAATTATGACACTGATAAAAAGTCTAATTTCCAAAATTTATAAAGAACTTTTACAACCCAACAATAAAAAAAAATTTTTTTTAAACTCAATTTTTAAAATGGGCAAAGAAGCAGGGGGCAGTGGCTCACACCTGTAATCCCAGCACTTAGAGAGGCTGAGGCAGGTGGATCACCTGAGATCAGGAATTCAAGACCAGCCTGGCCAACATGGTGAAACCCCATCTCTACTAAAAATACAAAAAATAGCTGGGCGTGAAGGCGGGCACCTGTAATCCCAGCTGCTCGGGAGGCTGAGGCAGGAGAATCGCTTAAACATGGGAAGCAGAGGTTGCAGTGAGCTGAGATCACACCATTGCACTCCAGCCTGGGTGACAGAGCGAGACGCCCATCTCAAAAAAAAAAAAAAAAGGGCAAAGAATTTGAATAGATGTTTCTCTGAAGAAGATATACAAATGGCCAATAAGTAAACAAAAAAATGCTTAATATACTTACTCTTAAGGGAAATGCACTTTAAACCCACAAGCCCACCATGAGATACCACTTCACATCAACTGGGATAGCTATTTTTATTTTATTATTTTATTTTATTTTAAGTTCTGGGGTACATGTACAGGATGTATAGGTTTATTACATAGCTAAATGTGTGCCATGGTGATTTGCTGCACTTATCAACCCATCACCTAGGTATTAAGCCCAGCAAGCATTAGCTATTTTTCCTGATACTCTCCCTTCCCCTGCTCCGGCAACAGGCCCCAATGTGTGTTGTTCTCCTCCCTGTGTCCATGTGTTCTCATTGTTCAGCTCCCACTTTTAAGTGAGAACATGCATTGTTTGGTGGGATGGCTATATTAAAAAAATAATAAAAATTAAAAAAAAAAAAACAGACAATACAAAGATTGGCAATGATGTGGGGAAATTGGAGCCCTCATGCATTTGCGGTGGGAATATAAAATGGTGCAGCTGCTGTGGAATACAGTTCCTCAAAATATTACAAGGTCAGGAGATCGAGACCATCCCAACATGGGCTAACATGGTGAAACCCCGTCTCCACTAAAAAATACAAAAAACTAGCTGGGCGAGGTGGCGGGCGCCTGTAGTCCCAGTTACTCGGGAGGCTGAGGCAGGAGAATGGCGTGAACCCGGGAGGCGGAGCTTGCAGTGAGCTGAGATCCGGCCACTGCACTCCAGCCTGGGCGACAGAGCGAGACTCCGTCTCAAAAAAAAAAAAAAAAAAAAAAAAAAAATTAGACATAGAGTTACTACATGACTCAGCAGTTCCTAGGTATGTACACAAGGAATCAACTTGTACACGAATGTTCATAGCAACATTATTCGTTGCTATAGTCTGAATGTGTCCCTCCAAAATTCATGTTTAAACCTAATTTCCTCACGCCTGTAATCTCAGTACTTTGGGAGGCTAAGGTGGGTGCATCATTTGAGGTCAGGAGTTTGAGACCAGCCTGGTCAACCTGGTGAAACCTCTTCTCCACTAAAAATACAAAAATTAGCCAGGCATGGTGGTGTGCGCCTGCAATCCCAGCTACTCGGGAGGCTGAGGCACAATAATCGCTTGAAACTGGGAGGTAGAATCTGCAGTGAGCCAAGATGGTGCCACTGCACTCCAGCGGGGGCAACAGAGCGAGACTCTGTCTAAAAACAACAACAACAACAACAAAAACCTAATCTCTACTGTGGTAATATTGAGAGTTGAGGCCTTTAGGAGGTAATTAGGTTATAAGGACAGAGCCCTCATAGATGGGATTAATGCCCTTATAAAAGAGATGTGAAGGAGATTGCTTGCTGCTTCTGTCACAAGAGAATGCTGCAAGAAGGTGCCATCTTTGAAGAAGAGAGCAAGTCCTTACCAGACACTAAATCTGCTAGTGCCTTGATCTTGGACTTAACAGCCTCCAGAACTGTGAGCAATACATTTCTGTTGTTTACAAATTACCTTGTCTAAGGTATTTTCTCACAGCAGTTCAAATGGACTAAGACATTTATAATAGCCCCAACTGGAAACAATCCAAATGTCCATCAACTAATGAATGTATAAACAAAATGTCCACATAATGGAATATTATTCAACCATAAAAAATGAAGTACTGATACTACAACATGGATGAACTTCAAAAACATTGTACTGGCCAGACAGAGTGGCTCATCCTGTAATCCCAGCACTTTGGGATGCCAAGGTGTGTGGATCGCTTGAGTCCAGGAGTTTGAGACCAGCCTGGGCAACATGGCAAAATCCCATCTCTACAAAAAATACAAAAATTAGCCAGCTGTGGTGGCACATGCCTATAGTCCCAGCTCCTTGGGAGGACTGCTTAAGCCCAGGAGGCAGAGGTTGCAGTGAACCAAGATCGTGCCACTGCACTCTAGGCTGGGTGACAGAGCCAAACCTCATCTCAAAAACAACAAACAAACAAACAAACAAACATTGTACTAAGTAAAAGGAGCCAGTCACAAAAGGCCACATATTGTATGATTCCATTTATGTGAAATGCTCTGAATAGGCAAATCCTTAGGGACAGAAAATAGATTAGTGGTTGCCAGGGGAGGAAGGAATTGGGAGGCATGAGGTTTCTAGAATTAGACAGTGGTGATGGTTGCACAGTCTTGAAAATATACTAAAAACCACTGAATTGTTCACTTTACAGGGACAAATTTTATGTATGATATGTAAATTATGTCTCAATTTCTGAAAAAGTAGATCTGTGTGTTGTCATATATTCTATGTCCAGAAAATCTCTTTACTTTTTACATAAAATAATTTAAACATTTCCAGAGCAGTATATGTCAACTACATTTTAAAAATTCCAATAAAGACCTGAATGTTTTTTGCTGAAACTCTATATTCTAAAACTGACAAAAATAATGTATGCAATAGATAACTTCTTTGTCATATTTCTCTATTCAAAATCTTCTGAATATTTGTGTTTCTCAATATATCATTGGCAAAAAATGTATATTTTTATTTTTTGCTGTACTGGCACAAATTTGGGTTGCAATGTCTTCTAAAATGTTAAAATAAAAATGGCATGTTAGTTAGTTTCTCATAATAATACCTTTATGGTTAATTTCAAAACACCCTATTTGTAAGTTTTCAAAGATAGATTTTAAGAATTGGACATTTTTGCATATGTTGCTTAACATTAGCTGGCATGGCTTTAGAATTAAATATTATTATTATATGGAAATTTATGAAGAGTTAAATACTGGACAAGTTAAGATAAGGTGAGAAGATGTTTTCAGGGACCAGGACATATAATTTAAATTCAAAAACTTCTGGAAAATATAGAAAAGTATCTGTTTTGCTGCAAACTAAATTTTCCCTAATTTTTTTCAATTTACTTAAGGCAGCAAGATATACATTTTACTCTTAAAACATTTAACTTGTATTGCTATATTAATAACTTTTCAATGTACAACTTTTCAATTTTCTAATACACCAAAGATATTCCTCCTAAATGGGTTTCTTCCTTTTACTCATTGAAACTAAATGCAGTTCAGTTATTTGATTAGTTGATGCTAGAATTTGACCTGGAGCTTATATAATTAGAAGAGACACTAGTTTTCATCATTTAAAAGCCTGGTTAGCATACTACGGTCTCGTTTCAGGGGAAGTCAAACCTCTCTACTCCTTCTTTTTATAACCTTTAAGTTAATTCAGAACCCAGATAAGCCTTGATCTGAGGATGATATAACCACCGCAAGCAACATGGGGTAAGTATGCGCTTTTATATGCTTTAAGGGGCACTGAAAGGGGAAACAATTTTATAAGAGATGAAAACCCATCAATCCTTACCATATGGTGTACTAATTTAAATTCGATATATGCTAACATTTATTTAAGGTAGCCAAAGAAATAACTTTTATTTAAAAGTTATAACAATTTATAAAACCTTCATTTATTTCCTTGCTTAATTTTTATATTCTGTCTTAACTGCGCTTTGCAGGTTATCAATAAACTGGAGACTGAAGTTGTTCTGCATATTAATAAATATAGTTGAAGCTGAGTTAAATTTTGAGAGCAGTCTTAAAGAAAGGATGCTAGGCAGCATAAATCTGACATGGACATGCCTCTTTGGGATTAAGAATAATTAAAGAATGAAAAAGATTAGGGATAGAAGGAGATTGGTTTATTCCTTTCTAACACAGAAAAGGAATAGAGGAATCTTCAGCATTCACTCCTCCATGTACAGAACAAAAAACACATCCTGATTGGAAATGTGTACTGATTAATTACATGGGGGCTTTATTGGAGAAACATAATTCTAAGCACTTCATGGGGCTTTGGCGTGTAATGAGAAGAACTGAGTTTCACTTAAACACAGTCTTTACTTAAGTGAGAATAGCATTCTATTATAATTAGTATTGGAATTATGTGAGTTTTTATATGCTGAAATAGTATTCTGAATATGTAGAAATCTCTCTTTATATCACCCTTTTATATTTTTAATAGCCCCTTTTAATACAAAATCATATTGCTGTAAACGGGATAGCTATTTCATTGAAGGATACTTCTGAAGGATTCAACATAATGATCAGAAATTTATACTAGATAAAAAAGTTTTTGATTAATATTTATTCTAAACATTTTTCACAAAATTAATTAATGTCTACATTTTTCATACCATGGGCTCTGAAAATGCAATCTAAACTCATTTGAAAACTTGGAGGCTTTTGAAAGAAGATGATCATACTATTGTGTTTTTTTTTATTTTCTTCTCTTTTTTTAGACAAGGTCTCACTTTGTCACCTGGGCTCAAGCGATCCTCCCACCTCAGCCCCCACAGGTAGCTGAGACCACAGGTGTACACCACCACACCTGGCTAATGTTTGTATTTTTTCTAGAGATGGGGTTTTGTCATGTTGCCCAGGTTGGTCTTGAACTCCTGATCTCAAGCAGTCCTCCCTCTTCAGCCTCCCAAAGTGCTGGGATTACAGGCGTGAGCCACCATGCCCGGCCTTATTGTTAACTTTTTCTTAATTTCCTTTATTTACCTTCCCTTTTCTCTGTGTATAAGGGTGTACTTCAACATAGCAGGCCAGTAATAAACTAAGCAGTGTGGATACAGAGATCAACTGATCTTCCTCCTTCCCTTCCTCTCTCCTTTCCTCCTTTCCTCCCTCCCTCTTCCTTCCTTTCTTTTTCTTTAATGACGGCAATTCTTAACCTTTTTGGTGTCAAGAATTGCTTTTAGAATCTTCAGAAACCAGTCCACCATTTCTGCAAAAAAAAAAAAAAAAAAAAGGCATAATCACACAAAATTTTGCATACAATTTCAGGAGATTTACAGGTGACCTGAAATCCTGTTCTTGGGACCACAGGTTAAGATCCTTAGATTTTGATTTTAGGACTGGAGTATGATTTGTTCAATATTTCTCTTTGGATTTTTATAAATGTAAGAATCTTTAAGTTCATAATTCTTGCTAATCTTCTCAAGGACAGTGTGGAAGATTCCCCACCCCCCAACACGCAATTTACATGAGTGTGAAACATAGTTTAACCAACATGCATCGCATTACTGCTGCTGGGCCCCGAGGACTTGACTAATCACTTGTTCCTTTCGAGAGTGCCAGGAATCACCTTGGGAGTCACGGATGGAGAAAACACTCATTATGTTATTTGTAAAGCACTTTGAATGCCCCAAATAAGATGAACAAAACAAATCATAAATGCTAATATTACAGGAAGCACTCTTCTGATTGGTATGTTCGTGATTATTTTGTTGTCTGTTCGTGCCTTTATTGACAAAAAGACAGGGTAGTAAGTATTAACATCTGTTTGAGTCTTCCTAAAATAATCAGAAAAAGAGAAAGTGGCAGCTAATCGGATTCTCAAATGTATCCATTTGAAGAAATCTCTAGAATTTATTTCCTGAGAATGAGGGAGTAACTGTTGTGGATTTGTCTTTGGGGCCTACTTATCTCAAATGATTTGAGGATATAATTCCCTTATATGGGGCATTGCCAGCCCTTTCCACCTTTCCCCAGGCTATGTTGGCATGGTTTTAGCGAGCGATAAAGAAGCAAATACTGGAAAATTCTTACGCTCTCTAAAAAATCTCCTCCTCATAAATTTTCATTGGATTTCTTATGGAGTGTGTGAGTAGGTGGGGGTGGGTAGAGATGATGCCTAAAGGTGGTGAATAGATAACTGGGGAAAAACCTAACTGACATCTGCTAAGTACCGTAACACCTGGGCAAAGGATGAACAATGGGAAAGAAAGGATGGCTGTATTTCTTTTTTGAGATATTTTTTAATGTGCTTTCCCCATCTCGTAGCAGGGTTAGTCAGTGCACCCCCAACTGACATATGAGAAAAACAAAAGTTAAGGTTCTGCTAAAATTGTAGAACCAACAAGTTCATTATTATAGCATATTCAGCCTTCTTTTAGTCTTCCGGTTCAAATAAGTTTAGAGTAATTTTAAAAATTATCTTATGGACATATTTCCTCCTTCTGAATCTGAGAGTGACTATCCAACTCTTTTTCTTGGGTGAAGCATACGTTTGGCTCATGGAGCAACTTTTGAAATGTTACTTCTATCTGTGCCCTCCTTTCCTTTCTAAGAGTCACTTCCCTAATTCAGGTCATCATCATCTTTTACTTGGGTTATTAAAAGTGCCTGCTCACTGGCCTCTCTGCAGCTGCTCTTTCCTCTACCGTGCCACAAAGTCATCTTCTTACCAGAGATATGTGATCTTGTTATACCACTGCTTAAACATTTTCAATGACTTATTCTCTCCACTGCAGAGCAAGCTCCAAAGAAGAGATTTAAGGCCCTCTATCTGCCCCCAATCTACCTGTCTAACGACACCTTTTACTCTACCTTCCTTGCTCCCTAGGGTTCCTAAGTCCACCTAGGCCTTGTGCTTTGTTCCTCTGGTAATCCTCTTTTTTTTTTTTTTTTTTTTTTTTGAGACAGGGTCTCACCCTGTTGCCAGGCTGGAGTGCAGTGGCACAGTCTCGGCTCACTGCAACCTCTGCCTCCTGGGTTCAAGCAATTCTCCTGCCTCAGCCTCCTGAGAGCGGGGACCCGCCACCATGTTTTTGTATTTTTAGTAGAGACAGAGTTTCAGTATGTTGGCAAGGCTGGCCTCGAACTCCTGAGCTCAAGCGATCCACCTGCCTCAGCCTCCTAAAATGCTGGAATTACAGGTGTGAGCTACTGTGCCTGGCCCCTCTGGTGATCCCCTTTTGACCATTTCTACATATCGTGCAAAGCCTGGCTCAAATCCTGTCTTCTTAATGAAGCTTTCTCTAATCCCCACAAGGGAATACATCTTTTCTCTGAAAATTTTAGGCACTTTACACTTTTCTTTTTCATTTGTCACAATCCATGACATGTTACAGTTATTTGTGTGTCTCATCTTCCCTACTAGACTGGAAGCAGAAACAATGACATCCTTGCATTTCTCCCAACACCTGGTACAATGCCTTTTATATGGTATATGCTTATTAAATACTTGTTGAATGCATGTGAACTCTGTTTAAACCCCTAAAAACTTAATTTTAGGCAAACTTTCTTCTTTTTTTCCCGATCGAGTTGCTTCGTTTTCCAGGTTTCTATCTGAGGAGCTCAAATGAGTGAGTAGTATCTAAAATGTAGGCAATTCAAGGGAGACAGGGCACAAACAAGGGCTGGAGTGAAGACTTCTGAAGTCTGAAGACTGAAGACTTTGTTGTTAATTAGCAGAAAGCACACATAGGCTCCACGGAAATATAGGAAAACTTTCCAGAATTAAAAGTCGTTCTTGCCAGGCTGATTCATATCTGTGATCCCAACACTTTAGGAGGCCGAGACACTGGGATCACTTGAGCCCAGAAATTCGAGACCAGCCTGGGCAACATGGCAAAACCCCATCTCTGTCAAAAACAAAAAAACAAAAACAAAAAATTAGCCAGGCATGGTGGCATGCACCTGTAGTTCCAGCTACTCAGAGGCTGAGGCAGGAGGATTGCTTGAGCCCGGGAGGTTGAGGCTGCAGTGAGCCACGATTACACCACTGCACTCCAGCCTGGGCTTCGGAGAGAAAACCTGCCTTTTATTCAAAAAAAATTTTTTTTGCTTTTGGGCTCTGGATAGCTTCCTAGAAGACCAGCATATCAGTAAGGGTTGGGTTAATCTGTATATGCCGGGGTTAGGGGGCGGGGGGGGGGGAAGAATAGGGGCTTAAACAAGCTAGAAGTGTATTTCTCTCTTACATTAAAAACAAACAAACATACAAACAAACAACCCCACAAAGGTAGGCAGCCCAGTGCTGTTAGATGAGTTCCTTGGTGTGAGGCACCCAGGTTCCTCTCATCTGCTCTTCTGCCATCCTTAGTATATCGACTCTTGGTCCAAGAAGGTTGCTAGGTCTCCACCTATCTCACTGGTGTTCAGCCAGCAAGAATGAAGAATGGGGAAAAAAGGTGTGTTCTCCCTTTTAGGAAACTTCCCAGTGATCACTCAGTGTTTCTCCTTGTATTGCATGGGTAGAAATCTAGACTCATGGTTACACTAGCTGTGAGGAAGAGGGGGAATACAGTCTTTTAACTGGGTTTCCAAAAAAAAAAGAGAATGAATCCTGGGTGGCAACTAGCAGTGTCTGTTAGAGCCAGTATCCAGCCTTACATGGCCTCTTATATTCCTTTAGACAAAGTACAACATTATGTACAAAAGTAATCTTTTAAGAAAAAAAAATCTGTTAAGTTAAAGGAAAAAAAGAGCAAGCCAAGCTGGGAATAAACAGATTCACCCAGGATAAAGGCCTCTTGATAAAATGACAAAAGGTGACCAAGTAAGGCTTTGCCCCTCCCCGCACTCTACATCCCAGTCTCCCTCCCTCCGGGCTTCAGGTCCCTGACTCTTCACATCCACGCTGTGAGGCGAGTATTACTATTATTAAGCCAATCATACAGGTCAGGAAACCGAAGTCCAGGAAGATTCGGTGAATTGGCCAAACTGCCTGTACTGCAGCAAAAATTATATAAATCACAGAATGTTTTCTAAATAGATTTGTTCTTAATTTTGAGTATAGATCACTTTGATTGGCCTCTAAAGAAAAACCTATTACAAACACATTTCACTTGTCACTTGAAGTAGGTGATTTAATGTGGAATATTAGAAAAGACTCTAGATTTGTGGCTTTCAATATTTTAAGGTCGCATCAACTGCTTTGAACTCTTCTGATTCAGCAATGCCCCCTCAGCCATGTTGGAGTTCTCCAGCTATGTTTTTAAATACATAGAAATTTATTTTTAATAGTCCCCCAAACATATGAATACTGACGTGATTGTACTTACTTAATACCAAGTGACTTAAAAATTAAAAGACTAAAAGAAACAAAGACTTTTACTTTTTTACTGTATGTTTTTTACCTATTAGAAATTTATAACAACAGTGAATTGCATATATAATGAGAACTTTTAATTACAAATTATAGGAAAAAAATGATGGTATAAAATGCAAGGTAGCTATCATTATCAATGGCGTTTTGTTTTTTTTACAGAACTTCTAGAGAAAACAAGAAGAAGACTTCAAAAAACATGCTGTGATGTCTCCCGGTGGAGACAGGGCACGAGGTGAGTGAAAATTGCAAAGAACTGTTTTCTAATAAGAACACAGGCAAACTGAGAGCTTAGCTTAAACCAGTGATCATTCTTGAAGCAGAAGTGTTATAAATTTCTTTGTAGAATTTTATAACCCTTCTTGGTTTGATAACCGTCAAATAAACAAATTGTGAGATTACTTAATTAGCTAGCAGTAAGGGCAAATAGCCACCTTCTAAACCAGCTGTGTTGCATCAGACTTGATTGCATATATGAATGAATGCTTATAGCATTGAGACAAGAATGAACTGTTTTTGTTTGTTTGTTTGTTTTGTTTTGTTTATACAGAGTCTTGCTCTGTCACCCAGGAGTGCAGTGGTGTGATCTCAGCTCACTGCAACCTCTGCCTTCCAGGTTTAAGCAATCCTCCTGCCTCAGCCTCCCAAGTAGCTGGGATTACAGGCTCACGCCACCATGCCCAGCTAATTTTTGAAATTAGAGACAGGGTTTCACCACGTTGGCCGGGCTAGTCTTGAACTCCTGACCTCAAGTGATCCGCCTGCCTTGGCCTCCGAAAGTGCTGGGATTGCAGGTGTGAGCCACTGCACTCAGTCATACTATGTTTTAATTAAGTTCTATTTTGGACGTCTTTGATGATTGCGAAAAACAGATGACATTTACTTTCCATTGAAGTGATGTATTCTGAGTTCCTACTTCATGCTGGGCTTTGTCACTTAATAACCATGTGGGCTAGGTAACTATTATGCCCACTTGACAGTTGAGGGAGCATAGGCTTAGGAAGATTAAAACTTTCCCAAGTCATAAAACGAAGTAAGTAGCAGAGCTGGGATTGGAAGCTAGATGTCTGACACACTTAAGAAAAAAGTCTCATAATTTAAAACATTATTTTTAAATTTCAAAACCCAAAAGTGCTCATTGTAAAATAAAATACAAACGTGATCATGACAGAAGAGTTTAAGTAAGATTTAAAAGCCCGTCCTACCCCTAACCCCATTCCTCTTTCCAAGCATAACCACTGTTAGTAGTTTGGTATAAATACTTCCATATCTTTCTTTTTGCCTAGCGTAATTTTCTTTTTTTTCTTTTTTTGAGACTGATTCTCACTCTGTCACCTAGGCTGGAGTGCAGTGGCACAATCTTGGCTCACTGCAACCTCCATCTCCCGGATTCAAGTGATTCTTCTGCCTCAGCCTCCCGAGTAGCTGGGACTACAGGCACACACCACCACGCCCTGCTAATTTTTGTATTTTCAGTAGAGATGGGGTTTCATCATATTGGTCAGGCTGGTCTCGAACTCCTGACCTAGTGGTCCGTCCGCCTCAGCATCCCAAAGTGCTGGGATTACAGGCTTGAGCCACCATACCTGGCTCAACCCAGTGTACTTTTCATCGTACAGTTGGCAAGAGAAAGATATGGAAGGATTTTCACAGTATCACACTTGAATGTATGAAAAATATTCACACTTTTCACAGAATCACACTTTCTATCTACTTAAATCAAAAAACAGAGGAGGCTGAATTTACTATATATCTTTACTAGAATAAGCATCTACCTCTACACAATAACTGAAATGCTCATTCAGCTAACATTAGGCATCTATCTGCAGAGACACAAAGAACTCTAGAACTCACTCTCTGTTTCCCAGGGACTCACAATCTAGTGCAGTGGTTCTAAGTTTATTTTTGAGAGAGTAATTATAGACTCCTTTGAGAGACTGCTGTGAGCTCTGAACTCTTTCCCAAGAAGAAAATGAACCTGTACAATTTTGCCTATAATTTAGAGGATTCGTGGAAACCTTGAGGGTATGGACCCCTGATCTTGTAGAAGTGAGACTTTTAAATGTATAGTTGGATAGAAATACTATAATGGAAATGTAGACAAGATGCTATACCACAGCACAGAAAAACAGGGCTTAACTCTCCTGGGACATATCAAGAAAGACAGGGAAGAATGACATTTGCACAAAATTTTGAAGGACATTAGGAGTTTGACAACTAGCCTGGTGCAGGGGAAGGATGTCCGCAGAGGGAACAGCCCCAGAAGCTAGAATCGATGGGGAACCATGACTGTCTTTGTGATAGGAGCCCAGTGTGTATGGGAGCGACTAAAGGTGAGTCTGCAGAGCTGGGCAGAAGCCAGAACTCAAAGGGGTTTGTCCGCTGGTTTAGGACGTTTGAACTTCAGGAGTCACGGAATGATTTCGATCAAGACTTTCATCGGTAGGCAGAAAGTCTATATTAGTGCATGGCTAAATAAATCATCATGGGAATAATAATTCGGATGACGGAATAAGGTATAAAAAGTAGATAAGACTATTTGATTCTGATTTTGGAGGGGATCATTGACTAAATGATATATTATTGAAAATATATATATTGCTAAAATAAAATGGAATTGATTGCAAAGTCATTGCTTTTACAAAGGAAGTTGGGAGAATAAAGTTCTGAAACTGTATGAGATAAAAGGGGTATATGTCAAACACAAAATTTGGGCAGCACATTGACTCCTTGGCTGCAGTAAGTCCCATGCACAGATTAGCTAGTGTCAGTCACTCAAGGTGGATCGCTCGCTCCTGATTTAGCCATTGTCATGCCCTCTGCTGTCTTCCAGGCGCTCCAGATGGGCCATGTGACTTCCCATTGACCCTTCCACCTACAATGAGCAGGAAAGAAAAAAAGGGTCCAGTGGGTCAGGCTTTTAACATCTCTACATTAAGCATGTATTGCTTTTATAATTGAGATTTGAAAGCAATGTAGTATAAAGCAAGGCTTGCAGATAACATCATAGCTGATTCATTTCTATTTGGCTGTACTTAACCTGATATACTTAAAAAAAAAAGGAAAATATTAGTTTTATGCTCTACTTCTTGGCAGTGGCTTCATAAAGTCTCAAGGATATTCACTGGATAAATACTTATTTATTATTCAGTTAAATTTTTTACTTATCAGATACTGTAAAGACTTGGAAAAGTAAACTGTACATGTATTGCATATGCTATTTTACGTGTATAATATATCTTATAAAAAATTTTTTAAATACAAAGAATCATTTGGTCTTTGCCAAAGGGTAGTGCTCTGAAAGGTTTCTCAGACATGTTTAAATAGTGAGCTTTGTTAAGCCAAAATTTACAATTTAGGTGAAATAACATTGATTTTTCCAGTTTGCCTTTTCTAACTCATTAATTTTTTTAAAAAAAGAATGGTCTTCTTGCTGTTAATATGAATAAATAAAGTTCTGTGGGTTTTTTTTAGGGAAAGAAATAATTGATTATAAACATCTCCTGAAATTAAATTCAACTCAAACTTGTGTTGAGTGCCCACTGCAAATAGTTCCCATGTCAGAGGAATGTGAACAAATGATTTAAATGTAGTTATCTTTAAAAGTCCAGCTAATTTTGCACTCCCCTCCATAAAATATCTGAACATTAAAAATATTTGATAATTTTTTAATTGCTGAAAATTAAGTAAAATTGTTAGTATAAAAAGTAAAATTGCTAATATAAAGAGTAAAATTGCTACTATAAGGAGATATGCCATGTTTATTCTGAGGCTTCAAGTCCAGCACTCTAGGATCATAAGATATTACGCTCAGAGAAGTAAGCCAGCACCAAACAGCAAATACTACATGAGCTCACTTACATGTGGAATCTAAATAGTCAAACTCATGGAAGTCAAGAGTAGAATGATGGTTTCCAAAGGCTGGGGGTGGATGGGTGAGGGGGTGGAATGGAGACATGTTGGTCAAAGGGTACACTTTTCAGTAAGACAGGAGGAATACATTTTTGAGATCTATTGCATAACAGGCTGACTTTAGTTAATATATCGTATATTTCAAAATTACTAAGGGAATAAATTTGAAATGTTCTCACCACAACAATGACAAATATATGAGGTGACAGGTAGGCTAATTAGCTTGATTTACTTATTCTATGTTGAATACACATATCATAACATTGCACTATACTTTCTAAATATATACAATTTATAATTTGTGGATTTAAAAAAAAGAAATTAAAAAAAGAATCATTACCTGCCAGATACAATGGATATGAATATGAAATGGTCAGCTGGGCATGGTGGGTCATGACTGTAATCCTAGCACTTTGGAAGGCTGATGGGGGAGTACTGCTTGAGGCCAAGGAGTTCAAGACCAGCCTGGGCAAGAAAGCGAGCCCTCGCCTCTACAAAAAATAATTTAAAATTAGTCTGGTGTGGTGGTGTGCACCTGTAGTCCCGGCTACCTGGGAGGCTGAGGTAGGAAGGTTGCTTGAGCCCTGGAGATCGAGGCTGCAGTGAGCTAGGATTATACCACTGCATTCGCTCCAGTTTGGGCAACAGAACAAGACCCCATCTCGAAAAATAAATAAGTAAATACGTAGAGACTATTGCCTATAATTCCTGGCAGGAAGAAATACTAATAATGCAGTCTGAGAATGTAGTAGAAGAGGGATTGACTAATTACGACTTAGAGGATTGGGGCAAGCTTCATAGAGAAAGAGGCGCTTGAATTGAGCCCTGAAGGATAAGAAGTATTTCATTAGAAAAAGAAAGATATTTGAGGGATAGAAGATGGGAGGAACAAAGGCACAGAGGCATGAAAGTGTTTGGTGAAAGGCATGAACTGTGATCATCTACACATGTATATCACATATACTAACTACTATAAAGTTTTATTTGAATTACTCTGAAATAGAGGAACAAACCAAGTAAGTTCAGCTAGTCCAGTCACTAGCTGTTACAAGCAGCAAAATTGTATCAACCAATGTCTAACTGGCTACAGGGACACACCAGGAGCTCCACCCAGACAACCTCTCCAGATTCTGATTAGAGGAGCAGTTCCACAGGATATGGGGAGGTAGTGATTTGCAGAGCCGACGAGGTGGAGTTAGTAAGATGGGGTTTCTGAGATTTGAGATTAAGGTCCCACAGACAGAGCTGAATTAAGATACCTGAGGCAGAGTAAAAGTCTGACACTTGCTTAAACGGATTTTCTTTCAATATCTCACACTTGAATGAAGAGAGGGTGATCTCTTCCTGGAGGAATGGTGGAAGAGGAGGCTCTTGAGAGCAGTACTCAGCTCAGCTTCCTGTCCAGGATCAGTAAAGTTCAGCTCTGACCTCACACTGGCTACACCACTCAGCAAAATGAAAATCCCACCAGAAAACCAGACTCAGTCTTCTTTGAAGGCTAAAGGCTTTTTGGTGACCATGTGTTGCTATTCAAACCTGCATTTAGGATACCCCACTCTCACCCGAAACACACACACATACACACACACACACACACACACACACACACACACACACGCCTGCCCTCAAGGGGCTTATCGAAGCATTTCTTTCTTTTTATTTATTTATTTTTCTTACTTTTTCATGATCAGTAAAACTGCCAGAAGGAAGCATACCATTCAATCACACAAGAGACTTTCCTGAAGAGAAATCCTGATAAACCTAGTTTTCTCCCTCTCACATTTCCGGGGATGTTTTAGCACCTCTGATAAATTGGTGCCAGGGCAGCTCCTTCATCCCACTCTAACCCCAACTTTAGGCCCAGAGTTGCCAAGCAGCTGGTTGCTGGTGAGCTCCCTTCCTACCCACTGCTGGGCTGAAGCTGCGCTGTGGATGGGAGCTCTGCATTCTGACAGCTGCAGCAGTAACCAACTCCCGGGTGGGGCTCACTTCTGAGCTCGGTGCTTCAGACCTTGGAAGTTAACACATCCCTATCCTGGAAGACCTTTACATCTGGACTCCTCAGGAGACTTCTGCATTTGCTTGTTCTCTTATCTCTACTGATCTCAGGCTAGAGCTGAACTTGCAGCTTTGTACTAGGACCAAACTGCAAAACATAGCAATAATCACCACTAGAGACTTACGGTCATTCCAGAGACTGAGCTAGCAGACTCAGAGAGGATAAGTAATTTTCCCAAGGTCAACCAGCTATTTAAACCATGGACTTGGGATTTTAATTCACATCTTCCAGACTTCAGACTCAAATTCTCCATTTCTACTCCCTATTAACAACTAGCATGGCTCTCGGTGTTGCTCTCAACTGGCTGAAGTATTAGCTGAGAACAGATTAAAGTGTGTTTTTAAAAATCTCTCAGGATTTAAAGGAATAGAGTCATAATGTTGATGACAGGCAGTGAAGTTGATATATTTGGGCAAGGCATCTGACCTGACGGCCATTTTATACCACTTACTTCTGAGGCCTGCCTCACTGAGATGAAAGACGTGTTATCCGATTCCATAATCATCATATGTATATAAGAAATTGGGACTCTGTAGTGAATCATTTTATTTTTTCTGTCAAAACAGGAGCTTATGACGTAGCCAAGTCACTTTTCCTCTCTGGACCTCATTTTCTGTATTTGTAAAGTGACAGGGCTTGGCTGGCTGATCTCTGTATAATCTTTCCGTTTGATTTTCTTTACCACTCTACACTGATTCCTTAGCCCATATTGCAAGTAGTTGTGGTGGGTGCAGTTTGTTTCGTTTGATCCTTCCGAACTGTGAGATTGGTTTATTCATTTATTCAGCACCTATTTATTCAAGGCCTATTCTGTGCTAGACACTGGTTTAGGTCTTGGGGAATACACAGCGAACAAAAATGTCCAAGCCCTCATGCGGTGGCGCTGATAAGCCAAGATGGTCAATGAGCAAAGAAATATATAACATTATCATTTGATTGGTAAATGTTGTGGAGAAAAATAAAGCAGTGAAAGGGAGATAGGGCATAGAGGCCAGGACTCCTCTCTTATATGTATGGGTCAAAGAAGGCCTTTCTAATAAAGTGACATTTAAGCAGAGACCTTAGATCTTTTTTATCCTTGATGTCGGGTAGGAGGATATTGTCAATTTGAGAAGGCTCTGAAGTTGCCAAGAGATAGGAAAGAAATAGGCCTTAGTGGAGATAAATCATAGCTTGAGGTTCAACCTAGCTCTTCTTCCTCACATCCCTTATAGCCCAGGATTTCCACAAATGAGCTTCTCTGGGCTTCTATGATTCCAAACAGTCTTTTTATTTTATTTTTTTATTTTATTTTATTTTTTTTTTGAGACGGAGTCTCGCTCTGTCCCCCTGGCTGGAGTGCAGTGGCGCGATCTCGGCTCACTGCAAGCTCCGCCTCCCGGGTTCCCGCCATTCTCCTGCCTCAGCCTCCTGAGTAGCTGGGACTACAGGCGCCCGCCACCGCGCCCGGCTAGTTTTTTGTATTTTTAGTAGAGACGGGGTTTCACCGTGGTCTCGATCTCCTGACCTTGTGATCCACCCGCCTCGGCCTCCCAAAGTGCTGGGATTACAGGCGTGAGCCACCGCGCCCGGCTCCAAACAGTCTTTTAACATTTTAATGACTTCTCAAATGTATTGCATCTACTTATTTATTTAATTTTTACCAATGGACAATTGGTAAGATGGGGTTTCTGAGATTTGAGATTAAGGTCCCACAGACAGAGCTGAATTAAGATACCTGAGGCAGAGTAAAAGTCTGACACTTGCTTAAACGGATTTTCTTTCAATATCTCACACTTGAATGAAGAGAGGGTGATCTCTTCCTGGAGGAATGGTGGAAGAGGAGGCTCTTGAGAGCAGCACTCAGCTCAGCTTCCTGTCCAGGATCAGTAAAGTTCATTAAAACTAAACTATCATAACTGAATTTACAGGATTTTAAGAAGCAGGGATGTGTTTTGCATGTGAATTTTACATCCAGATTTATACCACACGCTAAAGGAAGTACCTAAGCTAAAAAATGTATAGGAAAGAGTTAAAGATGCAAGGACTAGGCTGGAAATACTATTTTCAAGGGATGGATTTTTTTTTTTTTTTTTTTTTTTTTAGATTTATTCTGCATCTACTGGCTTATTCAAAGCCCATCACATAATTTGTTTTGGAGACAGGAGCATCCAGGAACAGATGGATGGCAGACACTAGGGGCCAAAGGCAAGCCCTCCAGGTGTTAAGAGGAAAGAAGTGGACAAACACCAGGCAGTGAGGATTCTAAGGTGCATTCCCAAGTGGGTGAAGGAAGAAAAGGATTGAGTTTGCTTCTAAATTTAAAACACTAGAATCTAATATATATAACAAGGGCTAAGCTATTGCAGATCATCCTATTTTATGACCCTGCAACTCTGCTAATGTCCTTTAGGGCCTAGATAGAACACTAAATCCCTTTGTTCTACTCTCCCAGTCCAGATTTTCTTCTACCAATTATTTCTCCCTTAATCTCTACATCCATGATTTTTAGATGCGAGAACACCTTATCAATTAATTATCAATAATTCATTAGTTGAGGGGGATTATTTGCTAGATAGTTACCACTGCCAGTGTTTAGGACAGTGTAGTGTCTTTGTCAACAAGCCTTTATTGAACTTCTACTCTATGTTAGAATATATCCTATGTACCAGGGATAATAAGAGGTGGAAAAAATAGCCTCTTTTCTCAAAGAAGTTTACAATGAACTTCGAAAATGAGATTATTTACATAAAATGAATAACAGTAGAAAAATTTGTTTTGATTCCTATTGAGTTTTATAGTTATTCCACGAAAGGAAAGATAATTTCCTATTGGATCGAAGGGGGAAAGTTCTAGAGAGGGAATGGGCCTGCATTAGACTTTGGAGAATGAGTAAGGATTTGTCCATTGGAGTGGGGTGAGCGGGGCAGACCAGGCAGCAGGGGGAGGGAGAGACAAAGTAGGAATGCAAGTGGCGAACAAGGCTGAGGCGGCTGGCAGACCTCCTACACATCAGAAATGAGGCTGGAGGGGCGGGCCAGGGACATTATGGAGGATCTTGAGATCTCGATTTTATTTTATGAAGACAAAAAAACGGCCAGGTGCAGTGGCTCACTCCTTTAACTCCAGCACTTTGGGTGGCCGAGGCAGGCAGATCACCTGAAGTCAGGAGTTTGAGATCAGCCTGGCCAGTATGGCAAAATCCCATCTCTACTAAAAATACAAAAATTGACCAGGCATGGTGGTGGGTGCCTCTAATCCCAGCTACTTGGGAGGCTGAGGCAGGGAGAATTGCTTGAACCTGAGAGGCAGAGGTGGGCAGTGAGCCGAGAACGCACCACTGCACTCCAGCCTGGGAGACAGAGCGAGACTCTGTATCAGAAAAAGAAAAAAGAAAAAAGGAAACGCCTATTGCAGTTTTTGAGCAGGAGCAAAAGATCATCTAAGTGACATTTAAAGGAAAACAATGTAGTAGCAGTGAAGAGGATGGATAAACTAACTAGGATGCTCCTAGAGATGTTTAGGCATGGGGAAGCAGTCAGGGCTGAACCAAAGAGGCGACAATGAAAAACAAAGGAGAAAATGAAAGAAACCTTACCAAGGAAGACTTGTAAGGATTTCACAACTGGTGGATTTTAGGATGAGAGGTAATCATTCGGGGTCTTGAGCGTGGGTCAGTGGTGGTGCCGGTGGCAGAGCTAGGGGAACCTGAAGGGGGAGTCTAGAGAGGTTAAAGATACCAATGTGATTTCAACAGACTGAGTTTCAGGTGACCATGGAACAGCGCAGTGACAGTATTCATTGGAAAGAAATATAAGCATGACCAGGGACATTCACTTACCCAGAAAAAGAAAGAAAGAAAGAGAAAAACTCAGTTTTGTTTCCTTTCCTTAAAGACCTGAATACTAAAACATAGGTAAAACTACATAGTGAAAATACTAGGAATTGAGAAATGATGAACTGTTTAGCATAATTTCAGCTTAGGGTGAGGTGATGATTTCTTTGGATTAAACAAAAGAACAGTAACAGAAGGCTTTGGGGGCTGGAGGGCTGGGGAAGGGAGGCCATTGGTGGTGATATCACCGTGTTACCACACTGCTGAGTGATATTTGGAATTATCCTGTTAAATTTTAGCCTCAGCATTTTAGAGCTACCAGGACTTTGAAAGCCTCCTCATACTACAGATGAGGAAATGGAAGCCCAGAGAGGGGGCCTGGCTTTCCTAAGGCCCCACAGTAAGAAGTCAGGGTTAGATCTCAGTCTAGTATTCTTCTATTCCCAGACTGCATGGGCCAGCAGGTGCCCTGCCTTCCTGACTCTTTGAGGAACGCTTTTATTTAGTTCTACAGCGGGAAGCCTGATGAAAATGTTCATAGATTGCATTATCAAAAATCAAAATGGAAGACCCTCTGAAGAGCATTAAAGGCAGGAAATGGTGTGGGGCAGCGTGTGCGTACCCTGTTAGATCAACTTGTCTTCAGGTAAAGGAATCATTTTCCAGTGGCATCGGAACAAGATGAAAAGAGCATAATCTGCACAGGGACTGACTGCCTTACAGCATATGCTTAAGCAGTCCCAGAATAGACTTCAAGTGAGGTTGTTCAGTGTCTTTCCTCACATACTTTAAAAAATGCTGAAGAAGCCAGGTGTGGTGGTTCATGCCTGTAATCCCAGCACTTTGGGAGGCCCAGGTGGGCAAATCACTTTCACCCAGGAGTTGGAAATCAGGATAACATGACCTGGGAAACATGGTGAAACTCCATGTCTACAAAAAAATACCTAGGAGGTGGAGGTTACAGTGAGCCAAGATTGTGCCACTGCACTCCAGCCTGGGTGACAGAGCAAGACTCTGTCTCAAAAAAAAAAAAAAAAAAAAATTTGAAGAACAGGATTGGTATCTAACTACCTGGAACAAAGGAGAAGTATGTAATTCAGTTTGAAGGCAGGGGGATGGAACACTTCTCTTCTATTTTTTTTTTTTTTTTTTTTTTTTGAGACCGAGTCTTGCCGTGTCACTCAGGCTGGAGGGTAGTGGCGCGATCTCCACTCATTGCAAGCTCCGCCTCTCGGGTTCACGCCATTCTCCTGCCTCAGCCTCCCATGTAGCTGGGACTACAGGCGCCCGCCACCGTGCCCGGCTAATTTTTGTATTGTTAGTAGAGACGGGGTTTCACTGTGTTAGCCAGGATGGTCTCGATCTCCTGACCTCGTGATCTGCCTGTCTCGGCCTCCCAAAGTGCTGGGATTACAGGCGTGAGCCACCGCGCCCGGCCCTATTTTTTATTAACTTATTCCTGTCCCAACTTGTTCCAAACAAGGACATTGAAATAATGCAACAATGGATTGAGGAATCAAAAAATAGCTTCTTAGCAAAACCAGCCCTTCTTAGCAAAACCAGCCCCAGCGTGTTCTGGCCTCCTTATGGCAAGTCTCTAGCCCTTTTCTCATTGTTCCAAACTTTTCAGATGTGGTAAAAATGTACTAATTGGTGGGGTTCAGTATGCCTTATCTCTAGGGAGGGCATGTATGAGATAAGCTGAAATTATAAAAGAAATAATCAAACTAATGATGAATTTACGCTTTTCATTGATCAACAAAAATGTTGACTCTTTCCCATATCTAGGCTTCTGCTGCTGGACTTTGCGATAATAATTGGTTATAAGATGAGACTTGGCTGGGTGCAGTGGCTCACGCCTGTAATAATCCCAAGACTTTGGGAGGCCAAGGCAGGAGGATTGCTCAAGTGCAGGAGCTCGAGACCAGCCTGGGCAATATGGTGAAACCCTGTCTCTATCTACACACACAAACACACACACACACACACACACAAAGGGCTGAGTCTGGTAGTGCATGCCTGTAGTCTCAGCTACTCAGGCAGCTGAGGTGGCAAGATCGCTTGAGCCTGGGAGGTCAAGGCTGCAGTGAGCCATGATTGCACCACTGCCTGAGTGACAGAGTGAGACCCCCTGTCTCAAAAACAAGATGATCCTTGGTTTAGCTGAGGAGAGATGACAGATGGCAGTTGAGGAGAATGGCCAAAGCGGGCTTCATGAAGGGTATGAGACGGTATGAGACATGAGTTGCCCTTTGAGGGTTGAGCAAGACTTGGTTGACAGAGAGCAGAGGGTTGTAGGACCGAGATCCCTAGGTAGGAATGCATAAGGCCTGTGAGTGGACTAGCTCTGTAGGGGAAAGTGCTGTGGTTTTAGTACCCAGGGACCATCGCTGACCCCTGTCAAGTATGCACAGGCTGTGGGTTATTTTTCTAACTGAACTCATCGATTTTCAAGGTTTAACTATGATTTCCAACTTTTGAAGGCTTTGCTCACTGGGAGTCTTTGTTCACTGGGCAGTAGTGGGAAATTATAGTCATTCTGAAAATTGGATTGTACTCTTTTTCTCCTTTCTAGCTGTTCTGAAAGTGCCAAAGGCAGTTCCAAATTGGATGTCATTTCATCTGAACTATGAAAAAATTCTCCCAGGAGGGGCAGCAGTAACCTGGTTTCCCCTCTCACCTAAATTAAGCTTTGGTGACTGATGATCCATTTCACAAGGTACTACTAACTCAGCCACCTGGTTCAGATCTTGGGAGTCCTGCAACTGCCTCTGCTTTAGCAGAAGGAACGTTTCCTGAGGACTGAAGTTTTTCCATGTTAATGTACTCCTCTGCAGATCGGGGCCATCTCTAGGACTGGAGGGAGTTGTCTGTGGAGCTCAGGGTTCTTTCCCTCCAGCGTTTCCCAGGACAGCGCTCTTGTCCTTCTTTGTCTTTCCTTCCTATCAATCGGGACTTACTTAGTGAAAGTATCGCGACGGTCACTTTATTGTCTTTTGAAGTAGATATTTACATTGTACTGGGGCTCTCTGCCTCTTGCACAGTGTCTCTGGGAGGCTTTTTGGTTTTTTTTAGACAGGGGCTCACTCTGTCATCCAAGCTGGAGTGCAGTGGCACAATCATGACACACTGCAGCCTTGACCTACCGGGCTCAAGCGATCCTCCCACCTCAGCCTCCCAAGTTGCTGGGACTACCGGTGCATGCCAACATGCCCGGCTAATTAAAAAAAAAAAAAAAAAAAAAACCCAAACTTTTTGTAAAGACAGGGTCTCACTGTGTTGCCCAGACTGGTCATGAACTCCTGGGCTCAAGTGACCCTCTTGCCTCAGCCTCTCAAAGTGCTGAAATTTATAGGCTTGAGCCACTGTGCCTGGCCTCCAGGAGGTTTTTAACTTCCACTCAGATGAATCCAGGGAGAGAATCTGTTTGAAAGATTGAGATTAAAGAGAGTCAAATCAGGATAAGAAAAGAGATGAAGCATATCTTCCCTGACCAGACACAGAAACCATGAGACATTCAGGCTCACAAAATCTGGTTCTGACACATTTAAGTATGCCAAGCATTAAAATGAGTCAGAAGAGCCCCTGGAAGGGCCTTTCAGCCCTGATCTGAAACTTTTGCGAAGTTTTCATGTCTTCAATGAGGCGTTTTTAAACTTAAAATAATCTCTGGCCAGCGGTTGGTTTTGTGTGTGTGATAGCATGCTGATGTTCTTTTTTTCCTGATTGATGTAGACACATATTAACTCTACCAATTGACTCTATCCTGACTGATCTTAGGTGAACAATGACAAAAATTAACATGCCAGTGGAGTGAGGATGGAAGGATCTTTGTTATTTCATTTCTGAGCCTTCTGTGCTCCTGAGCTATGGAATTACCTACTCTGCATGCTTTGCTCCTGTTCTCACTGGCTCTGGGCACTTTGGGGCTGCTGGCCGTGATGAACATCACTACAGTTAGTTTTGGTGTGGGACCGTTCTCTAGGAGAGCCTACTCTCTCTTGGTTTTTCAAGCCAGGGAGTGGGAACAAGGGGATATATTTCTGCCAGTGGAACTTTGCTTGTTAAAATAAAATAGGGCTTTTTTCCTAATAAAAATTATCTTCAAGCCAAACTCCCTGTATTTACCACTAAGTCTTTATTGTTGATGTGAAACAAGTTGTAGTAAAAAGCATGTTTCTCTGGTGGTCTATTGCATGAGAATTCAGGTCACTTCCACAAATATTTGTTGAGAGTATGTTGAGAATGGTGCCAGGAGCTGGAGACAGAAAGATGAATAAAACTCCCTGTGTACTCCTTAATTGCTCACAGTCTGGGGAGGGGACAGCCATGCGGGCAGTTAACTAAGGAGGGGTGATGGCCTTATTACCTGGTTCAGTGGCAGGAGCCACCCTGTTTCTAGCAGCACCCATATTTGAGAAAGGGTCACGTAAGGGGCTGACTTGAGCACCAGGGACCATTCTCAAAATAAGGCCACTTATTGTTTGAGATGTCTGGTGACCGAGTCCTATTTTAATTCTTTTATTTATTTCATTTTTTAATTAAAAAAAATTTTTTTTGAGACCAGGTCTCACTCTGCTGCCCGGGCTGGAGTGCAGTGGCTCTATCATGACTCACTGCAGCTTTGACTTCCTGGGCTCAGGTGATTCTCCCACCTCAGTCTTCCAAGTGGCTGGAATTACAGGAGTGCACCACCATGACTGGCTAATTTCTTTTTTATTTTTTTATTTATTTTTATTTTTTGTAGAGACAGGGTTTTGCCTTTTGCCCAGGCTGGTCTCAGACTTCTGGGCTGAAGCTAACTGCCTGCCTTGGCCTCCAAAAGTGCTGAGATTACAGGCACGAGTCACTGTGCCTGTATTTTAATTTAATTTTATTTTAATTTTAATTCTTAATTTTAATTTTAATTCTTTAATTTATTGCCTTTGCCACTTTAAATTGCTATGTATTCAAGGATTTGTTGTTGTTGTTATTTGGTGGGCATAAAAAGCTACATTTTCATTGAGGTATCCTAGTTTTAAACACTTGTGTATCTACATATTGTGAGAATTGTCTTATCTCCTTACCATTTTGCTTCTAAGGGTCACACTGTACTCTTTGTTTTCTTGCGTTACATTGATTAATTAATTTTTATTTTCTAGAACAAGCTTTGCTGATCATAGTGTTATATTTTTGTTTTCTGACATTTTATTTAGAATATGTTTATTTATTTATTTAGGCTATCCTAGAGTTGGTCTCAGAACCTCATAGAATAAATTAGCTATTTACATACATCCTATTCTATAGCATAGATTAAATAACACAGACACTGTTATTTATAGGACCTTCCTGTGATATGATGCTGAATCATTTCTTATTGGGGAGTAGATATTTGACCTTCCCTTTTAATATTTTCTGCAGATAGTTGTTCTGGATAAAAACATTTCTACTGTTTTTAAAACAAATTTCAATAATGTATGTTTTCCTCAAAAATTATCCATTTCATCTAGGTTTTAGAAATTATTGGCGGCCGAGTGTGGTGACTCATGCCTGTAATCCTAGCACTTTGTGAGGCTGAGGCAGGTGGATTGCCTGAGCTCAGGAGTTCGAGATCAGCCTGGGCAACACGGGTGAAACCGTGTCTCTACTCAAATACAAAATAAATTAGCTGGGCATGGCAGCTTGTGCCTGTAGCCCCAGCTGCTTGGGAGGCTGAGGCAAAATTGCCTGAACCTGGGAGGCAGAGGTTGCAGTGGGCAGAGATTGTGCCATTGCATTCCAGCCTGGGCGACCGAGCAAGACTCCGTCAAAGAAAGAAAGAAAGAAAGAGAGAAAGAGAGAGAGAGAGAGAAAAAAAGAAAGGGAGAGAGGAAGGGAAGGAGGGAGGAAGGAAAGAAGGAAGGAAGGAAGGAAGGAAGGAAGGAATTGGCAACAAATATTGCATATTGAATTTTACAAGTAATATTTCATATTCTCTGAATTGCTGGTTACATCCCTTTTTGTAGTCCTACTTTGTATTATTTCTCTTTCTCTCAATCTCTCTCATCAAACCCGCCAAAACTTTTTTCCTTGTATCAGTCCATTCAACCTGTTTACTCAGATGACTATCAGAGCCCACACAGGAATTGATACCTTTTTTTAATGACAATGGTACCTTAAAGTAGTACCTTAAATTACAGTACTTTGGAATACTGTGACATGAAGCAGTTTATTTAAAGATAGAGAATCACAGAAAGACTACTGGTCTTACTTGAAGCAACTTCCAGTGTAACTTTGGGCAAATAATTTGTACAAGCTATGGCTTCCGTGGGTATAAAATGAATGGAACATGTGCTGGCCCAGCGCACAGCATTGCTGTAGTGATCAAGTGAGATAACGTACATGAGAGTGCTTTGAAAACTACGAAGCATGAACAAACAGGGTGTTACTGTCACAAAATAATGTTGCTTTTAGGCGCTATAGAAAAAAAAAAAGGAAATAGCCCTTTTCATAATGTTTAAAGCATTTTTTCTACACCACAAAGATCATATAGACCCTCTTCTTGAAAAAGGCTGCAGGATTTGTCCTGATGAATTACTTTAGTTTCAGGGGAAAGTATTTCCTCATCACCCTCCCCCCAGCATAAAAAAGTTCTCATTCTACTAAATTAGAAATGTGCACTAAAGACCCATTCAATAAAGGACACTGAAATGGAAATTAACTCAAGTCTGCTTTCAATTAATTTCAATTCCCCAAAGTGCCAAACTTTCCTTTTCTGTCACAGCAGTAATTGGAAAATAATAGACAATCCTCAGTTTTTGTGGTCTTATGTGTGTATGTCAGGAGGAGGATACACATTCTAGGTCAGTCTGGGGGAGGGTCAGGAGACTTTTCAGTATTCTTTAGGTTTCTGTTAACTTATTATTTTAAAATTTTTTTCTGAATTAATTTTACAAAAATATGGCTATAACTTCTTATTGTTTCAACATTCTTATTTCTCTATATCAGTGATTTTAGAACCTTTGTTTTTAAACAGCAGAAACTGATTTTCAAAGGAAATTCTTCCCCGCCAGTCACTATGGCTCATGCCTGTAATTCAGCACTTTGAGAGGCTGAGGCAGGAAGATTGCTTGAGCCCAGGAGGTTGAGGCTGCAGTGAGCCATGATCCTGCCACTGTACTTCAGCCTGGGTGACAGAGTGAGACCCTGTCTCAAAAAAAAATAAATAAATAAAAAATAAAAAAAGGAAATGCTTCCCCGAAAGCTGTAGTATGTGAATCAGACAAGAACAGAGAGACTCTGGTTGAAGGGGGTAAGAAGGGGAACCCAGAACCCCACCAGCTTGGTGGCTTCCTCTCTCCACTCAAGACAGACTCAAGAAAGCCTGAGGGCTTCAAAAAATATAAACTGAAAACCATTGCTTTGTATCATGATCAGGCATGATATAAAGACCAACAGGCTCTTTCCAGAAATTTAACATTATTTTCCCGAGAGTTTACCAAGGCCTGAATGGGTGTTTTTAGAGGTTAGCACTGCAACCGTAGAGATGGAAAGAAAGGAGGAAGGTCAGGGAGGAATAGGAGCCACATTAACTTGTTGAGAGGCATGTGGCAGCATCTGATGGTTATTTATTCAAAGGCAGGCAGTGATTCAAGGGCTATCAAGAACAGAGTGAAGAATTACTAGGCTCAGAGTGAGGGATTCCCAGTACAAAATGAAGAGCAGACTGCAAGTGAGATCTCAAAGGGACTTTCATAATCATAGCAAGGCTTTTTCCAGAATAAGTCATATTACCTG
Source organism: Macaca thibetana thibetana (assembly GCF_024542745.1). Lineage (NCBI taxonomy): Eukaryota > Metazoa > Chordata > Mammalia > Primates > Cercopithecidae > Macaca > Macaca thibetana. The sequence continues at coordinate 68,302,723 of NC_065590.1, read as the reverse complement.
TCTGTGTAATCCTGTTATTAAGCTCCCTTTTAAACTGTACCCTTTAATACATATTCATTATCACAATCATTCTCGTCAACCTAGAAATTCTGTTCTGGAAACTTAGCTTAAGAAAAGATGTCCTAAATATGAAGAAAAAGGACTCTATTCCTTTTTATATCCACTTATTATCGTAAAAAACAGAAAAATACCCTAATAATTGGGGGAGGGAAAGAAAACAATGACACATTTTCTCAAGCAACTATTTCTTAGTCAATAAATGTAATGATTGTGAAACTATTTGGAGAAAGCCAGGTGTAATAAATGAAAGAACCAGTTCTGAAATCATATGGATGTACCTAAATTACAATTCTGGCTCCCTTTGCCATGATCCTGGGCATATTATTACCTCATTTTCCCAAGCCTCAGTATTCTCATCTGGAAAATGGGGATAATGATACATCCTCAACAGAATCAATATGAGATTTAATTAAATGAGACAATAGAAATAAAATATGAAGCATCATGTTTGGCACATAGCAGCTGTTCAACAAATGTTCCTTCTCTCTCCACCATTCCTTACATAGCATATGGGAAAATGCTTATGCTCTGTCAACAAAATTTTCTTTTTTTTATTTTTTTTTGAGACAGGATCTTGCTCTGTCACTCAGGCTGGAGTGCAGTAGTGCAAGCCTAGCTCACTGCAGCCTTGAACTACTGGGCTCAAATTATCCTTCCACCACAGCCTCCCAAGTAGCTGAGACTATAGGCTCTGTCAACAAATTTGACAAACTTAAGGAAATACATAGTTTCCTAGGAAAATATAAATGACTAACTAGTTGAAAAGCTGCCTAGATAAATTTCTTTTGAAGAAACAGAAAAGGGCTTGAAGATCTGACTACTTTTTAAAAAGGGTACCAAGATCAAATGGTTTCATAGCTATGCTCTATTATCTTTTAAAGAACTGATAATTCCAATGTAATTGAAGTTTTTATAGGTTATAGAAAAAGATGAAAAACTTCCAATTCATTATGGCTAACATAAGCTTAATGACAAAATAAAATAGAATAAAAACCAAAAACAATCTACCAGCTGGGTGAGGTGGCTCATGCCTGTAATCCCACCACTTTGTGACAGACCAAAGTGGGTGGGTCACTTGAGGCCAGGAGTTTGAGACCAGCCTGGCCAACATGGCAAAAACCCGTCTATACTAAAAATACAAAAAATGAGCTGGGTGTGGTGGCTCATGCCTGTAATCCCAGCTACTCAGGAGGCCGAGGCACGAGAATCGCTTGAACCCAGGAGGTGGAGGTTACAGTGAGCCAAGATCGTGCCACTGCACTGGGGGACAGAGTAAGACTCTGTCTCAGAAAAAAAAAAAAAAAAAAAATTTTAATAGCAAAAGTGACCACAAAGTCAAAAGACAAAAAGATAAATGGGAAAAAACATTGCGTATAACAAATAAACAGTTAATACATGTTATTTACAAACTCTCACTACTTGCTACAAAAAAAAAAAGGCCGATAACCTAAAAGAAAATTAGGCAAATCAGAGGACTAGATAACTGACAGACGAGCAAATCTTAATGTATAGTAAGTATATGACATAGAGATGCTCAATAGCACCAGCAATCAGCAAAAGTAGCTATAAACTATCACTTGTCACCCATCTGACTGACAAGAACTAAAAAGTGTTAACATCCACTATTGGCTGGAATGCAGGAGAAAGGTATTTAGGCAATAAATATTCCTGGGGGAAATGAGGATAGTTATAGCCTTTTTGGAAAGCAGCCTAGCCACATCTATGGAAACTCTACATAAATAAAAGCACCAATATGTAAAGCTGTATGTACCAAGATGTTCGTTGTGGCATTGTTTGCAGTGGCAAAATAATGGACATAAAGGGAATGTTCATCAGTGGAGAAATGGTTAACACAGTCATTTGTACCATGGAATATTATGCAGTCATTACAAGTAATTTCTTAGGGCCAAGCATAGTGGCTCACACCTGTAATCCCAGCACTTTGGGAGGCTGAGCCAAGCGAATCATGTGAAGTCACAAGTTCAAGACCAGCCTGACCAACATGGTGAAACCCGTCCCTACTAAAAATACAAAAATTAGCCAGGCATGGTGGCGCACATCTGTAATCCCAGCTTGAAACTGGGAGGCGGAGGTTGCAGTGAGCCGAGATCTCACCACTGCACTCCAGCCTGGGCAACAGTGAGACTCCACCTCAAAAAAAAAAAGTAATTTCTTAGATCTGTAACAATTAACTTGGAGAGATTGCCACAGTGTATTACGTGAGAGTAAGATGCAGAGAAGTACAATATGTAAACCTACAATGACAACCCCACTCCATATACGTATATTCTGTATATGACTGTATGCGATTATATGAGGATGGATAAAAGAATGAAAGAATACCAAAGATTATTAACATCAGTTGGGATTGGGGAGGAACACTTTTACCTCTGCTCAAAGAGCCACAATAAAAACAGTATAAATAATAATGGTCCAGTTTAAAAAAATTTTTTTTTAAGTTTTTCTTCACTTATTTTATCTGTACAACAATAATGATCCCATGTTTATTTTATTTTTTTCTTTAAGAGATGGGATCTTGCTATGCCTAGGCTGATCTTGAACTCCTGGACTCAAGCAATCCTCCATCCTTGGCCACCCAAAGTGTTGGGATTACAAGCATGAGCCACTGCACCCAGCCATGGTCCAATTTTTAAAAGAAAATAAAATGTTTGTGCTATAATATAGGTGGGAAAGGTAGTTACAAAATTTTAGGTAGGCTTCATTAATAATTATGTAAAATATTCTAGAGAAAAAAATATTAACAGGCAATACAAACAAGTGAATATGATAGCTGTTTAAGTAGAGACATTATAGTTGCTTTGTCCCCTATATACTTTCCAAATTTTCTCTAATGTAGGTTTTTGGTTTTTTTTTTTTTTTTTGAGACAGAGTTTCGCTCTGTCCCTCAGGCTGGAGTGCAGTGATGCCATCTCGGCTCACTGCAATCTCTGCCTCCCGGGTTCAAGCGATTCTCCTGAGTAGCTGGGATGACAAGTGTGTGCCACCATGCCTGGCTAATTTTTAAATTTTTAGTAGAGTGCAGTTTCACCATGTTGGCCAGGCTGGTCTTGAACTCCTGGCCTCAAGGTATCCACCTGCCTCGGCCTCCCAAAGTGCTGCGATTACAAGCGTGAGCCACCATAGCCTGGCCTCTAATGTAGTTTTGTTGCTTTTGTAATTTACTACATAAAATTTCTAACTCACTGTCCATCACACGTGTTTATTATGTCTCATGGTGGTTCATACCTGTAATCCCAACACTTTGGGAGGACAAAGTGGAAGAATTGCTTGAGGCCAGGAGGTCAAGAACAGTCTGGGCAATATGGGGAGACGCTGTCTCTACAAAAAGTGGAAAGTTAGCCATGCATGGTGGACATGCCTGTAGTCCAAGCTATTTGGGAGGCTGAGGCAGGTGGGTCCCTTAAGCCAAAGAATTCAAGGTTACATTGAGCTATGATCATGCCGTTGCACTCCAGCCTGGGGAAAGCAAGACTCTGGCTCTACAAAAAATAAAATAAAAGAAAGTCTTATGTCTTGAAATAAGTGGTCACATGTACATATGTGAGCATGTGAGCATGAGGATATTCTAGCTCAGAAAATGTGTAAGTTTTCATTTTACCTATGATATATGGGTTTTTTGTTTTTTTGTTTTCAATTAGTTGTAGATTAATGACTAAATCTCCAGGAAAAATCACCCACAAAAATCCCACAAAGGTATGGCTTTGCATATTTAAAGATTTTCTTCCCCCAAATAGTAACGGAAATCGCTTCTAAAGACCATTTTTAAAGCTGGTGGCTTTGGGCAGGCCACTTCTCTTCCCCTCCTTAGGTCTCGTTTGCTTCTTTTATAAATGAAGAACTTGGATAGAATAATGTTCTTAGAGCCTCTTTGACGGTAATATTCTGTGATTTCATTATATTCATCCTAGAATGGACTAGATGTCAAGTAAATTAACAATTGCTAAGGAGAAGAAAGTTTTCATCTTAGAAATGTTTGTATCAGCTATGAAAAAAGATTAAAGATAGTTAGGGAAGATGCCCTAGCTTGCCATAACTTTCATGCTTACGTGAAAAATGTGCAAGAGTTTAAACAGCATATGGCTTTGACTTTGGGCCTTTCTTTATATTCGTCATTTATAACCATGTAGCTATTTTCCAATGGCTTTTTACCTGTGTGTACCCTCCCACCCTGCCAACGTATTATTTTGTTTTATAAACCTCAGTATGCGAATAAAAAGTATTTTTGTTTTGGTTTGGATATACTCCATATTTTATAATAAAGTCTTTTTTTTTTGAGACAGAGTTTTGCTCTTGTTGCCCAGGCTGGAGTACAATGGGACGATCTCAGCTCACTGCAACCTCTGCCTCCCGGGTTCAAGTGATTCTCCTGCCTCAGCCTCCTGAGTAGCTGGGATTACAGGCATGCGCCACCACGCCCGGTTAATTTTGTATTTTCAGTAGAGACAGGGTTTCTCCATGTTGGTCAGGCTGGTTTGGAGCTCCTGACCTCAGGTGATCCGCCCACCTTGGCCTGCCAAAGTGCTGGGATTACAGGCGTGAGCCACCGCGCCTGGCCTTTTCTTTTGAGACAGAGTCTTGCTACATCACCCAGGCTGGAGTGCAGTGGTTGATCTCGGCTCACTGCAGCCTCTGCTTCTCAGGTTCAAGTGATTCTCCTGCCTCAGCCTCTGGAGTAGCTGGGATTACAGGCACCTGCCACCATGCCAGACTGATTTTTGTATTTTTAGTAGAGACAGGGTTTCACCACGTTGGCCAGACTGGTCTCGAACTACTGACCTCAAGTGATCCGCCCATCTCAGCCTCCCAAAGTGCTGGGATTACAGGCAAGAGCCACCACATCCAGCCCATAATGAAGTCTTAAATCAGCTTTCTTCAGATATAATTTATGTAAGATAAAATGCACCCAATTAAAACATACATTCAATGAGTTTTGGCAAATTTGTGCACCCGTATACCACTGACACAATTAAGCAGTAGAACATTTCTATCATCCAACAAAGTTTCCTGTGCGGCCAGGCATAGTGGCTCATGACTGTAATCTCAGCACTTTGAGCTACCGAGGAAGGAGAGTCGCTTGAGCCCAGGAGTTCGTGACCAGCCTCGGTAACATAGTGAGACTCCTGTCTCTATGAAAATAAAAAAATTAGCCAAGCATACTGACCTCCACCTGTAGTCCTACCTACTCAGGAGGCTGAGATGGGAGGACCACTTGAGCCCAGGAGTTCAAGGCTCCAGTGAGCCATCCTAAGGCCACTGCACTGCAGCCTGGGCAAGAGTGAGACCTCGTCTCAAAAAAAAAAAAAAAAAAGTTCCCCATGCCTCTTCCCAGTTATCCCTCTACCTCCTGCTCTAGGCAACTGTTGATCTGCATTTTGTCACTATAGATTAGATTTGTCTATTCTAAGTGATGAACAAAGTTTAAACTTGTGTTTTCTTAATCTTGGATAGTGTTCATATATTTGTATTGTTTCAGTCAGGTTTCTTAGTTGTAAGCAACAGAAAACAATCTCTGGCTGATTTAAGCAGCAGAGGAATTTGTTGAAAGGAGAGGGACAGCTTACGGAATTGCTGGGAGGCTGGAGAATCGAGTTTGGGATTCTATGGCCAGCAGCAGTGCCTAAATCACATAATACAACTGTTCTAGTGAGGAAAGCACCGAAACTAGCACCTGGAATTTCCTAATATGTTTGTAACGGATAATGGTCACCACCACCACCCTCGCTGCCACTGCTGTCTTAGAAGGTAGAAAGAATATCGAGTATCTGCCTTAGGAATTCTTTTTGCAACTGCCAGTGTTAATTGGGGTAGGTGCATCTGAGTGGTATGTCCTAGGCATATATCTGTCATGCCTTAGCTGCAAAGAAGGCTAGAAGAACCTGGTGCTTTCAGCCTCTATAGTGGGAGGCATTTGATCAAGTCTCATAAGGCAGGGGAATTCTTCAAACTTAGGAAAGGGTTAAAATGCTGGATCGCTGAAAAGAGGGCCAGTATCCACAACACTGACTGTGTGCTAGACTGCATTCTGACTTTGCAGCTTCATGTCCAATGGTCACATCAGACATGGCCTGTTTGCTAAGCATTTCCTGGGTGCAAAGGAGTCTACCAGGTGCCGAAAGTGGGGACAAGGCTATCAAGGAACATACTATTTAATGGAATAGAAACAGATGTATTGGCCTTCATATCTGCTCAATTTTTTCTCCTTAATTTCCCTGGGGCTGGGTGTGGTGGCTCACACCTGTAATTCAGCACTTTGGAAGGCCAAGGTTGGAGGATCACTTGAGCCTAGGAGTTTGAGACCAACCTGGGCAACATAGGGAGACCCCATCTCTACAAAAAAAAAAAAAAAAAAAAAAAAAAAAAATTCCAGGTGTGATAGCATATGCCTGTGGTCCCAACTATTTGGGAGGCTGAGGTGGGAGGACCTCTTGAGCCCAGGAGGTCAAGGCAGCAATGAGCCATGATTGCATCACTGCACTCTATCCTGGGTGACAGAGCAAGACCCTGTGTGAAAAAAAAGAAAAAAAGAAAATTTCCTTAAACTATAACTTGCTAGTAAAACCAATATGTCTTAATTAATTGATTTGATCCAAAAAAGAATGTAGCATATTGAAAAACTACCCTAAATTTGAATAATGAATTTCATATGTATTCACAAAATGTATTTACCTTTATGCTAAATGTTTACTCAGTATTTTTCCTCTTCTGAAATTGCATGTATCTCAAGCTGTGTTCATTTCAATTTTTTTAAGTTAATATATGAAGTAAATCCAGTTTCTCTGACAATTTTACCTGTTATCCTTTACTCTTGATTTGAATTGACAGGTGCAGGGAAGAGGAGGTGGCCTGAGGCAGGACGATGAGGATGCAATGTTGAAGAATAAGCTGGAGAAGAGAAGTAACCGGCACTATGGAAAAAACCAAAACAAAGCAAGGTCAGATTTTTCCCATGTCTTGTTTTAGGACTTAGGATTCAAGGAATGCAGGTTTTTGCTTTGTCTTACCACTGTCTCGAGACATGACAGTATGTTAACTATTTTCATTTTCCTATCATCATATAATGACTATGAAGAATATAGACTGGGTGCTGAAAAAATAGGAAATGCTATTAGAATTTGGTCTGTGTTGTTATTTTATTGTTCTTAGCAATAACTTTAGGACTGCCTCAGAACAACTTGCTGGGTAAGGCCAAGACACAGATTCAACTACTAGACATCTGTCATCTTCTAGACTAGCCTAGAAGCATAAGTGCTTTCTCTTTTAATCTTTACCATATAGAAACAACTATATAGAAGTAGATTCTGTTATCATCTCCAATTTACAGAAGAGGAAACAGTCATAGGGAAGTCAGGTGACAACTACAAAGTATCAAAGTTAGGTCTGGGATCTGGATCTTTCCTCCCAAGCCCTGATTCTTGCTATTATACCAGGCTGTTGGGACATAGTATGAAATTGTCTAAATAATCTTTACTCAAGCCTATGCAGGAAGTTTGGGTAACCTCAAATCATATGGATTTTATAGGGACAGCCTGCTGTGTGTATAAATTCTGGGCTAAGGTTATATATTATTTATGGACTTAAATACTGAGGCTGGAGGGGTTTCCTGTACCAGCATGCCTTAGGAGAACAATATACACAACCACACAACCAAATGTTTGCAACCAGGGGCTTCCTCTATAAACTGCTTGATGCATATAACGTGACACACTGGAGAAGAAGCTAAATGGATAAGCAACTAGCTGAATGTTTTACATGGATTGCCTCATCTTTATGGCCAACCAATGTGGTTCTGAAAGTGCATTCTAGGCCAACCTCTTTTTCTCCCTAGGTTGTGAATGGTTTTCTTTTCCTTTCTCTTTGCTTTTCTTTCTTTTCTTTCTTTCTTTCTTTTTCTTTTTCTTTTTTTTTTTTTGACGGAGTTTCACTCTTGTTGCCCAGGCTGGAAAGCAATGGCACAATCTTGGCTCACTGTAATCCCGCCTCCCGGGTTCAAGCGATTCTCCTGCTTCAGCCTCCCGACTAGCTGGGATTACAGGTGCCTGCCACCACACCCAGCTAATTTTTGTGTTTTTAGTAGAGACAGGGTTTTACCATGTTGGCCAAGCTGGTCTTGAACTCCTGACCTCAGGTGATCCACCCACCTTGGCCTCCCAAAGTGCTGGGATTAGAGGCGTGAGCCACCGCGCATGGCCTGTGAATGGTTTTCTACAACCTACTACTTTCTCTGTGTGTGCCCTGTGCTTCCTGAAGTCTAGTATTATACATTACTGTTTTCTTCTGCCTGCATCTTTCCCAGAACCTTTCCGTTGACAATTCCTTCTATCAGCCTCTTGCCCGGGAGGACAGCAAGATTCCCTTAGCTGAACTTGGCAGTGACAGCAGGGCAGAGTTCAGAAGTCTGGCAAAGATCAGAGGTGGGGGAAGTAGAGGATATTTTATGCAGGCTTGCTGAGATCAGTAAGTGCCTGGTGAAGAGCTGCCTTCCTGACTGTAGAACTGTTCCCACAGGTCAATTTCAGTTAGCCTCAAGAACATAAGGGAGACACTTCCTGCAAATTCCTTTCTGGCTATTTAGTAATCACACATCATTCAGTTTGGTTGAGAAACTTCCCTACTGTGGTAAAACGTGGTTTTCTATTGCAAGAGAATATCAGGTAGATAACGGTTTAGTGATTAGGATGTGTGAATATGGACACCACCTACTTCAGCTCATTCTTTGTTCCTCTGGAATCATCGGTTTCTTGTCATGCAGGCACAAATGTAGGATCCTGTAAGTTTCCTTATTCCCTGCATGTATCTGGAGAGGATAGGGACAGAATGAGTAGTGTTGATTGAACAAAGCTTTTTCTCCCTGCAGGAGAGAATGAACATATGCCGGTGAATAATCCTTCCACGCAGATTTACCAGGTAAAGACAAATCGATTGTTTCGAATGCTCCCATGTATAACAGTGATGACTGACTATTCTTTACGTGTAGATGTTTTTAGCACTCACAAGTGCTTCCACATATATCGTTGCACTTACTCTCTTAACAGGGCTGTGAGACAGGCACCTCAGTGGGTCTCGCCACTCACAGTGTACTTTGGAGATAACTGATTTTTTTTTTTTGAGACAGGGTCTTTCTGTGTTGCCCAGTCTGGTCTTTAACTCCTGGGCTCAAGCTCAGGTTCCTGAGTAGCTAAGACTATATGTGAGCACCACTGTGCCTGGCTGAGAACTCATTATTGAAAGACAAGTTATCCCGTTTATGAAATGCAGCACTATCACCCCCACCTCAACTCTGCTTCTCTTGCTTGCTGCCCCCATCGCCATGGCCATTACACTGCAAGATAACATTTCCATCAGAGAGGAGAGGGCAAGATCTGTTTTTCTTACTTTTCTATTTTAGCAGGGAGAATTGAGAATGAAAAGGGGGTTAACATTGCAAATGTTCAAATATCTGTTCAGGAAAAACTTTCAAGCTCTTTTTAAACAATGGGAACAATTTGCTTTACAAGGAAGATGAAAGTTCTGCAAAACATCTTTGCAGTAAGAGTCATATGAGATTGCCTTGGTCCTCTAAGTGGTATTCACTTGGCTTCTGTCTCCCAACTGTAAATTTAAAGTACATCTCTGTTCTTAAAAATCATGAAACTTTATTCTGACATAATTTGTAATATAAAAGCAGCTTGGGCTAGGGAAACCCATGCTCCTCTCCAGACTTCAGGCAGTGCTTCCTGGAATACGTGAAAAGGAAGAAAACATTGACAGAGCTTGGTGGGGGTTGGGAGAAAGGATGCTTTCAAAGTTGATCTAAGGTTTTAAGCCCTGGTCACTAGGAAAAAGAGTACTCTCTCAAGCAGAAATACAGGAGTCCAGAAGAGTAGATAGTTTAGGGGAAACGTTATTTAGATTTGTCTAGTTTAAGTGACGGTGAAGTGAAAATGACAACTAGTTCCCAGAATTATCATGTAAAAGATCTCTGCTGTAGACCAAACTGGAGCAAATCAACACAAGATTATGGAAACATGATTTAACCATATTGCCCCTAGACTCAGGCCAGCTATAGGATGAATGGGGGAAACAGCATCATTTCAACTGAATACACATTTATTGGGCAGTTACTATGTGCAAAGTCTACTGCTTGGCCTCATGGCAGATTAAACAGATGAAACAGACATTCTCATTGATTTTTCTGTGTCCACAACCTGAAAAACACATAGAATAATAGTTCTTACAAGGTAGGCTGTTGAAAGGATTGTGATAGAGGCGTTGATAAAATTCTGTGGGGAAGGGATGATTTAGTATTGACTGGAGGATTTGATTTAGGTACTTAAGGACAAGTTGATCATTTGACAAGTAGGTATAGGTAAGGTTGTTTTGGGCAGGGAGACTAGCTTGAACAAAGGCCTAGAAGCAAAAAAAATGGGTCTTCACTCAGTGCTGCTTTGATGCCTCACTGGTCCAAGTCCTCCAGATGCTTTCCCTGTCCACCTCCCCTCTGTTCTCATCTGACCTGTGTATGACATTTGAATGAGTGTGAGTACCTCTTTAAAGTCAGGTATGATTTAAAGTCTATTATAGATTTTATGTAGGTCACTCCCTGAATGTTGGCTAAATATAGCTGCAGTGGGGGTGGCCTCATTATCTTATTGCACTACAAATCCTAGTACATCTGTTCGCAGTGGAACACACAAAGCAATGGAAATGAAGTTGGTCTATATGACCTCTGTGATGCTATTATAACCCATCCTTGTTTTAAAAGAACACTTCCTAAGCCCCAGTCTGTTTACTCCAAGCAACATTTAACCAAAAGAAGAAGAAGAAAGAGGAGAAGTAAAGAAAGAAGAAGAGAAGGAGAAAGGAGGGAGCTGGGGAGGAGTTAACCATAATAGAATAAAATCTATAATAGAAGGGAGGGCACCTGAAGCAAAATATAATATTTTGGTAGTTCTCTACCTCATTTTATTTTCTGGATAGATCCTATCCCTACCTGACATTATCGTATGTATCACCTTGTTTGTTTTTTAATTTTCTGTCTTCTCATCTAGAATGTAAGCTCTAAGGGCAGGAATTTAGTCCATTTTGCTCTCTGTTGTATTCTCAGTGTAAAGTACAATGCCTGGCATATAATACATATTCAATAAATATGAGTTGAATGAATGAATGGATGACTATATTACAAGATGTCTGTATTGCTTTGAGCCAAGAGGTCTCATGCAGTCATTCAGTCTTGTGCCAAACAGTGTTGGAAAGATTTTTGTCTGGTTCTTTGGAAAAAAAGAAGAGATCCTCACTTCATACCCCAATCAAAACAAATGCCAAAGTGGATTAAAGGCTTAAATATAAAAAATTCAAACCATAAAATTTTAAAATAAGTGAGTATTTATTTTGTCTCCAAATGTGAAATATCTAAGTTAAAAAGCAATGGAAGAAATCACAAAGAAAGAGATTTGAGAATTCATCCACATTACAATTTAAACTATTTCCATAAAAAAAATGTTAAACAAATTCAGAGGCAAATAACAAAATCAGAAAGACACAACAAATATTTCAAGGTTTAATTATAAATAAGTAGTTCATGAAGGTCAATAAAAATGGAAACTTCTAAAACCCTAATAGAAAATTAGCAAATAACACAGACAATTTACCAAAGTAAAATTATAGATAGCGAAGAAAAAGTTGAAGCTCAAAGAAGCAATGATTAAAATAAGGAGTATTATATTTTGACTAATTAGCAAATAATAATTAATAATATTTAGTTCTGGTGAGTGTGTGTAATTGTTAGAAACTTTTAGAAAAGTCTATTCCGTATTTCCTTTTTCTCTTATCCTTTGTCCACTGCACATACCCCTCTCAAAGTCGTTGAATCAGATCTCTTTTCCCGAGTCAGATGGTATCATTTCACCCTAGATTACTTCATTTTGCATATGGATTATTAAAATTATGATCTCATTAACATGAGAGGGGATCCCATAATTAAGGCAACAGACATAGTAACTGCACAATTTAATGCTAGCCCAACACTCACACTAATGATTTCAACTCCAACTGTGTTTTAAGCTCACTTGTAGTCTTAGGAATGTAAACACTGTGGCTTCTTCTATTTCTATTGTTTTATATATTTTATTATTCAAGGTATGTTTTTCTAAATCCATGAATTTAGGACATTACATATCACATATAATGTTTCCAAGAATATACAGCCATATTGCTATAACTTTTCAAATCCGCTGGTCAAATATAATTTGCATAGTTATTAATTACTTGAATATATTGCCTCCCTGTGATATAGTAGCTTTCCCTTTGGGTCAAACACTACCTGACATCTTTGACCCACAGGCATTTCATATTTAGGAATTTATTCTAAGGAAATAATCTGAAATATATACAAAACTTTAAAACAAAAACATAGTATGACAGCATTAGTTATAACATTGAAAAATTACAAGCAACATAAATTTCCAACAAAAGTGAATGGGTAGGTAAACTCTGGCAAATTCATAGGATGGAATATCATGTAGCCATCAAACGTAGACATTTAGAAAAATTTTGAAGGTTATCGTAAATGCCTTATTAGAATATCAGGAGGGAAAAAAGAGAGGTAGAATCAAAATATATCTGCAGTGTGATTTCAACCATATAAACATCTGCATTTATATGCATAGAACAAAATAGAAGGAAATGTGAGTGTTAATGGTTGTACTGAAATAATGAAATTTGGGATGATTCTATTTGGCAATTCTCTTTTTTCTTCTTTATTTTTCTCCGTAATGAAAATAATTTAAGAAAATAAGTGATGTTCCAAAAGGACCTCTAACTGAAACACTATGGGAACCAGTCCTACAGTAATAGGTTTCATCATCAAAACTGCCGTTGAAAGTTTTCTAGGATTTGTAAATCCTGATTGAGACTCAGTCTCTTTTTGCCATTGAGGAATATTCTTCTGATACTAGAGAAGTTAACTCTTCTAGGCCTGTGGTGTATCTGGGGATCAATAAGATAAAGTTCCAGCACACCAGGCTGCATGTCAGTCTCAATAAGGCCCTGCAAGAATGACTTGAAGGGTTAGCCTCTGCAGGGAATGTAGAGGAGTAGATATGGGAAGTTTACTCTCGACATTCAGATTACTCGCTCCTCACTTTCTATTTTAAATCATTGCACCTCTGGGGATCAATAAAGAGCCCTACAATTGGAAGATGGAAGTTGGCAGAAAACTCATGTTGCTTCTGCAGTGACCCTGGTTTAGGGGGGAATCCAAAGCAATTACCTTGGCCTCCTTGCCATCGTGTATGTGCCACTGCGAAACACCTGGCTTTTGCTTTTATAGAATTGTAGGAATTGGGAGGTTTCCCAAACCTTGACATTTATGACTTTGCAAGGTTCCCAAGCCACAGGTCCAGTCCCCCTAATTTACCTCTTGGTAGCCTCCTGGCCTGGGTAATGTGGCAAAAAGGAAGAAATGCCCGTAAAACACACGTTGAAATTTGTGAAAATTAAGTTTGAGGCCTGAGGGATCTTTCATGAAAAAAAAAATTGGAAGACACTGACTAAAATTCATCTTAAGAAGAGTTAAGAAGCCAAGAAAAGAAAGAAAATTGAGAATCAGAAATTAAGAGCAGGAAATAGGAAGAATTCGGACTCCTCTCCCCTATTTCTTTGAGCCTAAGATGCCCTCTGTGGTACCGTAGGCTTCGAAGTACAAGTCTTCCCTGAACCTACCTCCAGTGGGAGCCCGCCTCCAGCGGCAGGATGGAGGGATCATAACCTCTCTAGAGCAGCTTCATGAAAAAATCAACGAGATGAGGAACGTGTTCAACTCGCTGGAGAACAAGGTAGACACCCGTTTCTAATCCTTGGGGTGGGCTGTGGGCTGTCAAAAAAGAAAGCTGAAGAGAGAGCAGAGAAAAGATGTTAAGACCGTGTCTTCACAGTATTTATTGTTTATAAGGGAGTGGTCAGGTTGATAGTTGAAAAGCACTCTGTAGGGGCTAAAGATACTAAGATCCCTCAGCATCTTAAAAGTGACGTGTTGTATCAGGTGTGTGTCCTCCTGACGGCTTCCCCTCCCTGGCTGGTCAGGGCTGTGAAGCTGTTTACAAAGCAGTAGCAACACTTCAGTGGCAGGTACCCATGGAGCTCAGAGTAATATGTTGGTAGGAAATGGGCACACAACTCAAAAAGAGCTTCAGAATTCCCAGAGTTCCTATGTCACCTGGCTGTTAGGGGAAATTTTAATAAGTTTTTGAGAGCTGGGGTTCTGCAGGCAGGAAGGTCCTTTTCCTAGGAGTCTGCTGCTGCCTTTTGGTCTCTGCAGAAAACTCTGCCTAAGGAAGCAAGGATAATGAAACCTATTTCTGTTGGGTAGTGGTTCCCTTTGTTTTTTTTTTTTTCCCAAGCAGGAAACCTAAGTGAATGTTACTAAGAAGAATGTCAGCTTTCCTTCTTCCAATTTTAAAACTTGCATACATTTTTGATTTGATGTTATATAGCCATCACTTTTGTTTATTTTGCTTACAGAAGATACATTTACATAATGAAAAATTACCAGATCAGAAAGTGGTTGATCTGGTGATTTAATCCACCATGATGACTGAGTTAGGATGTAAGCCAAAATCAATTGCAAAGATTCATTATAATTAAAAATGATTGAAATGAAAAATAGATTGCTCATGATGTTTCCCAGCCTTCTAGCCCCAAATACTTGACAAGCCCTGCTTTTTTCCTCAAAATGATCTCTCTGGTTCCTCTTATTTCTCTCTATTCCCAGCAATCCTTTGTAAGGCACAATGAACCACAAAATCCTATATTTTTAAAATGTGATATAGGAGACAAAGTCACTGTATAGTGAGTGGGAGGTGCCATTGCAGGTGGGAATCATGTGGATGGCCTGATTCTGAAAATTTTCAGAAATACACATTCAAAGAAATTTGTTAAGGTATCTGGACTTTAGTTTTCATTCCTTTAAAGTAAAAATACTTGAGGCCGGGCGCAGTGGCTCATGCCTGTAATTCCAGCACTTTGGGAGGCCAAGGCAGTTGGATCACCTGAGATCAGGAGTTCAAGAGCAGCCCAACCAATATGGTGAAACTCCGTCTCTACTAAAAACACAAAAATTAGCCAGGTGTGGTGGCACATGCCTGTAATCCTAGCTACTTGGGAGGCTGAGACAGGAGAATCACTTGAACCCGGGAGGCAGAGGTTGCAGTGAGCTGAGATTATGCCACTGCACTCCAGCCTGGGTGACAGAGCAAGACCCTGTTTCAAAACAAGACAAAACAACAACAACAACAACAACAACAACAACAAAACTTGATTATAGAATAAACCTTCTAAATGGTTCTGTTTTAAAGAGACACGTGGAGCTAACAGTTCCTCTACTTAACAGAGTGTAAGATCGTAAATGTCAAGAAAGTAATGTTATTATCTTATTGTTATTATTAACTTACTGTCTGTTGAAAATGCTTTTTTCATTTGTTCAATAAACAAAACTGAACTTTAGAAGTGCTCCATTTTCTCCACATTTCTGTTTGTGCTTAACTTTTTGATTTACCACCTAAAGGGGGAGAAGAATGAACATTTCTTGAACGTCTGTATACCAAGTATGTGCTATGGTAGGCCGCTTACCTACGTTTACTCATTTAATTCTCAAGGTAGCCCTGTGAAATAGATATTATTATAGCTATTTTATGGATGAGAAAACTGCTACAAAAAAGTTAACCAACATTTCTAAGGTCTTAGTACTTTAGGGTAGAACTAGGATTTGTACCCTACCTGATCCCAAACACCTCTTTCTTCATGTCAAAGTTGACCTACATGACCAGGACTGACTGCTGAAGATGATTCATATCACCATCAACAACATTCTGAGCTCCTACCATACTCTACCAGATATTTCTGTGCCTTCCTTATGAGTTAAAGCCCACTGTCATTGAAAATACTGTTACCTCCTTTCCCATGATATCATCTAAGAGTATTTTTTTTTTTAAAAAAAAAACCTTCTTTCCTTTCAAATAAATTCTCAGTTATGCTTAGTTGTTTCTGTTTATTCTTTAATTTCTTAAGAAAACAAGAACTGAATTTCCTTGCCTCTCATAATAACCAGAGAGAATATGACCCATTTTCTTCTTTCACAGAATTCAAAGAGTTATTGGATCAAGATTCACATACATGTTTCTTTTCAAGCAAATCTCATTTTAATCAAAGGTGTTAGAATAAATAGAAGCTTGTAGAAGCACTCGTAAACTTAATTAACAGCTTGTTTTCTTGTCATTTATCAAGCTTCAGCATGTGCTGTATATAAAGAAGACACTCTTTTTCTTAGATAAACGGGGCCAAGGTTGTCTTAAGTTGTCCAAACTGAAGTACACTAGTAAATGAGGTCTGTAGATTTTCAGGAGCCTCATTTCTCAAACAAAAGAAAAATTCAAGGGCCAATGGTGCCACTTATAATAATTTCCAGAAAATTGAATTAACTTTTCATGCGTTATTTAGTTGCAGGCACTGGCCTCCGAACTCAAAACTGGCTTCACAGAAGCAATGCAAGAACTGTCAAGAATTCAACATGGAGAATATGCTTTGGAAGAAAAGGTTAAGAGCTGCAGATGTTCCATGGAAGAAAAAGTTACTGAGATGAAGAATTCATTAAACTATTTCAAGGTAGGCCCCTCTTTAATTTCCCTGCTGACAAGAGAATTTTGGTCTCGGTAACAGGATTAGAAAACTTGCCTTTTTCTGGCTGGGCATGGTGGCTCACACCTGTAATCCCAGCACTTTGGGAGACCAAGGCCAGCGGATCACAAGGTCAGGAGTTCAAGACCACCCTGGCCAATATGGTGAAACGCTGTCTCTACTAAAAATACAAAAATTAGCTGGGTGTGGTGGTGGGCGCCTGTAGTTCCAGCTACTTGGGAGGCTGAGGCAGGAGAATCACTTGAACCAGGAAGTGGAGGTTGCATTGAGCTGAGATCATGCCACTGCACTCCAGCCTGGGCGACAGAGCAAGAATCTGTCTCAAAAAAAAAAAAAAAAAAAAAAAAAGAAAAATATAAGAGTTTTTCCTCTGGGCCATTCATAGTTATCATGGAAAAATATCTTTCATGTTTTCTTTTTTGTAGCTCTGTGTTAAAATTTGATGCCACAATGGAAGTATAAATTTTTAAAATCTCTCCATTCAATAAGTATGTATTTAAAGTGTACAGTGTGCTAGACTATGTGATATACTTTTACCCCATATATAACCCATACATTACCCATAATAACCTATCAGATATTGAGAACCAGCATAACCTTGTCTTTGTTTCATAATGATAGTTGTCTGGATACTTCTAAATTTCAATTGAATTAAAAATAATTTATTGTACAGTCAATACTGTGCTAACCCATGTACCACGTTAAAACATAGCAATTCTTATTTTTTTAGGAAGAACTGAGCAATGCCATGTCGATGATCCAAGCCATTACCTCCAAACAAGAAGAAATGCAACAGAAAATCGAACAGCTTCAACAGGAGAAGCGAAGAGAATCTCGAAAAGTTAAAGCCAAGTGAGTGTCTTTTAAAAATGTACCAAAGGCAAACCCATAAGCAATGGCTTCTGCAGAGGCACCCGGAACACCTTCCCCACTCTCAGTATACAGCCTGCTGGCCACTGTGCTCCACAGCTCGGCATGCAACGGAGGTTATAGAATTATAAAATGGGTTAATACCAAAGACAGATGGTACCTATTACATAGAAAAATCCATTTAATATGATATGTAAAATGAAAGTGACATAAAATGGCATGAATGCTTTGATTACAAGTATAAAAACATGTAAAATAACAACTAGAAAGAAACACTTAAAAATAATGAGAGTTGTGTTAAGATAGTGGCACCATCAGTGATTTTCTTTTTTTATTAATTTTGTAAAATATCTCTAATGCAATTATTATTTTAATTCTAGGGTTGAAAATAAATTTATGTTAAATGATGTCTGGACCAGGTTGAATCAAGTAAAGTTTCACCATTAAACATATATAATCTTTATTGTCACTTACGTGATTGTGGTTTCGTTTTTCCTTTTTTCTTTCTTTTTTTTTTTTGGAGACAGAATCTTGCCCTGTTGCCCACGCTAGAGTAGTGGTATGATCACAGCTCACTTCAGTCTTGTACTCCTGGGCTCAAATGATTCTCCCACCTCAGTCTCCTGAGTAGCTGGGACTATAGGTGTGGCCCCCATGCTAGCTAATTAAAAAAAAAAAATTGTAGAAATGGGGTTTCCTTATGTTTTCCCAGGCTGGTCTTGAACTCCTGGG
Organism: Macaca thibetana thibetana; assembly: GCF_024542745.1. NCBI lineage: Eukaryota > Metazoa > Chordata > Mammalia > Primates > Cercopithecidae > Macaca > Macaca thibetana. The sequence goes on along the minus strand of NC_065590.1, from coordinate 68,284,372 downwards.
CCCAAATGATCCTCCTGCCTCAGCCTCCCAAAGTGTTGGGATTACAGGCATGAGCCACAGTGCTCAACTTACGTGTTTTTGTTTTTGTTTTTGTTTTTTTTGAGACTGAGTCTGGCTCTGTCGCCCAGGCTGGAGTGCAGTGGCCGGATCTCAGCTCACTGCAAGCTCCGCCTCCCGGGTTTACGCCATTCTCCTGCCTCAGCCTCCTGAGTAGCTGGGACCACAGGTGCCCGCTACCTCGCCCGGCTAGTTTTTTGTATTTTTTAGTAGAGACGGGGTTTCACCGTGTTCGCCAGGATGGTCTCGATCTCCTGACCTTGTGATCCGCCCGTCTCAGCCTCCCAAAGTGCTGGGATTACAGGCTTGAGCCACCGCGCCCGGCTAACTTACGTGTTTTTAATATTATCAAATTGAAAATAGAAATGTAGGAATAATATGTGTGTGACCTTGGAGAATAGGTTGTTTTCAGGAAAGGATTTGCTGCTTCCTGGTACTTTTGAATTGCATTGCTAAGCAAATATAAATCATTTCAAGCAAATTGTCACCACTGCAAACTCTAAAGATCCCGATGAGAAGGAAGCCAGTAACAAAAAAATAAGAATGTGGATATTATAATTAGAAGGGTGATTTGTAAATATTTGAAGTTTTTTCTCCAGCTGAGGTGATGAATTAAGTTGAACCATATGAATTGCTAGTATTTGACCACTTTTAATTTTCAAAAATAGCAATTTATATAGTTCAACCTAATAATTTAGACATTTTCTTGAGTTGTTCTGAACTGAATCTCCTCGTAACCTATCAGATACTAAGAACCAGAATAGCCTTGTCTTTGTTTCTCTTTCCTAGGAAAACTCAAAAAGAAGAGCACAGCTCCCAGGCCGGGCCTGCCCAAGCACAAGGAAGTCCTTTTCGTTCAATCAATATCCCTGAGCCTGTTCTTCCAAGCGAAGACTTTACCAACCTTTTGCCTTCTCAGGCCTATGAAAAAGGTACAGTTCACAAATCATACTGAATTAATCAAGTATTTTTTCCCTGATTCCTAGGGCTTAAGAATGGGCTTAAACCCTCCATCTTTGTTAAAAGAAAATGGTGTATTGCGTATAATTTTTCTGCTTGTAACTGAAATTTAGAAGAATCCAGAGGATCTAAGAGACCACAAGAGTCTGCCCAATTTTAAATATTTTTTTTGGGGGGCAGAATACTAATCTGGATACTTCTAAATTTCAACTGAATTAAAAATAATTCATTGTACAGTCAATACTGTGCTAACCCATAAGAGAGAAATGTTAGAAAAAATATCACTTACTCTAATAAGTTATTTTATTGGCAGTCTAACTCAGCACCTGCTCTTTCTCTGGAAAACCAGAGCTGATGCTGCCTATGGGCTGAAACAGTCACCACTCTTATTCCTGACCTTTGGGATGTTAGAACAGATATTAAAAAATGGTACCGAAGAAACTGGCTTTCCAGTGGAGGTCTGAGTTTTGGTTATTAACTTATGTTCAACTCAGGAAAAGTAAAAAACAAACAAAAAAATTTGCCACGTCTTTGTATCCTCAACCATGTCTACCAAAGCACCTGTAGACAGAAAAATAAATGTAGATATTAACATTGTTTAGATGACATTTCCTCTTATTTATGGTCTCACGTAGAAAGTCCTCAAGACAAAGACTCAATGATTTCTCAACCAACTGTCAGTGTGTCAAAGGCAGGGTTGGTGGTTTTCTATCCTTAAGACTAATGGAACAATTTGGTTTATATACTCATAGACAATGTGTATTCTGAATAACTGAATCTAAAAATCTAAATCAAGTGGCTTTTAATTGTTATACTTCGAAGTACAGATTTGCCTTTTTAATTTTTTTTTTTTTTTTTTTGAGATAGAGTCTCGCTCTGTTGCCCAGGCTGGAGTGCAGTGGCGAGATCTCAGCTCACTGCAACCTCTGCCTCCCAGGTTCAAGTGATTCTCCCACCTCTGCCTCCACCTCCCAAGCAGCTGGGACTACAGGCATCACCACGCCTCGCTAATTTTTTGTATTTTTAGTAGAGACAGGGGTTTCACCATGTTGGCCAGGCTCGTCTCGAACTGCTGATTTCAAGTCATCCACCCACCTCGGCCTCCCAAAGTGCTGGGATTACAGGCGTGAGCCACCGTGCCTGGCCTGTCTTTTTATTTTTATTTTTTTACCTGTTTGAGTAATTCATTGAGAGACTGATAGGCGCAGCCTAGGAAAACTCACTTGATCCATCTGGGGACTGGGTTCATTGCAGGTGGCTCTATTTTCTTTCCTCTAGGACATGAACAGCTCTACATAAAAGGATGATCCTATCTGGGAAAGAGTATAGTATAGGATAGGCTTAGAATGTAAAAGTCAGTTCAATGCCAGTCTGGAGCAGCTAAACATGTTCATAAGATAAAAGGTTAAAAATTATCTTTACAAAGTAAATTTGTGCATGTTTAGACAATGTGTAACAGCCCCCAGGGACATGAATAATCACAGAATGTGTTGAATCCACTGAAAACAGCTGATCCAGATGATTTTAGTGCCCACATGGATTTCAGTGAACTGTTTAGTGGCAATTCCTCCTTCCTTTCCTCCTGTATAGACATGGTCATAGTTTATTCTCCTGAGTTGCTGCAGAAATTTAAGAATAATGTGCCATGATAAGACATTCTGCACATACTTGGTGGCAGATTGTGTTAAAACTCAGGGGTCAAGAACCAAAAACTCAGAAAGTCTTGGCTTATCCACTGTTAACGATAAAATGGTACAACTGTTATCTATTGTCCCAAAATTCAGTAGCTTAAAATAGCAAACATTCATGGTTCACAGTTTCTCTGAGTCAGGAATCTGTGCACAGCTTAGCTGAGTGCCTCTGGCTCAAGGTGTCTCATTAAGGCTGTAATCAAGGTGCTGGCCATGGCTCTCATCTCACGTGAAGGCTCTACTCACGGGTGATCTACACCAAGCTTACTCACTTGGTTATTGGCAGGCTCCAGTTCTTGTAACATGGGCCTCTGCAAGTTGCTACCTTACAATTTGGCAGCTAGCTTCTCCCAGGGCAAGTGATCTAAAAGAATGCTCAATACAGAAGCCACAGTGGGTTTTTTTTTTTTTTTTTTTTTTCTTTTTTGAAACAGAGTTTTGCTTTTGCCGCCCAGGCTGGAGTGCAATGGCACGATCTCAGCTCACTGCAACCTCCACCTCCTGGGTTCAAGCAATTCTCCAGCCTCAGCATCCTGAGTAGCTGGGATTACAGGCACCTGCCACCATGCCCTGCTAATTTTTGTATTTTTAGTAGAGACGGCGTTTTGCCATGTCTCTGGTCTCAAATTCCTGACCTCAAGTGGTCTGCCCACCTTGGCCTCCCAAAGTGCTGGGATTACAGGTGTGAGGCACCATGCCCGACCCACAGTCTTTTTAGAACCTAATCTTAGAAGTGGTATTCTGTCTTTTCTGCCATATTCTATTAATTAGAGGCTAATCAGTAAATCCAGCCTTTACCTTAGGGGAAGGATAACATAAGGGCGTGAATGCTAAGCGTGGGGATAATTGGAGCCATCTGGAGCTGCTTACCACAAATGGCTGACGGCCCCCGTCTGAGAAGGCAGCCAATTTATGTGAACCCTGATGCAACAACTTCATTTATGTGCCTGATAATTGTAGAACTTGTCAGTTTGAAAACGTCATTTTACAGGCCCAAGTATACCTTTCCTTTAGGTTCCTTTCCCCACCCAAGAAACTCTCAAGATGTTTAGCCTCCCTACTCCTGATATATTCTTGCTTGAGAAAATTGAAAACTAATTTTGTTGAAAGATATGCTTTTATTATCCATCTCTTCTTTCTTACCTCCTATTTATTCTACCTGTTCAATATTGGCTTTCATCCTTACCACTTCACTAAAATGGTTTCCTTACCTCTCCTGATAGTTTTTGGTACCCTTGATACCCACCTTCTTGAAACATTCTCTTCTTTTAGCTGACACTCTGCTTCTTTGATTTTCCACCCACTTTCTGGGTGCTCCTTTTTAGATTCTCTTTGATTCCTCATCACCATCAGAATAAAGTCCAAGTTCCTTAACACAGTACATGGCCATGTTTTAACTTGCCTCTGCTTTTCTCTTCAGACTTATATTTTGTTACCCTTGACTTCTCTCTCTGCATTCAAGCCCCCCTGACATTTTCCCTCCCTCCCTCTCTCCCCCTTCTCTCCCTCTCTCCCCCTTCTCTCCCTCTCTCCCCCTTCTCTCCCTCTCTCCCCCTTCTCTCCCTCCCCCTCCTCTCCCTCTCTCTCTCCCCTTCTCTCCCTCTCTCCCCCCCTTCTCTCCCTCTCTCCCCCCTTCTCTCCCTCCCCCCCTCCTCTCCCTCCGTCCCTCCCTCCCCCTCCTCTCCCTCCCCCCCCTCCTCTCCCTCCCTCCCCTCCTCTCCCTCCCTCCATCCAAGGCACTGTTTTAGGTGTTAAGATATAGGAATAAACAAAACAACAAAAATTCCAGCCTTCATGGAGCCATTTCTCTGAGGCAAGCAGACAATAGACAAGATGAGTAAGATATGTAGTATGTTAGAGAGTGATAAGTTAAGTAAAAAAAAAATAAGTAAAGAGGAATTGTCATTTTAAATAGGGTGCCAGGCAAAGACCTGAAGGAAATGAGAAAGTTCGCTTATGGCTACTGAGGGGAAGAGAAGGAACAGCCAGTGCCAGGGTCCTGTGAGAATATGACTGATGTGTTCAAGGAATACCAAGAAGACCAGCGGGAGTAAAGCAGAGTGAACCAGGGAGAAAACAGGAGGTGCAGTTAAAAAAAAAAGAAAGAAACAGCAGGCATGAGTTGGGAGCAGATATTCCAGTGCTGTATGATCATTATAAGGGCTTTGGCTTTTACACTGAAATGGGAGCCATTGGAGGGCTACGCAGAGAAGTGATAGGGTCTGGTTTACTCTTTTTTTTGAGACAGGGTCCTGTTCTGTCATCCAGGCTGGAGTGCAGTGTCACAATCTTGGCTCACTGCGGCCCCAACCTCCTGGGCTCAAGCGATCCTCCTATTTTAGTCTCTCAAGTAGCTGGGACCACAGCACATACCACCATGCCCAGCTAATTTCTCTTTTATTTTTTGGGGGGTGGGGAGCGGGGGGTGGGTAGAGACGGAGTTTTGTCATGCTGCCCAGGCTGGCTTACATTTTAACAGTACCATTCTGCCTTTTTTTATTATTACCATCATACCACTGCCACCACCATTATAGTTAAACAACTAACTCTTACAATATGCCAGGTAGAACTTCAAGCAGTTTACAAATACTAACTTATTTATTTTTGTTGTAATCCTTGAGGTAAGTACCACTATTGCATCTTTTTACAGCTGAGAAAATAGCACTTGCTACACGATACTGTAATTTCTTTTTTTTTTACTGCGCTGCCTCCCCCATGAAACTGTAGAATCTCTGAGTCTGCCCCCAGTGCCTGGCTCGCGGAAGGTGCTGAGTCCGTGTTGGTGGAACGAATGCTGAATGAATGCTTTCCTTTCTCTGCAGCCCAAGAGTCCAGATCTGTTCATGTAGGAGACAGTAATGTGAAGGGAATGATGGGTCCTGGTAAGTGGCTCTTCTCTTAGTTTTCTTTTCTTCCAGCAATTCCATTTTTTCCTCTTCTATCTTCCCTGCGTCCACTTCCTCAGTTTCAAACCAGGCATGAAAGAACTCACAAAAGATAAAGTTACGAAGTTACAAAGATTCCAAGATGTGTACTAGAGCAGGTCAGTGACTCATTTGAACCCAAGGAGAGAGAAGGGCTAGGGAAGGTTAAGACAAAACCAGTATGTTTTATCCTTTCTGGCTTATTTCAATGACTAATGAATTCACATTTGCCAAAAACTTGCAGGTTAATGTAGCATGACGTAAGTTTTCCATGGATCACACACTGTATAGTTTAATTCAAAAGTTATTTACTTTTACATCTGTGTAGTGCAGGTAATAAAGAAAGGACTAAATAATGGAAAACAAAAGAAGATAAAAGACAACAAAATTTTAAAAAGAATTTACTTAATTGACAATTCATCAGAATTTTATAAATTATTTAATCTTCCCTCTCTCCTTCCTTTCTAGCATTAGGATCAAGGGGAAAATGCCCAAAGAAGACATTGTTTTTGGCACCCTTCCTCCTCCTCTTTCTGTGTTCTCTTCTCAGGAGTGCTCCAGCATCTGTGTGCTCACCTGAAAGGAAGCAGATATAAGGAGTCAATACATACTATAAATTAGCTATACTATTTGATAAATTCATTTTTAAAAACTCCTTATTTAGTAAAGACTATGTGTAAAGCATAGAGGATGTATAGACCAGAAACAGAGGGGACCCCATGCAGCTGTGTACACTTTTAATCCTTAATTGGTATATTTAATCCTCAAGGGATAGTTGTACCCAAACAAAGGCAGATTCATTAAGAGTTAGTAACAAGGCCGGGTGCAGTGGCTCATGCCTGTAATCCCAGCACTTTGAGAGGCCGAGGCAGGTGGATCACTTGAGGTCAGGAGTTCAAGACCAGCCTGGCCAACATGGTGAAACCTTGGCTCTACTAAAAATACAAAAATTAGCTGGGTGTGGTGGCACACACCTGTAATCCCAGCTATTTGTGAGGCTGAGGCAGGAAAATTCACTTGAACCTGGAAGGCAGATGTTGCAGTGAGCCGAGATGGCCCAATTGCACTCCAGCCTGGGCAACAAAAGTGAAACAACATCTCAAAAAAGAAAAAAAAAAGAGTAACTTTTTTTTTTTTTTTTTTTTTTTTGAGACAGAGTCCCACTCTGTCACCCAGGCTGGAGTGCAGTGGCACAATCTCGGCTCACTGCATCCTCTGCCTCCCAAGTTCAAGCCATTCTCCTGCCTCAGCCTGAGTAGCTGGGATTACAGGCACCCGCTACCATGCCCAGCTAATTTTTTGTAGTTTTAGTAGAGACAGGGTTTCACCATGTTAGCCAAGATGGTCTCGATCTCCTGACTTCGTGATCCGCCCGCCTCGGCCTCCCAAAGTGGTAACAAACATATTTTTAAAAAAGATTTTGATAGCACTTTTGTTTGTTTCCCTGCCCCCACCCCCACCCCATCAGGAGTGAACCCAACAACTCCAGAAGCAGAAGAAAACCTCAAGTCTTGCCTCTCGGCTGATATCCAGTCCAAGGGCCATCTCCCATCTGGCATGTGGAGGCAGCCTAAGGATGGTAAAGAATGGGGTGAAGAATACGTCACGAAAGACCACCCAGATAAACTCAAGGAGGCTGGCCAGGGTAGACACAGCTCCTTGGAAACCGTTTTATGTGAAACCTCCTTAGCTGGTAAGTTCCAAGGGGGAATGCAGGCTGATAGTTTAAAGAACAGGATGTACCAGAGCTTTGAACTCAAAGGTGAGAATCCTTGCAGTTCAGATTCAGTGGACACATGAGGCCACCTAATTCCTGGTTTCCTTTTCAGATGAACTAAAGCCTATAGAGGTAAAGGGACTCATTAGAGGTCACAGGGCCAGTGACTACCACCTTGATTCTGCGTGTTCAAGACACTTAGTAATGGAGTGCTATGGGGGGGAAAAAGGCATAAGGTTGGTGGAGAAGAAGGCAGAACTATTTAGCCAGTGATGTAGAATCTTCTAGAAGCAAGCCTTTCATCAACAGTCTACCACCAAAATATCACACACTGCAAGAGAACCTGTCCTCCCTCCTTTTTCCCTCCTTCCTTCCCTTCATATCACAAATTGCTGAACACTTACTGTGTCAGACAATGGCATTTCCCCCTGGCTATTTTGGGGGAGGTAATTTTTAAAAATTATTTTGAATTTTTAAAATCAAATACATGAAAAGTCAAATAGCATTAAAAGGTTTGTTATGAAGAAGAGCGCCAACAATTTTAAACTCTTTTGACAGTTTTTTCTGGTACTTGCTTCCATGTTTTCTTTTGGGGGACATGGGGGAGGGAGAATGGCAGGCTCAGGCTAGGTACGCAGTCCTCCTGTGCTTCTATGTTTTTAAAATATGTTTAGCCAGGCATGGTGGTTCACACCTGTAATCCCAGCACTTTGGGAGGACAGGGTGGGAGGATCTGTTGGGCTCAGGAGTTGGAGCCAGCCTGGGCAACATAGTGAGACCCCTGTCTCTACAAAAAATAAAAAAACAAATTAGCTGGGCCTCCTGGCATGTGCCTATGGTGCCCGCTACGTGGGAGTCCAAGGTAGGAGGATCACTTGAGCTCAGGAGGTCGAGGCTGCATTGAGCTATGATAGCACCATTGCACTCCAGCCTAGGCAACAGAACAAGACCCTATCTCAAAAAAAAAGAAAAACAGTTTGACACTATTTTTTTTTTTACTAATACTTTATTGAAGGTGAATTTACATACAGTAAAATTCACAGAGCTTACATTTAAGCTAATAGACATTTTACATGTGTCTATCCCCTGTGATCACCACCCAGATCAAGATATGCATATTTCTGTGCATGAAAGAATCTGAAAAAGTTATTTCATGCACTTTGCTGGTCAATATCCACCCAAAGAACCACTATTGTGACTTCTAGTACCACAAATTAGTTTTTTCTGTTCTTAAACTTCATGTAAATGGAATAATACGGTGTGTACTCTTTTGTGTCTGGCCTCTTTCTCCCAACATAATGTTTTTAAAAAAAGATTTATGCATATTTTTGCACACAATTCATTCCTTTTTATTAATCACATTGAATGAATTTATCACATTTTAAAAAATCCATTCTCCTGTTGATGGACAGTTTTTTTTGAGACAGAGTCTTGCTCTTTCACTGAGGCTGGAGTGCCATATTGTGATCTCAGCTCCCTGCAACCTCTGCCTCCTGGGCTCAAGTGTTTCTCCTGCTTCAGCCTCCTGAGTAGCTGGGATTACAGACATGCACCAGCGCATCTGGCTAATTTTTATATTTTTAGTAGAGACAGGGTTTCACTGTGTTGGCCAGGCTAGTCTCGAAATCCTGATATCAAGTGATCTGCCTGCCTCGGCCTCCCAAAGTGCTGGGATTACAGGCATAAGCCACCATGCCTAGCTAGCTATGAATATTCTTGTACAAATTTTTTTTTTAGCAGGGGGATATATGCCCTCACTTCTCTTGGGTGTATAACTAGGAGTGAAATCTTTGGGTTGTAGGTTATGATTATGCTTACCTTTAAAAGAAAATGCCAAGCAGTTTTCTAAAACAGTTGGCTAATACTCCCACTAGCAATGTATGAGAGCCCAGTTGCTTCACATACTTTCCAATACTCGGGAAGGATGTTTAGTCCTTTCCATGTTAGCCATTCTCAGGGAGGTGTACTGGTATCACACTGTAGTTTTAATTTGCATTTCCCTGGTGATTACTGGTATTAAGTATGTTTTTGTATGCTTATTGGCTATTCATATATCTTCTTTTATAAAGTGCCTAAGTAAGTCCATTGCCCAACTTTTTTTGAGGCAGGGTCTTGCTCTGTTGCCCAGGCTGGAGTGCAGTGGCACGATCACAGGTCACTTCAGCCTTGATCTCCTGGGCTCACGTGATTCTTCCTTCTCAGCCTCCCAAGTAGCCAGGACTACAGGTGTGCACCACTGCACCCAGCTGTCAATTTTAAACTCTTAAAATAGCTTGTGACTTTCTTGTCTTTCTAGGAAATATTTGCTATTTCACAGTTGTGAAGATACTCTGGTATGCTTTCTTCTAAAATCTTTATAGTTTTAGCTTTCACATTTAGATCTATGACTTATCATGAATAAATTTTGATGTACAGTGTGAGAAAGGGCTCCAGGTTCATTTTTTTTTTCCAGATGGCTATCCAGTTGTTTCAGCACCATTAATTGAAAATACCTTCTGTTTCCCATTGTTGCATGCAGAAAGTCAAGTGGTCTTATATGGGTGTCTAATTTTAGACTCTCTTTTTAAAAATTCCAATTATCAGGTAATTGACATATTGACAGTATTGAGTCTTCCATTTGAAGAACATGGTATATCTCTTCATTTATATAGATCTTGAATTTTTCTTAGCAATATAACAGAAACTTTACTATTTAACATCATCAGTGTTTTTAGTTTTTAATTTATTTTTATCCATTTAGTTTTTAAGAGGTGGGGGTTTCCCTTTGTTGCCCAAGCTGGCCTCAACATCCTGGGCTCAAGTGATCCACCTGTCTCAGCCTCCCAAGTAGCTGGCACTACAGGCACAAGTCACTATGCCCAGCCATCTTTTTTTTTTTTTAAAAGAGCATTTGCCTCCGTCATCCTATTCTGCTTTGGCCCAATGTACTGCCATCATCCTGGGACTTTCCAGTCTTCTTAAGAATTCCCTTTATATTTCTCCTCTGTTCGATTTCTGTTTCTGTGTTGCTGTTATTGATTTTTTTCATCTTCTGTATCCTTGGTTTCTTGGTTTACTTCCGGTTTTGGTGGAACACATCATCCAGTAGCTTCTGCATATGTAATCACTTGGCAGGTCCTTCTTACCAGCTTGCTGTGCAGGTGGAGCTGACTTACTGCAACTGCTGTATTGCAATTGAGAAAGAGTTGAATAAACATACAGCAAGCTACGCAGCAGACTGGAGTTTATTATTCAAATCAATCTCCCTGAAAATTCAGAGACTGGAGTTTTTTTAAGGATAATTCGCTGGGCAGGGGGTTATGGAATGGGTGCTGTTGATTGATTGCAGATGAAATCACAGGGATGTGGTCCTCATATGCTGAGTCAGCCTCTGGGTGAGGGCCACAGGACTGGTTGAGTCATGGGTTGTGGGTCCAGGTGGAATCAGTCAGCTTCCAGAAATGGAAAAGTCTGGAAAAATGTCTCAAAAGACCAATCGTAGGTTCTACAGTAGTGATGTTATCTATAGGAATAACTAGGGAAGTTACAAATCTTGTGACCTCCAGAACAATGGCTGATTATCATTTAACTATGCTTACATCTTAGTGTAATTCATAATATGAATTTATAATTCATAATCTTAACCTTCTGACCTTTCATTAGTTTTTCAAAGCTAGTTTGGGTACCAAATTGGAGGGCATGGGGTTAGTTTTGGGAAGGGCTATTAGCATCCTTGCTTTAAGTTGAATTATGAACTAAATTGCTCCCAAAATCTCAGCCTATGCTCAGGAATGTACAAGGGCAGCTTGAAGTTAGAAGCAAGATGGAGCCAGCTATGTCAGATTTCTCTTGCTGTCATAATTTTGCAAAAATGTTTTTACATAGTTGATTAATAATTTGGCCAAATATGACATCTTTTTTCCTCATGATTTTGAAGCAATTGTTCCACTGTCCTCTACCTTCTAATTTTGCTATTAGGAAGTCCAGTACCATTCTGATACTCAGTTTTTTGTATGTTACCTAATTTTTCTTTTTCTTTCTTTTTTTTTTTTTTTCCTGAGATGGAGTCTCCCACTGTCACCCAGGCTAGAGTGCAGTGATCTCAGCTCATTGCAACATCTGGCTGCCAGGTTCAAGTGATTCGCTTGCCTCAGCCTCCCGAGTAGCTGGGACTACAGCCGCCCACCACCACACCTGGCTAATTTTTGTAGTTTTAGTAGAGACGGGGTTTCACCATGTTGGGCAGGCTGGTCTTGAACTCCTGACCTCGTGATCCACCCGCCTCGGCCTCCCAAAGTGCTGGGATTACAGGCGTGAGCTACCATGCCCAGCCCGTTACCTGATTTTTCTATCTGGTAACTTTTAGGATCTTCTTTTTGTTCGTGGTGTGCTAAAGTTTCACAGTGATGTAATATGCCTTATAATGATGTGAGTCTTTTTCATTAATTTTGCTGGGCACAAGGGTCCTTTTCTCTGGAAATACATGTCCTGGGAATTTTTTTTTTCCTGTTATTAATTTGATAATATCTTCTCATCCATTTTCTTTCTTTTCTCTGAAACTTCTACTAATTTGATGTTGGACCTCTTGGATTGATTTCTCAACTGCCATCTTTTGCTCTTCTCTTTTTCTTCAATACACCTCTTTCTTATCTTTTTTTTTCTTTTCTTTTCTTTTTTGAGACGGAGTCTTGCTCTGTCACGCCCAGGAGGACTGTAGTGGCACGATCTCAACTCACTGCCACCTCTGCCTCCCAGGTTCAAACTATTCTCCTGCCTCAGCCCCCTGAGTAGCTGGACAACAGGCACACGCCACTACGCCCAGCTAATTTTTGTGTTTTTAGTAAAGACGGGGTTTCACCATGTTGGCAAGTCTCGATCTCTTGACCTTGTGATCCACTCATCTCGGCCTCCCAAAGTGCTGGGATTATAGGCGTGAGTCGCCGCTCCTGGCCCCTCTTATCATTTTTATTTTTTAAGAAAGGGAGATTTATTTTACTTCATCTTCTACCCTTTTAATTTTTTCTATCTTTTAAGCAATGTTTAAAAGTTTCTCCTTTTTAAAAATTAGCCTCTCTTTTTAAAAATAGTATCCTGCAATTGTTAAATGACTGGAATATATTTCTTATATTCCTTTGAGAATATGAATTGTAAGATTAAAAATTTTTATTCTTTTGTATCCTGCATTGTCTCTGTTTCTTCAGGGTCCTCCCTCCTTATAAAAAAATATGTGTGTATATGCTTTTTTCTTCTCATTCTTTTATGGTATAAGCTTTATTCAAAAGTGTGAGCATTCTTAGCTAAATATATGTAAGAAAGAGCTCTTAGAAAAACTCTGGAAATTTTGTATTGGCCAAGCTTGTCAATCAGTGGGCTTCATTATGGATAGGCTAATCAGATGGCAAATTAACTTTTGATAGTTGACCTCTTTTTCTTTTTTGAGACAGAGTCTTGCTCTGTAGCCCAGGCTGGAGTGCAAGGGCGCGATCTCAGCTCACTCCAACCTCCACCTCCTGGGTTCAAGCAGTCCTCCCGTCTCAACCTCCTGAGTAGTTGGGATTACAGGCATGTGCCACCACGTCCAGTTAATTTTTGTATTTTTAGTAGAGATGGGGTTTCACCATGTTAGCCAGGCTGGTCTCGAACTCCTGACCTCAGGTGATCTACCCGCCTCAGCCTCCCAAAGTGCTAGGATTACACGGGTGAGCCACCGTGCCTGGCTGATAGCTGACCTCTTTATATCAGTGTCTGTGGATCTTTTTTCCTTGGGCAGTTCAGTTTCTCAAGTGGAAGACCCTCCAATCTCCTGCCTGAAGAGTTTAAACCTGGCTGCTGCTGGCACTCTGGGATCTACAGGGGAAGGAGGCTGAGGGAAGTCTCGCTGTTCAGTATGAAGCCTTCCCTGAGTCCCTTTGTTTTCATTTTAGCATCTGAACTCTACTATGTCATAAGTCTTTAGCCCAGATCCCAGAAACCAGGGCTTGTCTAGTTTCCTTTTTCTTGTTTGCCGTGGAGAGGAAGTGAGGAAGCCATCTGGTATGGGGGTGAGGATCTGGAGGTTCAATTGCCCCATATGTAGACTTTCAATGATTGCTCCTGCTTTCAGCATTGCCACTTATTTGCACTATCTCTGTTGCCCCTGGTGTCTCCAATCCTTGAGCTTTCCAGATGCTTGTCAGCAGATTTTCCAGCTGCAGATGGGGACACCAAGACTTTGTGCCCTTTGCTCTGCTGAATGAATTATGGTGCCTCCATTCTGCTTTCTACCTTTCAAAAACTTGCAGATGGTTTTTTTAAATTGTTTTCAATATCCTTTTATCGCTTTTATTGCTTGCATTTAATGGGATTTTAGGAAGAAATGGTTAATATCGAGTCCTTCTTTGGTTTGTTTCTAAAGCTAAAAGACAGACTGTGGCCCTGGAACTGCTTGAATCTGAAAGAAAATATGTCATTAACATCTCTCTGATCTTGAAGATAAAAGCCACATTCCAGGGGTCAGATGGAAAGAGGAATTCCAAAGAGAGAAGGTATCCATGCACTCATTGCCTTTGCTTTTCAAATTGATTAGGATTTAAGGTAAGTGGTTTATTGTTTCCACTTTGGGATTTCTGGGGCCTATAAAGAGTTCCAGAAACAGTCTTTGAAAAGACAAGAGGCAGTGATGGCAGGTGTCTCGGTTCACTTTGTGCTGCTATGAGAGAATATCATAGACTGGATAAGTTATAATGAACCGAAATTTCTTCTCTCACAGTTCTGTAGACTGGGAAGTCTAAGATCGAGGCGCTGGCAGATTCAATCTCTGGTTCCAAGATGGCACTTTGTTGCTGTGTCCTCCAGAGAGGAGGAACATTGCAGCCTCACATGGCAGAAGAGCAGGAGAGAGCAGGAGAACCCACTCCCTCAGGCCCCTTTTGTAGTGGCAATAATCCACTCACAGGGCGGAGCTTTCACGACCTAAACTTAATCCATTCATGGGGCGGAGCTCTCACGACCTCAACGTAATCCATTCACGGGGCGGAGCTCTCACGACCTCAACGTAATCCATTCACGGGGCGGAGCTCTCACGACCTCAACGTAATCCATTCACGGGGCGGAGCTCTCACGACCTCAACGTAATCCATTCACGGGGCGGAGCTCTCACGACCTAAACATAATCCATTCACGGGGCAGAGCTCTCACGACCCAAACACCTACCACAGGCCCCACCTCCCAGGACTGTTGCATTGGGGGTTGTTTCCAGCACATGGATTTTGGGGGACACATTTAGGTCATCGCAACAGGGAACCCCTGGCAAGTCTTAAACTTAGATTTTCATCAAGGTAAGAAAATGATTATAGTCTCCTGGGCCTTCAGTGTCTGTAACATGTCTTTTAAAAACTTAAAGGGGGAACAAATGCTACACTGAGGGAGGCATTGGTCTCTGTTGCCATCTGCATGGAGTCCCCATGGGTCACAGGTCTCTTAGAAGCACAAGAGAGTGAATGGCAAACCGAAGCACTCAGTGGCCATTAGAGAAATGACACAGGGCTGACGTAACTCTGGACCTGGGCCTTATCATTCGTGTGGGTGATCTTGCAGTACTGGGTAAGGCATGGGGGTGTGTGTGTGTGTGTGTGTGTGCTCATAGGATCTGCCACCTGTTGTAACAGCACGCTTTCCCAGTGTCACAACACTCCACCTATATCTGTTCATAGTCTTTAGACTTTTTTCTGTTTCCCTCTCTATTGGGAGAAAGCAGGAAAGAGGAAAGTAAGACTTGGTGAAAAAGATGAATGTAATGAATATATAATAATCCAGAAAAATTGAGGAAAAGGCCAATCCAAAAGAATGGAAAGTCTGGATTATGGACTACTATGGACATATGTGGCATTATTACTTTAAATATTCCATCGGGTAATATACACTGGTGGTTCATAAATTCTGAATCTACCCAGGGAAGCCCTTAATTATATTTTCCTGCTCCTTACCATCCTCCCAAATCTATTTGACTTGGTGGCTGCCAACAATACACTCAAAACACACTGCTGCCCCTCCTACCTAAATGACCGAGTGAGCCACTACTCCCTGACAAACCCACAAGTGGCTTGACTATTTTCAAGAATTATTTTACTACAAAACCGAGGTAAACAAAATACAGAGCAACAAGAACAGAAAGGCTAAGGTGACCCAGCTAAAGCTGTGACCATCTGGACTGGGCCTCACCTCTAAGACGCTGCCCAGATTCTCAGCAGTCCTTCCTTCCCCATCTGGCCCTTCCAATTCCCCCTCCTTGATCCTCCCAGCTGCGCTGCAGGCCTCTGGCAGTCTCTATAGGCTCCAGCTGTCTTGATGTTGCCAAAGACCTACTCAGTTTACGGTAATGAAATCTAAAGGCGGTGTACCCTTTGGTGTGGCTTTGCTTCCACATAGAAGATTCTAAGCCAGCAGCATCTTTTCTTAGTCTGAAAATCTGGGGAGGCGGGGTCAGGCGGGGAAAAGAGAAAGAACTGTTTACTGTGGAAGGGAGTAGTAAGCAGCTGCTCTGCTAGGCACTTGATTTATAACTTCCCGAAATGTTCAGCAGAACCCCGTGACCCCTACCTTACAGATGAAGGAACTAAAGCCCAGAGAAGCTTAAAGCTGTGGAGCCAATGAGTGCCGGGATTCAAACGCAGGCCTGCCGGACCCTGTATTGTGTGCTCTTGTACATCATACCACTTCCCCAAGGCCACCGCCTTAACAGCAGTATATAAAGTTTCTCAGAGAGCCAGAAGCATAGAGTTGTCTCTTCCTATTTCAAAACTCAGTTCTCCCTCTTGCACAGCCTGGAAGTGTTCACTTCAGATCTCAGTTGATTTGTTAAGTAGGACTGCTAGATATGTTTGTCTAGCCCTTGTTGCAAGCCTCCAGCAGGCGGGAGGTCGTAGGGGAGAGACCAGACCCTGCAGAAGATTTGGGTAGATAAAAGAGAGGGCCCTTGTTGACTTGCTGCCACTTCCTATTTTTCTAAGATGTTCTCTTATGACCCATCACTGGGAGGAAAGAGTAGATCTCTCCCTCAAATTCTACAAGATTAAAAAATTAAAGCTATCATACAATCCTCTATGAAAGTGAGATCGTAGTTACTTCAAGACACCTGCAATAATGCTATTCATGGTAGTTATTTGCTAGGCTAACCCTCTTTTTTCTTTGCATGGACCAAGCAGAGAAAAGCTTCAACCCCACACTCTTTGTTAGTACTGAATATGAAGTCTCTGGTTCTGAGCTTGGTGGTGCTGCCATTTTTCTATTTTAGGGTTAGATTTTCATTATTCTCCTCCACTCATTATCTTTCTTCTTTTTTAAAAGCTTTTCTGAAACCTTTGTGTGTACTTTCTTTCTTTCTTTATTTTTTTGAGACAGGATCTCACTCTGTTGCCCAGGCTGGAGTACAGTGGTGTGAACTCGGCTCACTGTAACCTCCTCTTTCCGGGTTCAAGTGATTCTCCTGCCTCAGCCTCCTGAGTAGCTGAGATTACAGGCACACACCACCATGCCCAGGTCATTTTTATATTTTTAGTAGAGACGAGGTTTCGCCATTTTGGTCAGGCTGGTCTCAAACTCCTGACCTCAAGTGATCTGTCCACCTCGGCCTCTCAAAGTGCTGGGATTACAGGTGTGAGCCACTGTGCCTAGCCTCTGTGTGTACTTTAAATAAACCAGCTGAAGGAAATGCAAAGCAGAATGAGATTGTTCCTTTTCTCTACTGGCATTTTTCTCCATGCAAAGATGAAAAGAAGTATATTAACATTTACTAATTTTCCCATCACAAGCCACAAGCCTTCAGCATTTTACCCCAATTGGAAAGTAACCTGGGATGCAAATAACCCCCACTGCAAGTACAACTTGACACTCAAGCCTGAGGTGGCCACATCTTCTCCAACCTATTAAATAAAACCTTAGGTTTTTCCTAAAACAAAGTGAGTCACTCAAGAGCTTCCTCAGCCTGTTTGAAGCCAGCCCTGCCCCTGGCTGAAAGGGCTGGAAGTTGCAGGGGCACATGCTGCTGGCTAAAACCTGGGCAGAACTTGAGGGCTATGGTTCATTTGTTTGTTTTGTTTAGAGACAGGGTCTCTGTCTGTCGCCCAGGCTGGAGAAGGGTGCAGCGGCCCAATCACAGCTCACTGCAGCCTCAAACCTCTGGGCTCAAGTGATCCTCCTGCCTCAGCATCCCCAGCTGGGATTACAGGCATGAGCCACCATGCCCAGCTAATTTTTCAGTTTATTATAAAGACGGTGTCTCACTCTGTTGCCCAGGCTGTCATTTGTCGAAGGATCACAGAAGTTGGAGCTCTGGGCTTTTTTGACTCTGACTCACCTAGTTAGAGTCACAGCCTCAGGATCACAGTTCTGTCTGAACACTTACGGAAGGGGCAGTGATCAGCTCAGCAGGATTGTCGATTAGCCTTGTAAACTAAACTCCAGTGCTATGTCCACCAAGAGCACAACAAGCTTCGTGCTACAGATCACCACCAGGTGGCACACGTTTAATGACCATGCCCCTCCAAGGTGGCGGGAACCTGCTACTGCCAAGCTCAGGAGTTATTTTGGCCTCATTCTGGGCTGGCAAAAGCTAAGTTATTAACCTGAAACTGTAACTGGATTTTTCTTTCTTGCTTTTAGTGTATTTCCCTCATTGATTAAGTACTATGTTGTTAGGAGATAAAAACTTTAAAGACTTTAGAAATGATAAACTACTCATGTTGCCATAATTTCATCCCCAGTAAGGAATAGAAAGAAAAAAAAAAAAAGCTGAGCCTTGAATACTTTGTCTTCATGAAAAAGTTGCTTCTGGGCGTCAGGTCTGGCGCCAGGCAAAAGAGTGAAACAGGTGAAGTGTGGCTGGACTTCTTGCCATCTTTCTCCCTTTGCTCTCTGTCTTCTGATTTCACACTCCTCCCTAATTTCAAATAATACCCTTTTTAAATTTGTTTAAAAGGTTTAAAGCCCCTTTTCAATATTTCATACAGAACCCACTATAGGTCATTGTTTTTCATGTAATTTTATGTGCTTCCACCGTACTTGATGGGGGCCTTAGCCTTCTCCGACCCTACCCTGAAATCTCAAACGATCATCCCGGTGGGCAGTCCAGGAGGAGATTGGTACCAGCTCTGCCATTCTCCAAGTACACTGACCACAGTGTAGCAGAATGCAGCTCTCTAGAAAGAAAGGGAGAAGGAAGGAAGAAAGGGAAGCAGAGAGGGAGGGAGGGAGAGAAGAAGGGATGAAGAAAGGGAGGGAGGTGAATGAAGGAAAGAAAAAGGAAATCAATAATCCAAGACATATTATCTACATATATGGACAATTCATCACAAAGTCAGATCTTCCCATGGTGCCCTAATATCTTCCAGGGTCACACCAGGACTATTACACAAAGTCATTTACAACCACTGGGTAGGAAGAAATCTTTTGCACCTAGATCTTTGGCTGGTGCAGCATTTTACTCTTTCAGTACAATCAGTTGTGCTTTTCTCCATCAGGTTTATAGTCTTCTCCCAGTCAGTATATCTCCTAGCCACCCCTCCAAATTCCTCTCTGATCTGGACAGGGATTTCTTTGATCTCCTAAGCCCACTGTTCCATTGTAAGTGCTCAGGTCAGGAGGCCTCTCCTCCTTTGCACATGTGGGGGCTCCAGGCACAGGAGGTGGAGGGAGTGGAAGATGGGAGTGGAAGGCTTCCTCGTATCCATTCACTGGGGTCTAGGTACCCTATTCTCATGTTTGTGTGTCTCCTCTGAGCTACAGTCACAGGGGTCACTTTGCTTGGCTTGGAAATGAGTTGGAAAAAACCTTTCAATCTGGCATCCTTCCTATTGTTCCAACAAAGGTTTGCTTCTTGGGAAAGCACCCCAGTTGTCCAGCAGTTTACTCTCATTTGACCATTGGGAAATATTCAAGTAAGTTCAGAACAACCAGACCATCTCTTTCCTGTTTGTTAAACTTGCGGTGCTGAAAGCATAAAGGAACCTACCTTAAATCACCAAGTTAGAGCTCCAATCCTTGCTGTAACCCAGAAAAACTCTGCTTCTTTTTGTTTTTTTCTTCCTCTTTCCTATAGGCCTCTAATCACCTCACTCTTACCCAGCTAGTCCCCCTTCCTCTTCCTCCCATGATTCTCTATCTCTCCTCTCCACCCCACCCTTCTCTGACATCTCCCTTCTTCCCTTCATCACTTCTGAAAAAAAAAAAAAAGAAAAAAAAAGGAGGTACATTGCAAGATGGAGGAGAGAGGGATGGAAAGATAGGAAAGGTGCTTTGTAAAATTCAGGGAGTAGCAGGCCAGGCCTGGTCAGTAGCTGTGTTAGGCTGTTTTCACATTGCTATAAAGAATACCTGAGACTGGGTAATTTATAAAGTAAAGAGGTTTAATTGGATCATGGTTCTGCAGGCTGTACAGGAAGCATGATGCTGGCATCTGCTCAGCCTCTGGGGAGGCCTCAGGAAACTTACAATCATGGTGGAAAGCGAAGGGGAAGCAGGCATGTCACATGGCCAGAGCAGGAGCAAGACAGAGAGACGGGAGGCACTAAACACTTTTAAACAGCCAGATTTCATGAGAACTCACTCACTATCACTATCACTTGGTAGGACAGTACCAAAAGGGATGGTGCTAAACCATTCATGAGAAATTCTCCCTCATGATACAATCACCTCTCACCAAGCCCCACTTCCAACACCGGGGATTACATTTCAGTATGAGAGTTGGGCGGGGACACACATCGAAACTGTATTAATAGCCTACTCAGACAAGACTCTGTCCTGGCCCCGTATTCCTCTTAGAAATTGAAGAAAAGGAAAAAAGAAACCCTCTCGTACCCTACAACTCCCTGAGCTTTTTAGTTGCCAACTTTAAACAAATTTTCCTACTTACCTAAATAGCAGTCTCCTACTGGTAACTGAGAATAGTCACATAGATGCCACCTGAGTGCTGCATCTACAACACTAATTAGAATAGACTATTTTGCACATCAAATAGGAATAGCTCTAAAACATGGAAAAAGGTATCCATTAGAATTTCCACTGAGTGTCACTTAAATGAGCATGTAAAAAGGTCTTTCAAGTGATGTGCTCTTTATTTATTTGTATTTTATTTATTTATTTATTTATTTATTTATTTATTTATTTTGAGACAGAGTCTCGCTTTGTCACCCAGGCTGGGGTGAAGTGGCGTGATCTCAGCTCACTGCAACCTGTACCTCCCGGATTCAAGTGATTCTCCTGCCTTAGCCTCCCAAGTAACTGGAATTACAGGTGCATGCCACCATGCCCAGCTAATTTTTGTATTTTTAGTAGAGACAGGTTTTGCCATGTTGGCCAGGCTGGTCTCAAACTCCTGACCTCAGGTGATCTGCCCAACTCCCAAAGTGCTGGGATTACAGGTGTGGCATGCCAGGCCTCTTTATTAGTTCAATACACATTTGTATAGAAGCCATTAGTAAAGGGTTTTTTTGTTTTGTTTTGTTTTGTTTTTTTGTAGTCAGGATATCTGCTATTAGGTGTGCAATGAAAAACTTTTAAAAATCCTAAATGCAGGCCTGTGACTCAGAGTATGTTGGATGGCCGGGAGAATGGGCCCTGCTGCATGTATTTTTGTAGGGTCCTTTCTTCTCCACACCTGGTTTGTGTGATTCCGTCTCTATTCTGTTTCAAGCCTCTTCCCTGGCTCTTTACGGTATCTCGTCCAGCAGCACCTGGATCTGCTTCACGCACTGCAGGAAAGGGTCCTGAAGTGGCCACGCCAAGGCGTTCTTGGAGATTTATTCCTTAAGTTAACAAATGATGAGGTAAGGTTTTTTCCACCCCTTCATACATTTTACTTATATGGATTTGTGTCTCATTTGTCTACTTCTCTTAATAGAGAATCTAGAAGCAATGAATTTCAGAGCTAGAAGAAACACTGAGATCTAGTCTAACTTTCTCATTCTACATACAGATCATGGAATGATTCAGAGAGATATAAAAGCCTTGCTGAAATCACCCCGCTAGCTAGGTAGTTGGAGATGAGTGACTTTCAGAACCCTAGGTTAGGTCTTCTGACTTCTAGTTCAAAACTTTCCACTGTACTATAACTGCCTCCGTCGAGTATGCATGTGGATGTGTGTATGTATTGTGTGTGTGTTTGTGTTTATATAAATGTATGTATATATATTTGTGGGCTGGGTGTAGTGGCTCATGCCTGTAATCCCAACACTTTGGGAGGCTGAGGCAGGGGAATTGTTTGAACCCAGGACTTCAAAACTAGCCTGAGCAATACAGCAAGACCCTGTCTCTATTAAATTAAAAAAAGAAAAAATGTATATGTACATTAAAACATGTATATATATGCATGTGTATATATATACACACACATATATGTACATATATATACATGAAATATATACACACACATGCATATATATACATATGAGAGTTTGTTTATACATGTGTATTTTCACACACAATTTTCATTCCTTGGGGTTTTTTTTTTAAATGTGATGGGTGGCTATTATCTTGAATTTTGCAATCTCTATAATATCCTATAAAGGAAACATGATCCAAGCCAGAGGCTGCAAACTCAAATGCCTACAGGGCCAGACAGTGGCATCAATGAGTGAAGTGAACACAGTATGGACTGGTGTGAAGTGTGAGCTGCAGTGGAGCAGCTATGTTGTTTTACAAGGAATAGCTACTTAGCTTTGTCCAATCATTATGCAGGAAAAAAGGACTAGAGTTGCCAGAGCTTCTGATATTTTAAGAAAAGCTGGAAATCCAGAGTTTTGTGGGAAATTTTCTTATTTTTAAAAGATTGTGTGGGCTAATTAAAATTGGTCTGCAAGCCAGACTTTGCCTGAAATCAATTTTTGTGTATCAATTATTCTCATCTGTGGGTAACAATACAAAGTTTACAAATTATTTTCTTCTATAGACTAGAGTGGATATAATGTACTAATATCCTCTAATATCACTTTTACTTACTTGTGTTCAGTATTCTTCCTTTTGCTGAGAATTATTATAACTTTATAAGCTGAGAATGATTTTCCTAAGGGGATAATGCATAGATAAATATGCAATTAGTGGAAATATGCAATTACTAGAAAATGTTGTGAACTACTGATCTGGATGATATGAAGCGGGATGGGCAGAGTCCCTCATCTGGATGTAGATGATTGACTGAAATGAAATTAATTACAAAAATAAAATATATGTTTTTATTGTTAAATGACTAAAAAAATACATTTTCAACTTACATGAACCTCCCTCCTCCCTTGGTTTATTATTTCACTTTCTCTCATTAGGGAGGAGATGCTGAGTTTTGATTCCAAAACAGTAGGGATGTTTACCTTAAAACCAAAATTTTTTTTTAAGATACTTTTTTTTCTTTTTTTTTTTTTTTAAGACAGAGTCTCGCTCTGTCCCCCAGGCTGGAGTGCAGTGGCGCAATCTCGGCTCACTGCAAGGTCTGCCTCCCCGGTTCTAGCAATTCTCCTGCCTCAGCCTCCCAAGTAGCTGAGATTACAGGCACCCGCCATCATGCCCGGCTAATTTTTTGTATTTTAGCAGAGACGGGGTTTCACCATGTTGCCCAGGCTGGTCTCAAACTCCTGAGCTCAGGCAATCCACCCGCCTTGGCCTCCCAAAGTGCTAGGATTACAGGAGTGAGCCACTGTACCCGGTCTAAGATAAATTTTTTAAAGCCTCAAAATATATAAAATAAAGAACATATTAAATGAATAAGATAATCTCTGCAAAGTACTCTTCTTTTACATATATGACTCTATGAAAATATTATAGATCCTGTTTTCAGGTTCTTACCATGCATTTTTTATGTTTGTTTTAAAGAATAATTTCTTGGATTATTATGTTGCCTACCTAAGGGACCTGCCTGAGTGCATCTCATTGGTTCATGTTGTAGTCCTGAAAGAGGTGAGTTAACACCATGTATATGCTATCCTTCATCTGCACGTGGTATCATATGATGTTGCTCATCCATGCAGTCAATACAGCACATGCACTCTGCTTTCTAGGCTGGGGAATGGCCCGAACACAGCCACTAATACTACTACCTGGCGTTAAAGGAACTCACTTGTGGATCAGTGCCATTGTGTTGGTCCTCTCCCTGCCTTACTGACCCTCTGTTCCATTCCGTTGGAACTATAGACAAACTATAGTTCTATAATGGGCGTTCTATGCAGAGATCTCCAGGCTGCAGCTCACCTGCTGTATGTGGCGGGTTTTTTTCAGTCTCAGAAGAGGTGAATCCGAATATTAAACTTCAGTCATCCTTTGTCGGTTTATAAGATCATAAGGTGGCTCTAGTCATGTTGCTTGAAGTATTGCTACTGCAATGATGCATTAGGTGCTCAGTAAGCACATATACATGTATAACAGCTTAGTTATTTCAGATCAATAGGAACAAACAGTATCAGAAGCCCCAACACTAAGAGTTAATCAAATTTCACAAGAGATGAGAGGCTCTGTCTTATTAAGTTTCTACTTCAACCCCCCACTACTCCCATCCCAGTATAATGCCTACCATGTTAGCTTTCAGCAAATACCTGGGAAAGAGAAGAGAGAGAAAAGGAAGGGACACGGAGAAAGTACAGCATGTTTTCTGCAGCTAGCTGACTAGTTTCTAATGACACTCCCTTTTCCACTCTTCTGAGGCACCAAGTCTCCCTTAGAGCCTATTACTACACCATTGTCATGATTACTTGCTGGAGAGTCTTAATGAATTAATTCAACTCAAATAGAGGTTATTGAGTGCCAGCTTCTGTCTGCAACTGCGCTGAGTGGAAGGAGAGGGTAGTTTGGAAATTTGGGTGGATTCAAAAGAAATATATGATATGCTCCCTATGGGAGAAGAGCTGTCTCCTAGGGCATGTCCCTGAACATGTGGCCTCTCCCATGAGAGGTCAATGCTCTGTGACAATCTCCGGGAAGAAAATGCTCCGGGAGGAAACCCTTCCTACTCTGGTGGGACCGACTCAGGTTCTGCTGCCACAGATGGAGGAACACTGAAGAGTGACCTGACCTTTTTTTCATTCAGGGTGATGAAGAGATTAAATCTGACATCTACACGTTGTTTTTTCACATAGTCCAGCGCATCCCTGAATATCTGATACATCTGCAGGTAGGCATGGGTGGGAAAGCCACCAAACTGATTTGCATGCTAAATAATTATTGGTTTTGGCTCCCAACTGAGAAATACTGTAAAGCCTCAAGAATCATTAATATTTCTAAGAAGCGTTTACTTCGATTGCTATGATTACCCCATAACCCATGATACCCTGTGGTATGAGCTAAAATCTCTCTCTCTCTTTTTTTTTTTTTTTCTTTTGAGACAGAGTCTTGCTGTGTTACCCAGGCTGGAGTACAGTGGTGCGATCTTGGCTCACTGCAACCTCTGCCTCCTGGGTTCAAGCGACTCTTCTGCTTCAGCCTCCTGAGTAGCTGGGACTACAGGCATGTGCCACCATGCCCAGCTAATTTTTGTATTTTTAGTAGAGATGGGGTTTCACCATGTTGGCCATGCTGGTCTTGAACTCCTGACCTCAAGTGATTCACTCGCCTCAGCCTCCCAAAGTGGTGGGATTACAGGTGTGAGCCACTGCACCCAGCCTAAAATCTTTATTTCTAAAAATGTTCAGCTCATTATGCTTACCTCTGAAGTTCTGTCTTTACTTACCAGCAACTTCCACCTCAGCTGATCCAGGACATTTCTATAACCACTCCTGCTAGATTCTAAGCACTTCATTCAGTTCTTTCCATTTTGGTTTTACAGCTATCTAAATGCCACCACCTGACATCTAAATATCCATCTAATCTGCTCACTTAACTGCTATCCTGACTACTTTCTTTTGGCATGGGTCCAAGGTTCTACCATGCCACGTTTAAGCTTTATGTCACAGAAAAGGCATGAAGATGATGAGCTGATGTCTTCACACCATTTTCCTGCAGGGCTTGTGATATCCTGGAGGAAGAAGAATTGAAAGAGAGGCTCACTAACCCCCACCAGATCCTCTTCTTCCCACCACCCACCTGTTCTGGTTTAATTGCTGACTGATCTTCTTAAGTAATGAAAGCATCTTAGAAATGCTTGGGACTAATCTCAGGTAGAAGTAGTCCAGTAGTCCAGTAGTCCAGTATCAAAGTATCAAAATTGAAAAGACTTTTTTTTTTTTTTTTTTTTTTTTTTGAGACAGGGTCTGGCTCTGTTGCCCAGGTTGGAGTGCAGTGGTGTGATCTTGGCTTGATCTTGGCTCACTGCATCCTCAACTTCCCAGGCTCAAGCAATGCTCCCACCTCGGCCTCCTGAGTAGCTGAGACTATAGGCACTTGCCATTATGCCTGACTTACTTTTGTATTTTTTTTTTTCTTTGAGACGGAGTCTTGCTCTGTTGCCCAGGCTGGAGTGCAGTGGTGTAATCTTGGCTCACTGCAAGCTCCGCCTCCCAGGTTCACGCCATTTCCCTGCCTCAGCCTCCCAAGTAGCTGGGACTACAGGCGCCCACCACCACACCTGGCTAATTTTATATTTTTAGTGGGGACGGGGTTTCACCGTGTTAGCCAGGATGGCCTCGATCTCCTGACCTCGTGATCTGCCCACCTTGGTCTCCCAAAGTGCTGGGATTACAGGTGTGAGCCACCACCCGTGCCCTGAAAAGACTTTCAATTGTATATAGCTTTAGATCCTAAAAGCATTTTCTCACAATAATGATCTTATTTAATCTTTTCAACAATCCCATGAATTAGGTATTATTGTTGTCACATTTTACATGAGAAAATGCAGGGCCAAAAAAGTTAACAATTTACCCAAGTTAACACACCTAGTAGGTAAAAAAAACTAGGACTGAAACCCAGGTTTTGCAAATAGTAGAATATGGCAAACAAGACCTGGTTCTACTCTCTGACTTGAGTTCAAACCTTGCCTCCATTATTTACTAGATGTGTAACCTGATGAAGATCATTTACCTTCTTTGTACCTCAATTTCCTTATTTGTTAAATGGAGTTTATAATAGTACCTATTTAAGCAGGTTGAGGTAAAAATTAAATGAGATAGTATACGTAAAGGGCTTACTACCTGGCGATAGGAAGTACTAGATACATTTTAGCTTTCCCAAATACCAGTCACATGCATGTTCCACTACAGCACAGCGGGGAATGTACAGCGGGGAATGTAACAGGAGGGGCCACCAGGCTTGATCATAAACATCCCCCTCCCTCGCTTGCCTTGATGCCTGACGTTGTCAACATTGGTCTGGCTCTTTTGAGTTAAGGCACTGCTTATAGACAGTAATTGTTAGAATGCCGCTATTACTTCAGAGGTCTAATTAGGAGATGCTTCTGACTTTTCAGATGAAATTATTTTATGCTCACATTCAACTCAAACAGGTCCGATAGTAACTTATTTTCCCTTGGTATGATAGAAAGCAGCCAGTGTATGGTCATACTTTCAGCGTATAATTAGGTGGGCCATGTGTATTGTTCGTTGTTTTGATTAAATGGCTATCAATCTCCCACAATAGATCAAGGTAAGGTGCAGAAGAGACAAAACAAATTTTCTTGCTAATTATGCAATGCTGCTTCCTTTTCCCCTCCATCCAGAACGTCCTGAAGTTCACAGAGCAGGAGCACCCTGACTATTATCTACTACTGGTGTGTGTCCAGCGCCTCCGAGTATTTATCTCACACTACACCCTGCTGTTTCAGTGCAATGAAGATTTGCTTATTCAGAAACGGAAAAAGCTCAAGAAGTAAGGTTCTGATGGTGCGGTCTAGAGGGTCAAAGACCAGTTACTCTGGGTGTCTTTCACAAGTAACCACGTTGTGTGTTAAGTAGCTGAAATGCAGTGGTGGGAGGTAGAAGGGAAGAGAGAAGGGAAGAGAAAGAGCTAGTCAGACTGGCTACAGGAGCAAGTCACTGACTACCCGGTGGAAATTATTTTAGCAGAGTAACACTTCACACTACTGCTTACATAGACCCACTCTCATCCCATGTTGCTAACCACCTCAAAAATAGCTCAACGACTCTAAACTTGCCTGGTTCAAAATTGCAGTTAAAAGGCCACAACATAGTTTTCTTTATCAGTTCAACAAGTATTTATTGAGCACCTATTGTGTGTCAGGCACTGTTCCATGCACTGAATATACTGAAAGGAACAAAACGGCCCCAACCAAATCTTTGCCATGTGGAGCTTCCTTTTTAGAGTTGGACAGTGAACAAATAAATAAGATGGTGATATGTGATATGGACAAAAATAAAGCAAATAAGGGAGAGGAATTTCGAATAGGTTTTATATTAGGGAGAAATAGGAAGGGTTTATTAGGGAGAATCTGAGCTTCGGAGGGAACAGAAGCAGCCCACAGCACAGCTTCCTAATGACTTGGATTTCCTTCAATTTCATCCCAACTCCTGTGGAGGAAAACAGAATCATTTCTGTGGAAGCTTCAGACCAGAAAAAGATGCTGTCTCCCAAGCCAGGGCTCCTGTGATGGAAGATGTCTCTCCATACCCCCAACCCCTTCCCCCAAGTTCTTTTCAGCCAGTGAATCAGCTTCCCTACTCTTGCCAGCTTGCACCCTATTAAGCAAAGCAACTTAGTTTGCAAAGGCCCCTGGAGATAGACACCTTCACAGCAAACTTTATCTGAGACATCTCTCCATGTTTTTTGGCATAATCTGTGTTCAGAGAGCCAGTTTGCCACCGTACAACCTGAGAACCGTTACTTCCATTCTGTTAGGTCATCCATGGCGAAGCTGTACAAAGGGCTGGCTTCCCAGTGTGCCAATGCCGGGCAAGATGCTTCCCCCACTGCAGGTCCTGAGGTTGTCCGTGACACCGGGATCCACTCAGAAGAGATGCTGCAACCCTACCCTTCTGCTCCCAGTTCTGGCCCTGCTGTCACGTAAGCACCTGTTGCTGTGGGAAGGTTAAGGTCAATGCCTTTGGGACCCAGCCAGTCTGTGTGGGTTAGCAGGGCAGCCTAGATTCCACCGTCCCCTTTCCCTGTCAGGCCTATATGTGCCAGCCAAGCAGACAACCCAATGCTTGGGTCCCAGAGGAAGGCACTAATGTTAAGGGACAGGTGTAGAAAGTGGGAAGAGAGGCAGAAAGTAGATATTTATTTCATGGATCACTTCAACTCTTGAGGCAGTTATGAAACTTCATCTTTGAAATGTAACAAATAGAGTCAAAATATGAAACCCCTGGAGATTATACCCAGATTGAACAATATGGCTGCCACTGCACTCTGCGTATGGAAAATAAAACCCCCAATCTTTCTTCCAAGTTAAAAGAGAATTCAAATGAGGTCAATATTTTGTCTCACTCTTGCACATGTTAACGTGAGACCTAATTTTCATTTTAAGACCACTAGAGTAAAATATTGGTTTTAGCATTTATATTTGCGTTTCTTTTTTTTTTTTTTTTTTGGTACTGAAGTACAATGGCATGATCTCAGCTCACTGCAACCTCCACCTTCCAGGTTCAAGGGATTCTCCTGCCTCAGCCTACCGACTAGCTGGGATTACAGGCACGTGCCACCATGCCCGGCTAATTTTTGTAGTTTTAGTAGAGACGGGGTTTTACCATATTGGCCAGGCTGGTCTCGAACTGCTGACCTCAGGTGATCCGTCTGCCTCGGCCTCCCAAAGTCTTTGTGCATTTTTGTGGTAGAATTAAAATATGAATACATAAACTAGCAGAATAACCACTTCTGGTCAGTGTCCATTTACATCTGTCAATGTAAGTCCAGCACAACTGGACATCCCATCTGCTGGTACCCTATCCTAGTTTGTAAACTGTGTAAATTATCCATTACCCATGACTCCAAAACCAAAAACCCTCCATGAAATTGGGCACATCGAGTGACAGCTTTTTTTTACATATTGGTAATTCTTTGTGGGTGGAAGTTTGAGATGAATTATATAGCATGCTTTACAGTGACAACGAATATTTTTAAAATTTTATTATGAAAATTTCAAATTTACATAGAAGAGTACAGTGAACTCCATATGCCCTCATTCAGAAGTTATCAAGATCATGCCACGTTTACTTTATCTAGGAACGTAATTTGTTTCTGAGTGTGAAGATCCACAAGTCGAACAAAAGTTGAGTTTCCATTATTTTGGATGACTCTGCTAGGGCAAGCAAGGGAGAGAATAGAGTTGAAGGTGTGCCTTGGAGCACCGCGGGTGGTGAGGAGGGTCAGGGCTTCCACGCGGGGTGATGCCCGTCCCTGGCCCGCAGGCCATTTCCCAGAAGCTCAGACAATACCTTCGGGTCTCCGCTCGACGGACTGCCTTGTCCACTCTCCGCCTGGGGACGGGGGTTCGTGGGAGCGCCTTAGTGGAAGTTTGTGGAGCTTGGGACGTGGCATGCGCAGGCGCCTGGGAGGGCGGCCAGGAGGGCCGCGGGCAGGCGAGAGGCCTGCACTAACCCGCCGTCAGCACACCTCTTTTGTACTCTGTTTCCCCCCTAAAGCCATCTGATGCCCCCAGTGAAGAAAAGTCAACAGCAGCAAAGCCTGATGGAGAGCATGCAGCCCGGGAAGCCCAGTGACTGGGAGCTGGAGGGCAGGAAGCACGAGCGTCCCGAGAGCCTTCTGGCACCGACGCAGTTCTGCGCGGCCGAGCAGGACGTGAAGGCGCTGGCCGGGCCCCTGCAGGCCATCCCGGAGATGGACTTCGAGCCCTCTCCGGCCGAGCCGCTGGGCAACGTAGAGCGCTCCCTGCGCGCCCCGGCCGAGCTCCTGCCCGATGCCCGCGGCTTCGTGCCCGCGGCCTACGAAGAGTTCGAGTACGGCGGCGAGATCTTCGCGCTGCCCGCGCCCTACGACGAGGAGCCGTTCCAGGCTCCGGCCCTCTTCGAGAACTGCTCGCCCGCCTCCTCCGAGTCCAGCCTGGACATCTGCTTCCTGCGGCCCGTCAGCTTCGCCATGGAGGCCGAGCGGCCGGAGCACCCGCTGCAGCCTCTGCCCAAGAGCGCCACGTCGCCGGCGGGCAGCAGCAGCGCCTACAAGCTGGAGGCGGCGGCGCAGGCGCAGGCGCATGGCAAGGCCAAGCCGCTGAGCCGCTCTCTCAAGGAGTTTCCGCGTGCACCGCCCGCCGACGGCGTGGCCCCGCGCCTCTACAGCACGCGCAGCAGCAGCGGCGGCCGCGCGCCCATCAAGGCGGAGCGCGCCGCGCAGCCGCACGGCCCGGCTGCTGCCGCTGTAGCCGCTCGCGGCGCGCCCCGGACCTTCTTCCCCCAACAGAGGTCCCAAAGCGAAAAACAGACCTATTTGGAAGTAAGGAGGGTAAAGTAAAACCGAATCGAAACCCACAGCGTCGACGACCCCAAGTCTAGATCTGCAGGAAGCATCCCGAGTTTTCCTAGCGTGGAGGGGAGCGGGGCCGGGCGAGGCTAGGGGCTCGGGAGCGCGCTCGGGGGGCGGCTGCGCGAGCCGTCGGCGGGCGGAGGCGGAGGCCGAGGGAGAGCAGGGGCAGCCCCCGCGCCCTACAAGCTGTAGACTGCTGGGCCCTGGAAGGGAAGTGGCAGCGTCTGTTCTCCAGTACCAGGACCCAAAGAGCATTCCTCATAAGGTACACGAGGGACGGCAGAGGTAGCAGAGAAGCCCGTGACTCTTTAGACCTGATTTATCACACACACATTTAGGGAGTTATGGGGAATCTCTTCCTGCTTATGTTAAGAGTTGCGCTTTTTTCGGAGCACTGCACGCCACGCAGGTCCCGGCCAGTGTGTTTCTTCTCCCTGTGAGGTGTCGTTTCTATGTGGAGAATATGGAACACGGCGCCCCAGCGTACCCCACTTCCTCCGGGCAGCATTCTTGCTTGTAGCTAGGGAGGAGGCAAGTTGCCCTAGCTCAAGGTAGACTCGCTGCGCAGTTTGCTGCAAAGCCAGCTTTATTTCTGCTTGCTTTGCTTTTGACTGGAAAAAAGTGTCCTATTAATTTGAAAACTTCTTTGGGACAGGGACATCCCAAAATAGAAACACCTTCTTTGGCCTCAGTGAATGTTGAGGTATTTTGATGGCCAACATCTGTGTCTGCAGGTCTACCGGTGTTTGATATTTTGATATCTAATTGTGGTGTCTGCAAGCCTGGAGGGCATTTAAAGAGGTCTTTAAATACTTATCCAGGAAGTGCTAATAGTTTCTGAGCAAATAATTGCTCTGATCTGATTAAGCAGAGCGTAAGTAACATGATAGCTCTGACCTGTGCGACCACCCTTCCGGTCCAACTATTCTCATTTTCCAATGGAAACAGTGATGATCGCTGACTTTTTTCATTCATTCATTTTTCAGCAAACACTGAGTGCTTGTCTTGTACCAGGCTCTGTGCTAATTACTGAACATTCAGAAATAAACCAGTCTCTATCCTCCGGGGCCCCTGGCTTAGTACAGGAAGGAGATACAGGAACACAGGATTATGTAATAAACTGTGGGAGCACATGGGAGGGATATTTAAAACCTTTGGGGTCATGGTGGTCAGAGAAGGCCTCCTAGATAAGTTGAATGTCTGAATTAGATTGTAAAAGCTGCCTAGAAGTTGGCTAGGGGAAGAGTGAGGTAGGGAAGCATGAGAAAAACTGGGTGATGCCTTTTCTCTGGCATACTGTGCCAGGTCAGAGTGGTGGAAATTAGGCCAGAGGAACAGGAAGGGGTGGGATCATGAAGAGCCTTGGAGCTTGCTGCCCACCTGCACTCCAGCAAAGTCTGTGTCTGGTCCCTGCAGAGGACAAAAAGGTGGTAGTGTGCTCAGCCAAAGCTGCTGAGGTTCCCTGGGGTTCTCAGATTTTCCTGTAGCTCTGATTTTCAACTCCAAGCTTCGTAAAATTTGATTAGGCAGAACTTTTTGGAGAAATCAATCTTAGGCATGTGTCAGAGTTTAGAAGTTTATTGAAAGGGGAAGTAAATGGAAATTATAGTGCCAATTCAGTGTGACTTAGGATGAGCAGAGGTTTACATACAAAACCTTCTAACTAGTATAGTCTGTACTGTAAAGAACTTTTATTTCATGTGTGATAGCAATGTCCTTTTGTAGTTGATTTGTGAAAAATTTGGGGTTCAACAATTGCAAGGCAAAAACCATTAATCAGAAATAACAATATATCTGAGAAGCAAACAATGAGTAATATATTTGTGGCTGTTTACCAGACATACCAAATAACAATAAACAGTGTGTCAGGAACTGTTAATTGCACATACTGGACAGCAAGTTTCATCTCCTAACAGTGTCAGGCATGCGTCAAGTCAGTTCAAAATGAGATACCAAGGAAATGTCAGATGGAAGTCAGTTAAGAGAGGCATTTTCTCTAGCAATAGCATTAACATTTTCAAGCATGCAAAGTTCCCGTTACTAATTTCTGTTTCTGGACACAATTTTTCTGTCTAAAAACTTAAAATGGCCTGGTTGTTAGGAGTCCTAGAGAGAGGTTGCATGCAGAGTGCAGGTGGGCAGAGACCATGTGGGCATACATATGTGCATGAGCATGTATGTGCATGTCTGCATGTCTGAGTATATATGTGCATGTTTATGTGTGTTGGAGGTGGTGGTGGGATGGGGTTTTAGTTGCAAAAGATAAATCCCTCAAAAACTCTATCCTTAAAGGTATCAACTCTTTGGTTTTGAGATGTGCAAAACTCCTAGTTTTTCATCCCTTTGTATATCTTTCACCCAGCCCAGCAGAGCCAGCTGAGGCCTAGTCTTTAGTGTTCTGTCTCTTTTAGAGTCAAGAAAGAAGATGGTATGCTCTAGTGAGAACACATGACTGTGAGGAGATCTAGGTTCTAGTCCTGGCTCTGCTGCCCAGTAGCTGGGTGCTTTTGGACAAATCACTTGGCTTCTCTGTGCCTCCAGTTATCTCAAAATAAGACAACCTGTCTCACAGGGTTGTTGGGAGGATCAGGCCAAAGAAGATACAGTTTTTGAGTAGGCTTTATAAAGTATGAAATGCTATTGAGATCATGGTTCCATAGAAAGATTTTCCTTAAACCATTACTAGATTTAGTCGCTAAATAGTCTCTAAAAGCGCATTTCTCAAAATATGGTCCTTGGGGGCAGTAGCAAATGCATTGCCTGGGAACTTGTTATAAATGCAGAATTTGCACCCCAGACCTACTGAATCAGAATTTAGGATCATTCCCAGGTGATTGATATAAACATTAAGTGTAGGTGGGCAGAAGCATGCCTTAAGTCAGTGGTCCCCGACCTTTTTGGTACCAGGGACCAGTTTTGGGAAAGGCAGTTTTTCCACAGGCTGCGGAGCGGGAGGTGGTTTCGGGATGATTCAATGCATTACATTTATTGGGTACTTTATTTCTATTATTATTACATTGTAATATATAATGAAATAATTATACGACTCACCATAATCTAGGATCAGTGGGAGCCCTGAGCTTGTTTTCCAGCAACTAGACGGTCCTATCTGGGGGTGATGGGTGAGAGTGACACCCAAAGTGTGTCACTTATGTCCAGTTGACTCTGTAATCTCATTTTGGTTGCTGTGGCTGCAGAAAAGCCTGCTTCACAAACATCGGATGCTGAAAATGGAAGCAGGCTTTTCAGTGCTTTGTGGCAATCTCATGATATTCTGCCTTGACTTTAATCCAGAACGTATGGAGATTTGAAATTGTCTCAAACCTACTTTTAAGGCCACCAGATGCAGCTGTACCATTGAAATTCATCAACTCACTTGCCACTATAAAGCCTGCCACCAGATGCAGCTTAATTGTCACTTGCCACTTACTGATAGGGTTTTGATATGAGTCGGCAAGCAATTGATTAATTATGGTCTCTGTGCGGTCACACCTCTCTGCTAATGTTAATCTGTATTTTCAGCCACTCCCCAGCATTAGCATCACTGTCTCAGCTCCACCTCAGATCATCAGGCATTAGATTCCCACAAGGAGTGGGCACCCAAATCCCTTTTATGTGCATTTCACAGTAGGGTTTGTGCACCTGTGAAAATCTAATGCCACTGCCGATCTGACAGAAGGTGGAGCTCATGAAGTAATGCAGGCAATGGGGAACGGCTATAAATAGAGATGAAGCTTTGCTTGCTCACCCACCCCACTGCTCACCTTCCTCTGTGCGGCCCAGTTCCTCACAGGTCACAGACCAGTACTGGGAGTTGGGGACCCCTCCCTTAAATCATTCGTTTTCAGATCTAAGTGTGCGTAAGGATTACCTAGGCCTCACTGCAGAGATTCTGATTCAGAAAGTCTGGGATGGGGCGCAAGAAGCTACCTTTTAAATAAAGGCCCAACCTGATCCTGTAGTGGCGGGACCACACTTTAAGAAACACTGCATGTCTGTCTCCATGGTCTAGTTATGAATCTTAGTAGAATCTCAGAGAATTTCTATATCTGCAACCCCCAGTTCTCAAAGTCAGACCCATATGTTTTCTGGGGAAAAAAAAAAATCCATGCTCACGCTTTGCTTCTCTGTCAGCAAGCAGTCACCCATCTAATTCATGAGACTTCTAGGGCATCATTGGTATGGTTTTTGCTTTGACTACTTGGGGTTCTCTAAAGGTTATTCAAAATTCAGCAGCTGTTTTTAAAGTTGCTTTTAAATTATAGTCACCTCAAGGTGAATACTTTGTTCATATGGAATATAAACATATATAAGTGCATATCTGGCTTGTATGCATATAAATATACATGCACTTCTATTTAGCACATCTCACACTTAAAAAACTAGAGAGGTCACAAAAGACGCAGCCTTATTTTTAACTTATTTTACTTTATACTCCAAATAGCATAGGTTAAGAATTGTAAAAACTGTATTACAGGCACATTTTCAGGTTGAAAGTATTAGTTGACATTTTCTTCTAAACAGGTCTGACTTCTCAAAAATGCCTTCCCTCGTTTATGCTTAAAATGGAGAGTTAGGAATATGAGTTTAAAACTAGCATTACAAGTAAGGAGCATCCTTATTTTGTAGAAAGAGAAACACCTGGAGATATGAGGGTTTTCTAGCACGACAGGGTTGGTGTCAAAATAAGAATTTATTCACTCGTGGAGGATGTTCTTGCAGTCTTCTTTTTAAACATTAGCTAATTTTATTTCCTTATCTTTAATTATTGTTATATATTACACTAGACTATTTGCCTTGATACATAGAAAATACTACACTCGGCAGGAAATTATCCTCTTTTCACCTACTGGTTTCTTCATTAGCCTAGGTTTGCTTTAGTTGGGATTGGGTGCCCACTGGTAATCTTTTGGCATGGGAGAGGAAAGTCACAACACCACAAAATTGTCCCATAGTCAGGATCCATAATAACGTTGGAAAGGAGTAAAGAAAAAAATCCCTCTTTTTTGTTTCCAGGAGATGCATTTAGAAGATACTACCAGATTCTGTCCCAAAGAAGAAAGAGAAAGTGAACAAACGTCTTTCAGCGATCAAAATCCCAGGCAAGACCAGAAAGGGGGCTTTCGCAGCTCCTTCCGCAAGCTCTTTAAAAAGAAGTGAGTAGCCCTTAGACAAGACAGCCTTGTAACTCATTTCCCTTTGGGCTCAATCTTGAGGTTTTAACAATAATAAGTATCAAGTACCCTGGTCTCACACAACCGCTTCAAGTACAGTGCCTGCACCCAGTAGCCACAATTCTGGCGGGGTGAAGATGTTTCTCATTGTAATCTCCCAGAGTAGAAGCAAACTCAGCTGTCTGCCCTGCCTCTTCTGTCTTCTATCCCTTCTTCCTTGTTCCCAAAGTCATATGTCCCAAGAGGAGTGGGCAGAGGTGGTTCCCTTGAGAAATGAGCTGGTGACAATCAAAGCCCCTTTAGACTGGGAGGAGTGGGATCCGCTATTGGGGTTGGGTGTCCTGGGTGCTCCATCACATCTCCCCATCTGTGGAAAGTCGTCTAAGGGATCTCAGTACGTCTGCATTTGGGGGCCTGTTGTCATCCTGGGTGCTAATTCATGTTTATTGGGACTTCTGTTAGTGCTTTCCCTGAATGAGTGGATTTGGCTTGGCCCTAGTTAGAAATCACTTTAATGGAGTTTCTGTATTCCATAGGAGGCAAAAACAAGGCATTTTCCTCCTGTGGGCCTTCTGAGATTCTAGGTCGTTGTTGTTTAAACATCATCCACCAGACATTTTGGTCAGCACTGTCTTACAGTCTAGGAGGCAGTGGCCACGCCCCAGCATAAAATATAAGGAAGAGAGAGGTGAGCGTTAGCATTTGACCGTAGAGGGATTTACCAGTCCAGCCACTGCCTGCCTGAGAGACTGCTGTTTCAATCTCCACTGGCTCAGCCTACCTCTCTCTCCCTTAGATTTCTCCTGCTGCTTAGTTCCTCTTGGTGGAGGATGTTCTTGCAGTCAGTTTTAAATAACAAGTCTTCATATTTTAGTAGATGGAAAAGTTAAACAGAGGCATTATTGCTGCCTTTGGAGAGTTGCCGATAAGTGAGGAAGCACAGGGAAATCACCTTTTCCTTGAAGGTCGAGGTCACTGGCTGATTTAGACTATGGTCCTGATGGAGGAATTGGGGGCAGCCCTGCAGTGAGGACTTTGTTTTTGCTGGTTTGTCTCATTGTAATTATCCTCCTGTGGGGAGGGTGGTACTGAGATTTGTGGGCCTCTGACTGTTGGTCTCTGCCTGTTGTTACTGGAGAAGGGGGAATAGGAAGGAAGAGCAACAGCTCTGCACTTAGCCATAGCCCTGCATTCTCTCTCAGTTTTGCTAAGGAACCCAGTGCATGCTTGCATGCTGTTGCAGGATCCTCAACCCACCTTATTCAGGGTTTAAAGAATTGAGAATTGTATTCCTCTTTCTAGGATCATAGACTTACATCTTTCTTGACCCAGTGCCAACATCTGTCAAATTGACAGGGGTGGGAGAACCTGGAAACAGACACTTCTCCATCCCACCCTTGGGATTTAGACTCCTGAATCTTTCTTGAGATGGAGTCTGGCTCTGCTGCCTAGGCTGGAGTGCAATGGCGCAATCTCGGCTCACTGCAGCCTCCACCTCCCAGGTTCAGGCTATTCTCCTGCCCCTGCCTCCCAAGTAGCTGGGATTACAGGTGCCTGCCACCACCCCCCGGCTGTTTTTTTTTTTTTTTTTTTTGTAGAGATGGGGTTTCACCATGTTGGCCAGGATGGTCTTGAACTCCTGACCTCAAGTGATCCACCTGCCTTGGCCTCCCAAAGTGTTGGGATTATAGGCGTGAGCCACCATGGCCGGCCAGACTCCTGAATCCTTCTAAGGACTGCACAATCCTAAGGGCACAGCTTGAGCCTAGCTTTTTTTTTTTTTTTTTAACCACAGTATTCCCAAAACAGCCATTTTTTGCCCACTGTCATTTATAATGACTGGGTGCTGTCCGTTGGAAAGCAATGAGCAATAGATTCACCAAATTCCTATTTTTCAGAGAGATGTAAGAAAATGTTTTACCAGTGACATGAGGCAGAGGGAGTGGATTTGTCCTCTCTGGACTCAGAGGGCAGAACTGGGAGCAGTGGCTAAGGGGAAGAATTTCTTAAAAATGCAGCTACATGGAACTGGAGCTGGCTGCGGCCTGAGGGAATGGATTCATGAGATGCTTCTGGTCAGGGATGCTATGAAAGTGGTCCCTGCATCTAGTGGGAGATTGTTGAAGAAATCACCAGAGTCCTTTCTAGTGTGGATATTTGCTTTATCTGTAGTTTGACTTTGTTGTAGCTTGATCTGAGTAATCACATCTTTTTATCACCTGAAACAAGAAATTAATGAAGCCTTCGGACCTATAATTTTAAAGCCCTAGCATGTAGAAGACCAGGCTTTAGCTTTCTGTAGCTCCCCACCGACCTTGGTATAATGTAGAGGACTTGCTATGGGCTCTCCAAGTTCATGTTGATTAATTGCTGTCAGTCTTCTTGTGGCTGTTCAGGATTCTCCTTAGATAAAGAGCCAGTAGATTCCCTTAGTCCTCTTGTCCTTTCTCATAGATCAGTCCCTCCTGCATCAATCACGTTGCCGCCACCAATACTGGTGCTGTCCTTTGTATTTAAAATCCGAAGTGTTGTCTGAGTGGAAGTAAAGGTGGAGCCACACAGATGACTGTCAGTCTGGCAGGCTTTCCTGGCTTTTTAGATCTGGCCTAGGGCAGTCAGTACCATCAGGTGCTTAGGGTGCTGCAGTGGGCACTTCGGAGACTTTGCATGGGTTGAAGAGGCAGCTTAAGTAGCGTTTTCTGAGTGTTTTCATATGAGGACCATGGAAAATTTGCTCCATTATAAGGTAGAGAGGAAGGTCAGGGAGGCCCCAGTGTAGCACAGGAAGGGCAGTGGCTTTTAACTCAGATGAGAACACACCATTCTTCTCATCAATTAAGCATTCAATCTTATATGCATGCACTATGCAAGACACTTGTATAGGAATCATGAGCGACATAGTCCCAGCCGTTACACAGGAACTTGCACTCTGAAGTCAGGCCTGTGGACAGTTATAGGAAGGAACCAGGAGAGACATTCAGCCCATTTTCCTCCTGCATGTCAGGAGGTCAGGCTGGCAGCAAGCCCTGGGACTTTAAGAAGTGGCCAATCCTGAGTACGGGAGCCATTGTAGAGCCTGGTCTCACAGGTCCAAATGGGCCAGTGCCAGCAAAGCCACTTGTGTCGTGTCTGGGGCTCGCTGCCTTCCTCCCCCACAGCCCTCTGGAGGCTCATTCCTGTCTACACTGACACACTTTTTGTTCCATAGGGGCTTGTTTGGCTGGTGGCCCCACACACCCAGAATGCTGCTTCGGGATGAAGCTAGGCATGGAGCCAGATGCAACAGAAAACCTGAGAAAGGGTTCTCTTCCCTCTGAGGCTGGGAGGGCCGAAGGCTCATGCCCACAAGGATTCAAAAGGGAGAGTCAAGTTGACATCATTAAAAAAATCCTGAAAAATACCCACAATATTTGGGGAAAAGAATGACCTTCTGATTGTTTCCATCTCAGGCACATTTGTCCTGGGCAGATACAAGGTCACATGTCCCTGAAAGGTACCCAGAATTGATCAGAATAAAGGCTACATATCTTAAAGTTTGGAAATGTTAAGTGATTTTAAACATTTTAAATGAGGATTCTTAGAGGGAACAGACTTAACTGTGGTAGGCTGATGTTAGCTAGACTGATACTTATTCCCCTGCCTTTGAACAGGATGGAAGGCAAACTGTCCCATTCTAGAAGGATCTATACAGAGGCTGTCAAAGACTTAAGCCTAGATTATTGTGAAGTCTGAGGCAAATGATACTTCATCTCAATATATACATCTTGCAACACTTACGTCAACGGGTATTCTTGATGGCAGATGTGACAGTGGGGAAGAGGATCACGTGAGATAGCTTAGGTGTAGGGAATGTAGATGGTACTCTGTCTCTTTTTATCCTCAAATTTCGGGATAGTGGAAGATAAGGAATATGGCTTCCAAATGATTAATTCTACTTCCTCGCTCATTCTCTTCCTCTTTAGCACTTTAAAATTTACATGCATCAGAGTGTCTCCCTTCTTGTCATCACCCTCCATCAATCCCATCACTGTCTATTTTCTCAATCACACACAGAGGGAGTACTTCTACAGGGCCCCGTATGTAATCATTTTATCTCAGTGAATCCTCTTCTTCTGGTGTCTTCCCAGCAGTTTTTGTACATGCCCAGCCTCAGCTGTTGAACAGACCATGTAATAGAAAGCAGGGCTGCTAAAGAATCCATTGATAACTTTATCTCGCCTATTCTCTGTCTCCTTAAAAGCTCATTTCAAGTCCCTCTCCCACTCTTACCCACTTTGGAGTTCTCTCTCCTTTTCCATTTCATTTCCTATGTAACTTTAACATTAAAGGGGATAGTTGAAGGGGTAAACATTTTAGATTACTTAACCTTAATTACAAATGTTTCTCAATAAGCCATTCGAAATCAACCATTCAGTTAAGGGTCTTCAATATACTAGGTTCTGTCCAGCACAAAAGATGTAAGAGAAATAGTTCCTGCCCATTAGGAGCTTACGGATCAATTTAAGGGTAACCTAACTATTAATACAAGATATAGTATGTAGCACATAGTAGGCACTCAACAAATATTTATTAAATGAATGCTCATTTGCTTTGGGCTCTCCAAACTCATGTTGGTTAATTGCTGTCAGTCCTCTTGCAGCTGTTTGGGATTCTCCTTAGGTAAAGGGCCAGTGGATTCCTTTAGTCCTCTTGTCCTTTCTCATATATCAGTCCCTCCTCCATCAATCAGATTGCCTCCACGATACTGGTGCTGTCCTTTGTATTTAAAATCTGAAGTGTTGTCTGAGTGGAAGTAAAGGTGGAGTCGCACAGGGCTGTTGCTTTGATTACCAGGGCTGACTGACTGGCTGACAGGATGGGTATTTCCTTGCCCCTTTATTTCTTGAGACAGATGCATGTCTCCTAAAGCTTTCAAGGAGGATAGTTTTTCCAATCAGAGAACCAAACCTTCTTAAGTCAGAGGTTTTTGCAGCACTGGATTCAACTACCCCCATCCCCAGCTCCAAACAAGCTTTCAAGGTTTATTTACAGCAAATCTAGACTTAGTATGACCTACTCAATGTGCTATTTTCTTTGTCACTTGAATGAAAGGAAAAGTTAGCAACAGGTCTGTTGTCTTTTCCTCTTTCCATCAAATACTTGGATGGTTATGTGTCAGTGTGTCCTGGCAGCCATTGTACCCTTCCCCAGCGAGTGTGCCTGTCCCTATAATGTCTGCTCAGATATGCCCTGCAATCAGCCACAGGGCTCCAGGAGCTCAAAAGCCATTTCTGTTTTATAGAGAAAGGGAATAAAAGCAAATCTGCTGGCCTTTTCTCCTTGATCCTGCAGGTTATTTCCTAGTAATTTAGGTATGCACTACTTAAGAGTCTAATGGCCACACCTTTGGAAGAGTTCAGGTGGCCATATACATGTAAGCATTATAAAGAGGTCAGTTATAAAATGATTTTTACAAGGATGAAAATGAGCTTTTAGTCATGGCTATAGTAGAATGCTGGATTTCGAAAAGGATGAGCAATTTAGGATGAGCAATTTAGCTGTTAGTTTAATTAATATCAAGAAATGCAGAGAAATTTAGATACTGGAGACATAGGGAAGGTACAATTTGTGAGAAGAGCAGTTAAAAAAATTTAAGCTGAGTTTGTGGACTTTGAAAACTAGACAGGGCGATTTTGGCATTTGTTTCAGAAATGGGAACGCAACTGGTGAAGATTTCTGTGGTCCTTGGGGCTGGTGGTGACATCAAAGCTTTCCTATTTTCAGGTAAACACTAAACAGTTGCATGTTGGAACCATCAAAGTGTGACATGTTGGGTTTTGGATAGACCAGATGTAGCTAAGAGGGGAAATACGAGGCAAAGATTTCAAGTTTTGACTAATGACTTTCTGATGAGTAACTGTCCTGTGGGGGAACAAGAAGAAATAGCAGCCCAATTCAAATCCTGCCCCCAACTTCCTGCCCCTGAAACATAATAGGCATTCCTAGCCTTCTGAATAATGGAAGACATAGAGAAAGAATGAGATGGTCAAAAATATATCTTCCTAAATTTGGGGCACAACTGCACTAATCAGGGATGATTTGAACTGGAGATAGGGGGATCTGTGAAAGATGAGAGAAGGCCTGGAGTTTTAGGGTGGGCCATGTGGAGGCTCTTTCAAGGGAGAACTCAGGGGCGTTCCTGAAAAGGAAGAGAACCTCATCCCACCCAGATATCTTGCTTGATGAGTACCCAGATTTACTGGAGTTGAGAGACAGAATAGTTTTTCCTCTCTGCACTGGGATATAGTGGAAAGGTGTTCCTTACTAACCAGAAGTAGAAAGCATGGTGGGCGGCTATGGCTTCATCTGTGATATTGAATATCAGGGGACAAAGTGAAAATATCTAGTCAGTCATCAGGTTTTCAGATGTTAGGGTTTTTAGTCTTTGTGGATCCAACTTCTTTCCTTGAATAATGTAAAGAGATGTTTGAATTCTGCCCATTAATTCAGTAAATGAGAGTCATGATTACCTTATCTAATAACAAGAGTGAGGACTCAACAGTAGCAAACCAATGATAGTGCAAGGACTCGCAGGCCATGGATCCTTCTTTGGTGGATAGTAGAAGCATCCCTGACAGCCTCAGCATATGGAGAACTTGGTCAGTTGTATAGGAGCTTTGGACAAGCAACTTCATGTCTAACATCACTTTCATACACCCTGCATGAGGTTTTTTGATATTGGTTCTTAGTGTCTGGACTAGTTTTACCCATTCTAGGTCAGAGTTTAAGCTAGGCAAAGGACCCCAGTCTAGCTTCTCAGAGGTTATTTCCAGAAAGCCTCCTCCCTCCAGGGACTTCTGACATGAGAAAACTGGAGAAGGTGCAGAGCTGGAATGGATTACCCAAGTGGCTTAACCAAGATAAAGGAAGAATGCACCCTCGACTGGGGACTCAAATGGACTGATTTGAGTTGTTGACTATTGATTGGCTTTGGTCTCTTTTGTGGTGGTTGAGATTATAGTATCTCTGCAATCTGATTACTGTATGAATTTCTGCATTCTACCAAATGTAGCATATATGTGTGGTTGGCTTCAATAAATCTTTCATTTACAAATGAAAACAAACAAAAGCAAGAGTTTGTAATGTAATGCCAAATTCAGTGAAGGTCCTTGATAACCTTGGTTGAGAACCATGATTTCCATCCATTTTAATTTAAGGTCCTTGGTAATTTGTGGAGTTGTTACTTCATTGAATCAAAAACAGGATTTCTTGAATTTTCTGAGCTTTTGTTCCCCTATTATGATGTAATTACACAATATCTTACACTGACATATACAGTTGTCACAATTGTCCCCATAAAGCATTAGAAAGATATTCTCTTTATGTTCAATGCAAATCTTAGATACACATGTCCTGAGTCATGAAATTCAGGGGAGTAAAAAGTATTCCAGTTCTAGGAAGCAACTGTTTTACAAATGCAAAACAATTGGGATAGATAAAATATTTGAAAACAATTAAAACCAAATCAACCTGTACTTTATCTGTGTGCTGAGATTTTAGGTCCAGTGGATCAGAATACAGGGAAAAAACTAATGAGAATCCCTCAATGGATCCTTCACCCACCAAACAAGATTTCTTCAGAAACCGACTTGCTCTTGCAAATGACCTTGACCAAGGAACAGCTGTGTAAAACATACTTAAAGTTGTATTGTCAAGTGGTAAGATGAGGATAAAAAGCTTGTATATATCTGTGTAGGAATATATATATATATATATATATATCGATGTATAAATCCCTGAGGAAAACTAATATAAATACTTACATATGAAACTAAATCAACATACAAGACATTGAAGAGATGAAGATTAGTTTCTGGTTAAGATCTGGCTTTTTGAACCTCAACACTGGGGAAAAGGGAAAAGAAGACTTTTCACATCATTACAGAAAAACACAATAAATTTGGAGGAAAATAAACGTTTGTAAGAATGAAAACTTCCACCTTGAAGTCATTCCCCGAGTATAATATTGAGCATGTTCATATTTAACATGGATGTGAATTTTATGCTTCCTAGGCATTTAACTTATTAACTCATCCAGT
Organism: Macaca thibetana thibetana; assembly: GCF_024542745.1. NCBI lineage: Eukaryota > Metazoa > Chordata > Mammalia > Primates > Cercopithecidae > Macaca > Macaca thibetana. The sequence continues at coordinate 68,240,479 of NC_065590.1, read as the reverse complement.
GTTCTTAGACTAATTACACTGTTAGGGGCCAGTTCTGTCTTGCTTCGTGTCTTCCAAAAACCCCAAGGCAATATCTAACATCCCTTAAGTCAAAGGATTAATTAACAGAACTGTATTTTATATGTTGCAAATCTGAGTTATGGAGAATTTGTGCTTAAACCATGATTCAGAAGGTTCAAAGCTTAAAAACACATTGATCTCCAAACTTGTTCTGTGGTTATGGAAATCAGTAAAGGGAACAAGGATTTCTGTAGAAACTGGGGAGAGAGGAAGGCAAAGAAACATTTTCCCTTGTGTGGGTTGAGCTGAGGATGGAAACAGTCCAGTCTGTGTTTATTGAGTACTCGGTATTCAACATCTGCTAGTGATCTTAAGTGTCACACACACTCATGACCAGATGGACTAGGAAAAAAGCAGTGATTTAGCTACATCCTCTTAAAAAGACTTTCTGCAGCCTGAAAAGAAGGTGGCAACAGCACCAAACTTCAATGGCTCACACACAGCAGTTGCTACAAACAGCAGGTCAAAGTGAAAATTCAGGATTGCATTACTTGACTGTTTTCCTATTTGGTAAAGAAACCAAGCTCTTAACGGCTCAGATAGAGGAATCAAATTGCAACGAGGCCTGCCTGGCTATGGGGTGATCAAATGTGCTGTGTTTCCACATGGATATGTCTAAGATGGTCAGCATCCTTGATATGCCCCAAACATCAGATTTATAATAGAAAAAAAATTGGGTTTAAACAATTTGTCTTTATTCTCAGGCAGTTCCCTATAGTAAATTAGGGGTATTTGGTTTCTGTTCATTCACAGTCTTGGTACTCAAACTGGTGTCTTCAGAAGCTGTTCCTCTATTGAAGCGTTTGTTGATAAAATAGGCAAAGGTTCACTTCTAAGTGTTAACAAGTTTTCTTCTTGTCTGATGACAAATTAGGAACTCACCTACTGCATTTTGAACAGTAGTTGTCTGGAACACATAAAGGATCACTGCCAAGTTTTTTGAGTTGCCAGTATTTAAGTTTAAGCTAAGATTTTCATTTCCCTGAAGTTAATGAATACATTTGAAATTAGATTTTTCTCTTATTACCAGAATGGCAGTGCTTGAAAGCACAATGCCAAATCGACTGGACATGGAAAGTGAAATACTACAGAAGTCACAACCTATTAAATAAAACGTCAACACAATAAAATTCCTTTCATCTTCAGTTTATCACTAAAATTGATCAGTTACTAGACAGGTTTAAAAACTATCACACACCTCACCAATTTTATTTTGGTAGCATCCTCTGAAAAATCTTGATGCTACATCTGTAGCATAACTCCGAAATAATTGAGTTATATTTTATGAAACTAGCTTATGAAACTAGTAATAATTGACGCTGCTACTTACTCTCCAGGTGAGTCCCCATCACTTGATACCTGGAGTTTTCCGGTAGCTTTCTAACTGCCTCCAAGTACTCTTTGCTCCCATCTATCCTGCATGTCTCTAACACAGTATTCCCAAATATTGCTTTATGTGAAACTCTTCTGTTTTAACTTGTCTACAGTGAAATTCCAAACTTCTTGATTTGACATCCAAGGCTTGCTCTCTTCAGTAGGCTCTTTCTTTCTGGCTACCATCTCATATTTTTCAGAGTCCTAGGTGAACTGACTTACCTCAAGTAAACTGGGTTTTTACCGTTTCCCAGTCAGCCATGCACCTTGCCCAGCCTCACTCTTGCTTCTTGCCCTTTCTATAGTTCCTTTGTCTCTGCCAATCTTAAGACCCAGTTTAAGTCTCTTCATCTTTTTGTGACTTCTTGTGGTGTAACTTGTTTATTATCTTTTTATGTGTTTGTCATATATTCCCAGTAAGAATGCGAGTCCCCTCAAGGGCAGGAACTATGCCATATATTTTTAAATTCCTTTCCACCTCTAGAAGACTACATAGTAGGTGCTCAATAAGTAGCCGATGCCAACATTAATGGTGGTGCTTTAATAAGTAGCTACAGAAAATAATTTTTACTCTTAATTTGACAGAGAATTCAGTTAACACTCTACCTCCCTGCCTTTTTTTTTTTAAGAAAAAATATCAGTCACGAAGGAAATATAGTTGCCTTCAGAAGCAGTTAAAGGCACCACTGCCACTTTCACAGCATCTAGCATTAGAAAACATCTCTCCAATTAAAAAAAGAAAGGTCATAGCTCACTGCAGCCTCAAACTCCTCAAGCAATCCTCCTGCCTCAGCCTCCTGAGTAGCTAGGACTATGGGTGTGCACCACCACACCTGGCTGATTTAAAAATTTTGTAGAGACAAGGTCTCACTATGTTGCCCAGGCTGGTCTCAAACTCCTGGGCTCCAGCCATCCTCCCTCTTCAGCCTCCCAAAGGGCTGGGATTACAGGTGTGGGCCACCAGGCCTGTAATGTTATGTTGCATTACATTAAATAATGCATGGATGGAGCAGTGTGGAAAAGAACTTGACAATGACTACATCTGTGACCTCCAGCCCTCTGGAGAAGTGCACTTTACATAGGACCACAGATGTCTTTGAGAAGTATTTGGATTGATAATCAGAAAGAAGCACTCTACCAAAAGATGAAGTAGGTATTTTGTACAGGCTAGGAGCTGCAATAGGCCTTTTCTACAGCCTTGCGAGGTCAGTATATATAGGCCCAAGCAAGGACTGTCCTTCTCTGACTACAGAATTGGAGCCTTTGAGAACCAAGGATTTGTGGACCAATACTCTAGGGTTCTCCCCAGTGGGCTGTTTCATCCCATAAGAAATAGTTTATCTGGGACCTGAAACTAGAACATCAGGGAAACTCTTTGAGCAGTGTTTTCTATAGCACCTCATGTCTCATTTCCTCACTGCCTTTAAGTCTTAACTAATACATCACCTCCATGAGGGCACTTGCAGAAAATGCAGATTCCTGGGCACCACCGCAGTCCCACTGTGTTAGAATATCTGGAGGTGGGGTCCCGGAATCTGCATTTTTAAACTTTTAGGTTCGGGGTACATGTGCAGGGTTGTTATATGGTAAATTGTATGTCATGGGGGTTTGGTTTACAGATTATTTTTGTCACCTAGGTAATAAGCATAGGACCTGATAGGTAGTTTCCCAGAGGAATCTGCATTTTAATGCAGTCCTGCGAGTCATTTTCCCACTGGAATTTTAGAGATACCACCTATTAGACCAATAAATAGTACGATCTAGTATGTAAGTTTCAGCACTCAGATTCTATTCATAGATTGGATTTTAAAACAGAATAAAGAACTCATTGAGATACAGAAAACAAATTGTTCGTTGAAGCCCAGTGAGTATTTTTGTAGTCGTAATTATCTGTGACCTTTACTATCACACACAGTAAGATTCTGATTTAAGAATATACATATGCACATCATTACTCTATAAATTGGTAAAATTGACTGTATATTCCAGATAACCAATTGCATGCACTTAGAAAAATGACAGATTTTTCTGCATCAAGTTGTATCATAAAATTAGGTCTAGTTTTCAGATTAAACTTTTTCTTGAAACATCACCATTGATAACTTTCTGCCTGAGCCTAGAAAAATAATGCTTTTGGTAAGGCTGGGATTCTCTTATCCTGAAGGTTCATTTGGAGGTATGAGGGCAGCATTATCAGCATCTGAGCAGCCTGGTATTTATAGTCTGTGGGCCAGTGAGTCTCAGCTGGTGGGGATGGGTTGGGAGGAAAGGAAGGGAGAGGCACAGTTTTTCAAATAGGGATATGGGTTAAAAGAAGGTTGAGAAAACTGATGGAGACCTATATATTTTAAGGGCATAAAATAGAAATTGATGTGTAACACTACAGCTGAGTTTTAAATATAGAACATAAAGGGATGAATTTAGGCAATGCTAAAAGTATCTTCGTGGGAGACTGTCAGATGTTCAAAATAATCACAACTTTTATTCCCAAACCAAGTAACTTTAAAATCTGTTGTTTTCCAAGAGCTTAGTATATACATAATCTTTAATGTCATCTAAACTTGTTCCTTATCTACAAAACAGAGATTTTTATTCCTTCTTGCCTCATTCCCTGAATTAGTAGCAGTAAATGCTCTTCTTACCAAGAAAACTGAATGTGTTGGATTTCATCTCATGTATGTAAGCCTATCTATCTGAAGATATTAATAGGATCTACTGTAAAGGACTGTTGGTAGATACCATCTGTGCTTCTTTCTCTTCTCCTCATTATCACATTTTTCTTTTCAACTGGGACAAACCCTTCAGCATACAAACATGTTCTTATTTCTCCCATCTTTAAAGCAAAAGAAATCCTCTCTTGACGGTTCTAGCTATGCCCCAGTTTTCTGCTTCCCTTTCATAAAACTTCAAAGAGGAAACTTCTCCAGTTCCTCTCTTGCCACTCTTGATCAAACTAGGGCCCAGGCTTTTGCCCACACCACTGAACTGCTTGTGTCAAGATCACCAGTGACTTCCACATTGTCAAACAAAAGGTCCCTTCTCAGTCATCTTACTCTATCAAGTAGCATTTGACAGGCTGATCACGTCCTCCCATCTTAACTAGGCCTCAAAGACACAACATACTCCTGGTTTTCGTTTTTCTTCGCTGGGAGTTTCTTCTTGGTCTCCTTGCTGATTCCCCATCTCCACTCCCCACCTTTTTTTCTTCTTTTTTCTTTTTTTAATTTTTTTATTTTAGAGATAGGATCTCTGTGTTGCCCAGGCTGGAGTGCAGTGGCTACTCACAGGCACGATCATAGCTCACTGTAACCTCGAACTCCTGGGCTCAAGTGATCCTTTCGCCTCAGCCTCCAGAGTAGCTGGTGCTACCAGGCCTGGCTTGTCCCCCTTCTTTTAACATTAGAATCCCCCAGGGCTCTCCTTTGCTTAGAGCTCTTCTTTTTCTAGTCTATACGCAGTTCCTTTGTGATTTTATCCAGTCCGCTAGCTTTAATATCTTTATGAAAGTGACTCCCAATTTACTATCTTTAGCCTATTCTCCCAAACTCCAGACTAACATCTTCAACTGCCTCCTTGACATCTCTTAAGATGTCTAATATATTTATTGAACTTAGTGTGTCCAAGCCTGCTTCAGTCGTATGTTCCCCACCTCAGTTAATGGTAAATTTATCCTTCCAGTTGCTCTGGCAAAAACGTTGAAGTCATCTTTAACAATTCTGTTTTTCTTACACCTCACAGTCTATCAGCATATTGGCTGTCTTTCAAACATACCTAGGCCCTGACCTCTTCTTAGCACCTTCACTGCTATCACCCTGGTCCAAGCCATTTTCTATTGGGTAAGCCTCCCTGTTCCCACTATTTTATTCTCAACAGGGCAGCCAGAGTGCTCCTGTTAAAATGTAAATCAGATCTTGTCACTGGTTACTCTGCCACTAAGAAGTCAAAGTCATTACAAGGGCTTTTAAAGCCTTAAGTGAGCTCTGTCAAACCTCTGATGGCATCTCCTTCTATTCTGCCCACATTTATTCTTCTCCAGATACAAGCAGCGTCACTCTTCCTCACATACCAAGTACGCTCCTCCTGCCTCTGGGCTTTTCACTGGCTGTTCCCTGTGACTTGACATAGTCTTCTCCCAGATTTATGCATGTCTTGTTCCCCCACCTCTTCCAAGTCTATTAATGTCATCTCTATGAGGCAGGCTTCTGACCATCCCATTTAAATTTCACCTCCCCTGGACTCCACATTCCCAGTCACCATATCCTTTTTTGTTCATAAGTGAAAACATTCGAATGTATAATATACTTATTTTATTATGCTTACTACTATTTATTGTCTGCATCTCCTCACTAGATTATAAACCCCATGATGACATATACTTTTGCCTGTTTTGTTTATTGCCATATTCCTAGTATCAGAATTGTACTTGGAAGAATACATATTTGTTGAATGCTGAATAGTCAGATGGGCCCTTATCAAATGCCCTTATCAAATGCTTATAACCTAAGGTCACTCAGAACTAATTTAAGTGATGATAAACAGCAAAGGAAGTCATATAGTAAAGAGTCAAATTATGAGGGCTTCAGGATAAGCAACCAACCTCTTAAAAGATACCTAAAAGCCAGTAAGCTTTGACAGTGCATCCCTCGTAACTTTAGTTAGCATTTACTAAGCACCTACTCTGTGAAAGACATGTGCTTTACACATATTACCTTTAAACCTCATAATAGACTCAAACAATAGATCTGTTAACCTCCTTGTATTGATGAGAAACAGATTAAATAACTTCTGCAAAGTCACTCATGTAATAAGTGTGGAACCAGAAGGTGAACACAGACATAATTCCAAAGCACCTGCTTGTTTCTATCACATTGATTCTTCCTTTTCTTGATGAGTTACTGAGGTAGAGAAATTAGCTTTTACATGGGCTATAGTTTTTCTTGCCTCCAGTAAGAATCAAGAGTCCCAAAATGTTAGAATGGCCATAAACTACTTTTTTGGAATTGTACTCTATATTGAAGCCGTCCATCCCTCTGGACACCATGTGTACCTATCAGCAAGAAGGCAGGCTTAACTATGGACTGTACCAAACAGACTGATCTGCGATGACCTAAGAGGATTAAAATAAGTGAAAAAGCACATCACCAGGTTATAGCTCAAAAGAAGTGACATTTCAAGAGAAAATTCAGAATCAAGTTTAATAAAAACATTATTTTCCTATAGCTATTAAATTGATTACCTAGAATATACTGGATAATTCATGCTTGGACTGCCACATGGCTAAGTCATCTCACTTCTCCAGGCCTCATCTACCTTAATTTTTACATCATGGGATTGGCCCTCTAAGGATTCATCAATTTTTACATCCTGTAGTTCACATTGAATGACAGTACATTTGCATCATTCTTTAGTTACAACCTTAAACTCATATTTTCACGCCAAGCCTAGAAAGAATTGCTAAAGGTCAGGCTACCTCATTCCAGCAGATCTCAGCAAAAGCTGCCTGTCAGGGAACGTGATATCTCAAAATTTCTTTTATGGAATACAAATGCCTTAGCACTCTGAAACTTCATCCAGGTGACACCCAAGGTCATTTTAAATTACTAATTTTCATCCCAAAGGCCTCCTACTCACTACAATCAGCAGATTTGACACAGAGGCAAATATGGAACTTCTTTTATCCTTTTATAACTAGATACAGGAAAAAGCGCCTCCAAAGAAAGACCACAATAAAATGCAAAATATTTCTATATGGCATATATGAGCTAAATGAGAATCACTAATGATTTCAAAAATACTGCCCTCTAAAATAAATACATTGCAAAAATAATACACTTGTGGGCTATGTAAGGCATTTTTCTTTATTATTTTTCAGTTTATCTTAGTAATGCCAGAAAAATAACAGCCGTTATTTTCACTTTAAATGCAAACCAAATACTGCTGCACACAGAGTACAAAGATTACCTATGAACATGGTTAGGTACAAAGGCCATATTAGATGTATAGACCACACTTTGTTCTTACATCAAAGTAAGACCGACAGAGCAATTTTTTTGACAATTATTTTAGCAAATAACCGTGCTACTAAAGGCAAATACACATATATACACAAACACGTCTCAACTAAAATTATACATGTCACTTTGACAACCAAATTCTCTGGTGGTTTCACCAGATATTTGCACCCCAAAGTTCCCTGCCCAAATCCCGCCCCCAAATGCTGACTTGATCTGAAGAAAAAAATTAGAGATGTTCTTAATTAAAGGCACATTTGGCAGCTACTGAAAGTGGCATGCATCTGGCACAGGTGCGCTCTCCCTAAGCCACACCACATGTACCTTCCATCTGTTATGCATCTTGTTTCTTTGAGTGGTAGTCCAGTGTGACCCACCGTTAGCTAACTTGCTTTATAATTCTGCAGCAATTGGCTACTTAATGCACTATTTTCATTAAAGGCAAAAGGGAAATTTGCTCACAGTCGACAGAAAATGCACTTTACGGTGTCAAAAATGGAAAATAAGGCATGGAATTTACTAAACAAGTTACAAGTGCTTTTGTTGTTTAGATTTATAATATAGACTTCATGCTTAAGTAGAGCTCAAAATATTTCATTGGCTCATGTATAAGGGATTATGAAATAATTTTAACAGTAATGAGATGTTTCAAAGAAGAAAAATATTGAATAAAGTCATCATGTTCCCTTATAAATAACTTTACTGCATAATTCTTTCAGCCAAACCAATATTAACCTTGTGATGTTTATTTACTGGTAAAGATTAATGTGCAATACAACAGGACCTATACTTGTGTAGTCACACAATATATGTTAAAAGAATAAGTAAACCTGTTCACAGCAGCAGAATACCAAGAAATAAATGGTTAAACTGTTTCTTTCTAAATCTGAAGGAACAAAAAGGTTTTCCTCAATATGTACAACATAATTGGGACACTCCTCCTATTTTGCTGAGCCACTTAAAAATCTGAATCTAAGCTGTCATTAGAAGACAAACAATGAAATACAAGATTAAGCTAAACTTGAGAATTAAGATCATGACCATAAATACCAACTAATTTTTGGTTTACATAAGGTAATTTTTGATTTATGGAGGGAAAAAAACCTTTAAGAATTTAGAATCAGTATAGCCTCCAGCTGACATAGTAATTGTTCTCTGGGCTGTTGTTGACTGTAGTATTAGTGTGGCATGCTCTTTGTCAAATTCAGATCCATTAAAGCATCCTTGAGTTGTTAAGAGAATAGTAACCTACTAAACATAATTTGATGCCCAACAACCTTTAATTAAGCAAACTCTCAATGTATGCTTCCTGATAATGTGTAGTCTTAAAATACATCAGCCTTGAAATATTTTCATTTCTAAGAGAAATGTTCCACATTTTGGAATGTGGTTAACAAAAAGTCATGCTGCATTTACCCCCTTTGTAATGTCCAGGATTCAAAAGCAGAATTTTGTAATGATGCATTTATCTCCTCTGCCATTTCTGGTCCCTGATTAAATATATTTTCATTACTACAAGGATAAATTTGTCAACTAGTTAATGTTTCATATTGAGAGGAAGGCAAGGATACCGTTTTCTCACCTCCACCTAAGGGCATTCAATTGGAATTTTTCTAATCAGTTACCACTGCAGAAAATACTTTTACCCAAATGTCACGGTTCAGAATAAAATATCCTCCATCCACAATACATATAAAACGGTTGCACAGTGAAGTGGTCTCCTAGAACCATGGGGTAGAAGAATAGTTCCCTTTGGGAGAAATAAGATTAGAACTTCAAATTTGAGTTTTTCCTCTTTATAGACTAGATAGGTTGAAAAGGGGTTATCACCTTATTGAAGGCTAACACATTAGCCGAAGAGATACTGAATGGGATCCAATGTGACTTTTACCAGGTTCTCATTTGGAATGGGCCTGGGGCAATTAAAAAGAGAAGTAATCCATGAGACATAAAAAGAGAAATCCTAGGGACAATGAGGCTGGCCCAGTAAAAAGTCCTGGGAGATTCTGGACTATGTATCATGATTAGTTGTAGTGGCACTAGTAAGTTGGCTTACATAAATACTGTTGAGTGGATGGTCTTAGGGACAGTTTGCATCCAAGAGGAGATTTGAAATTAAATTTTTAGGACACTTTCCAAAGAAGAAATATTTTATAAAGAGAAAAATGGCTACTATCATAGGAATGGTACAGATATTGAACAAAAAGGATTCAACCCTAACAAATAAATAAGAAAATAGGATAGACTGCTTAATGACGGTGCAGTTAACATACCTTCTGGTCTTAAAGGACTACATACTGTACTATCGTGATGTACATTTTGCGCTCTAATAAATATCATAGGAAATTATTAAAGTACTAGGTTCCCACCATGTTGCAGCACTTCTACAAATGTCTCTTAATAGCATGGTTAACAGAATTGCTGAAATGTTGCTTCATTATTCAGAGGATACATGCAGATGCTGATGAACCAGATAACTCTCTAAGGATGGAATACTGCACATTTCACAGACATTATAGTGGAGATTAATAAAATGTTTTCTCTTCAACAAGGTGCATGCATTTCAGTCACAGTATTTGTTAGACTCAGAAGAACAGTACATACGCTTTATGAATAATCCATATTATGATAGTAATGATGCAGGTAGATGTTCTGTCATGAATAGTTTTGATAAAGCAGAAAACCTCAAGCAAGGCAGAATGTTCAATAGAAACCTTAACACACTGTACACATGTTGCTTAGGAACTTAAAACTTACAAAGTTCTGCTTAAAAGATACCCATCCTATTCTAACCAAGTATCTTCCTATATGCCAAGCTGTGACTTTAGATCATTCTTTAAGATTAATACATATATCCAGAACTAGAAACCAAGGCGTACCACAAAACGTGCTTTTATGTTTAGTGTTTTTGTGTGTTTTTCAACTAAAAGAAATAAGAATCAACCATTTTCTTCATATAATAATTTAATATATGCCAGCCAAACAAAGTATTTGTATCTTTATTCAATTAAATTAAAACAGACCTGCCAGGTATATTATATAACATTCACTATATACATATGATTTAGGCAATGCAAGATAATTCTAGATATGCTGATTACTCAACTATGAGTAAAACATGAGCGGTGTCAGTGATGCCCAGCAAGTGCTCCTTTTCACATTGGGTATCTGCATTTCCATGGTATGGTTAGAGGGATAGCTACGAGCCATGACATGGACTACCAGTAAACTTTTGTGGGAGAAGGAGGGAAAATGACAATCTAGCATAGATTAACAGTCTCCTAAATGCAAATAGAATACTTGACAGTTATGTTTTTTTAAAAAGTTCTTCTGTCATGTTAATGACACAAAACTTCTTTTTTGAAGGCAACACCACCACATTTTGTTTGGGTGTGTGGGGACAGGTGGGGAATGCTCTTAAAATTGGTATAATTATTCCTAAAAAAACAACAACAACAAAAAAGTACCTCTTTGGTGAAGCCTCGGTACCCATTCAGTTCACCGTAATAATCTGTAAACAGGACTGTAGTACAGTGCTGGGCCTTGATTTCAACAAGGTCAGGTACCACAGCCTTTCCTCACAGTCCTTTGAGTGATTTTTAAGAAAATATTCTGAAGTAGAAGAGTAAAGCAAAGGAAAACAAAGGAAGATATTAAGATCCCTGTTTACATTTTTTTTTAAAAGTGCATAATTTGAATTACAAAAACTGTCATCATGTGGGCCTGCTGGACACTAGACTGTGTTTTCCATCCCTTTAATGATCACTTCACAAAAGATCACTTCACAAACACTTCCCAAAAAGAGGACTCCTGCCTATTGGCCAGAAAAAGTCCCTTTATGATTTTCAGGTGCAATCAGTTGTCCAATTCCTCTAGGTCAGTCTTTCCATATTCTAAACTGGAATACCATTTCCATGTTATAATTACATCTAGGTTAAAATTCATTGTCTTATACTGCATCTTGAAGAAGAGTCGTTAGTGTTTGGAGTTCTCATTTTAACTCCTCAGTGCTGGCACGTTCAGTGCATCCATTGCCAGCAATGGATTTGGGGCCAGGAAAATATACATCCCAGTACAGAGGAACTCAAGAAGAATGGGCATTCTCCAACAGTGGTGGTCCATCTCTGTGCATGGATGGGTGTGTGTGCTCCCTTTTGTAAGTTTTTGGAGGGAGTTTAGGGATATGTTGAGAAGTGCTTTGTCGTGGAGGAACAGGCGGCCCAGCAATGGAATGAAGGTCCACTTCTTGTGTCAATGGTGGTGATGGCAGATGCCTTCTTGTGCCGTGAGGAGAAGGTGTTTGAGGAGGAGGTGGTGTAAAGGGGGATGGGCTGTTTGGGAAGAAGGCATTGCCATGGTCACTTTTTTTGCCCAAAGGGGGAGGTTGGAGATGTAGTGGTGAGCTTGAGAAAACATCAGGTGTCCTCACAGGTTCTCGTGGTGGTAATAAGGGAGGGCTTTCAGGAGGGTCTGAGATAGAGGTCCGGTCTGATATTGAATATCGTGGTGAATAGGCTTTTGATGTGGGTTGCCTAGGAGGAATGGCTGGGGGGCTGTCCAAATGCTTAGACATAATCTAACAAATGAAAAGAAGAAAAAAATACACATTTATTAATAAATTTATGAAGTATCATGACTATAAGAATTAAGTTGGGGTTTTCAAACATGCTATTGGCAGGATGCTAAGTGTGGAACAGGGAGTTTTGCCGTATGTTTCCTTTGTAATTAAAAAAAATTTTTTTGAGACAAGGCCTTGCTCTATTGCCCAGACTGGAGTACAGTGGTGCAATCATGGCTCACTGTAGCCTAAACTTCCTGGGCTCAAGTGATCCCCCGACCTCAGCATCCCAAGCAGCAAGGACCACCATGGCTGGCTAATTTTTTCATTTTTTGTAGTCAAGGTCTTGCTCTGTTGCCAAGGCTGGCATGTGTTTTAAATGGGAGGTTCTGCCAATTCATAGAAAAAAAAAGTTTGCCAAAGTTTTTACTTAAATTTTTTTCCTCAAAATTTTGTTGTTTGCTACTGCTTACTGACTTAGCTTATCAATCAAAGATCATTTCTAATTTAGCATAAATTGCCTATTTTATAATTTTAAATTAACTATATTAACATCCATGAAGTTCTACAAAGAGTGTCTTGACTTACCCTGGTGCTCTGCACTCTGGACAGCTTAAGAACTAATGCGTTAAGTTAACAGCTGGCCCCCCCGCCAAAAAAAGTAGGTAGAAATAGCTATTTTGAGCCTTTAGGGTCTCTTCCAAACCCAGAATTTTCATGAAAACTCCATTTAAAAGTATGTCAGATTTACTATTAAGGGCTCAGATAAGTAAATTTTAGCATATGTCAAGATACAGTTTGACTTATAATGTGTCTTCATACAAAGCTTCAGGACTATGTTTTTAAAGAACTGCTTGAAACCAAATTTCTCTTACTTTATAGATTAAAACTTTTTTTTTTTTTCTGAAAATAACCATAGCCTTAGGTTTACAAGGGTCTTGAATGCATACCAAAAAACTACCTTCAGAAGAAAAGAAACATTACTGCATGCTAAATCTATATGTAATCCTTATTTAAACTATTAAGCCTATATACTCTGAAATGTTAACTTATTCCAGTGAGAACTAAACTAGACATAAGCAGTTTATTATAATGTAACTGTAATGATTCCAATTTCTACATAACAAGATTTCTTACTTTACCTTAGATGGTGAAGATTCTGCTGGGGCAGATTCTGGTCGTCTTCGTGGAGGAACAGGAGGAGGGACAGGCACTTCATCAGTGCCTTTGGTTAAACTTATAGATGATACAGAAGCAGATCCTGTAGGATGTTAAATTTTTAAGAAAAAATTCACAGGAATTTTATTTCATTTATTTATCTTGAAAAGTCTTAGCTGGAAATTGCTTATGATTAAAAGTAATGTGTAGAAATACCAAAAGCAGTTCAGTAAACCAATACCCAATAGTATTTCATTAAAGCAAACTGCCATAAAAGCATGCAGACATTTTTTAGCAGAATATTTAGAAAAAAGCTGCCTAAGGTATTCTGTTATTTTGCCTGAACAAAATAACATTCCTGTGGTTACTCTATTATTGAAATTTTTAATTGGGTCTGATTCTTAGATGTCTGGGAGACAATGAGCTACTGAAAATCTTTGGAATGGTAATTTTTAGACTCTATACTGGGTTCATTTTTTTCTTTGATTTTATTAGAATTTATAGAACTTCCCCACCTTACTGGATAGTCCCTGGGAATAGAGTTTGTGCTCTTAACCACTCTCTCCAATGTCTCTCCCTAGCATTTCTCTCAAAGGATGCAAGGGAAAGAATTATAGTGTCTAGGTGAGGGGCCTCTCCTTATTTTGTTTAGTTATAGGCTTTCCTTTGCCTGTAAGCAAAAAGAGGCTCATTATACTCTAAATCCAAATACTTTTAACGGTGATGGCACTATTCAAGACAATGGAGGCAGCCCTGACAATGAAAGCAGAAATTACACCAAAATCTAGTGAATCTGATTTAAGAATAAGTTGGTGAAATGGCACAAAAAGGTAAGTAAAGCTACTAATTGGAACCTCTCTTACAGACATTTATGGTTAACAAGAACATAAGGTAGGCATATAAATTTACACTTCGGAAAACAACACTTAGGTTAGTTGTTAGTTGATACCCACTATAAAAAAAGATGTGAAAAAAATAAACCATCATTCAAAATTATACTTGGCAGTTTTTTTCCCTTTAAGCATTAAGCTTTTTATTTTGTCATATGTTGTAACAATATAGAACTTAAAGAGTACTTTGTGTACTGATATTATTCAAATGATCAACATTTTGATCACCTACCTTTTTTCTTAAGAATATACAGTTAATTCAGCTTGTAACTAGTATTTTCCATTGTATACATTTTGAAATTACTTGTATGAAAGGATAGCAAAAAAAAAAAATTAATTAGCTTAAAATAATTAAAATAGTGGAATTTAGTGAATTTAGTTGGAATTTAGTTTACCTTAAAATTAAAATGGAACTTTATTTTATCAGTATTTAGGCTATACTTTGAATAATTACAATTATAAGAAAGTTCTTCTAAAGTCAAAAACAGTTGTTTATAATCTGGCCATCAGGCTAAGTATATTTTGTGATTTAGAAACTGCATAGCTGCCAGCATTCCCATACGCGCATGCATGCTCTTGCTTTTTTTTTTTTTCAGAGTTGAGCATTAAAATATATTTAGAACTCTATAGTTGGAAAAAAGAAATGGTTAAATGTGGAAGCCACTTATTTAATATGTTCTTTTAAGAGAGAAACAAGGTTTTATAAAAAGCATGAAAAATATATAAATTTAAGCAAATCACTTATGATCAAAAGATAGCACAAGTGAAGGCCTCACTTCTAGGACGTTGCAAGCAAGGTACCAATGCTGCCAGGCCCAAGAAGAGTTTAGCAGGAAAGGGTACACTCGGTTTGATTTTTAAAGCCAAAGCAAGAATTATGAGTCTTAAACCAAATATACTAACTTGGGCCATGGGGCAGTGTAACTTGGATAAAGACGGTATCATTGCCTGTGAAAGGAAACAAGAAAAAGTAGATTTTTTTTCTTTCATTGATATGTTCAACTCATCTGCAAAAATTTGTATTATGATGAAAATGTTGTCATTCTAGTTTGAAAGAATGCTGTAACAGTTTATAGTAAAACCTCATTACTACTTTTGAGAAGAAAAAACTGCTATCATATTGGGAATTTAAAAGATTCCTTTTAGCTTTACTTGATTTCATAATTATTAAATGAAAAACATTCATGAAAAAAAAATCCTATATTACTGAAAGACTTTTTCAAATGTAGAAACCCAATTCAAGCAAAAAGTTCAGCTGGATGTATATAAATATGCCATTTACTAAAGCTTATTTTGAAAAGTCAAACTTGTGAAACAAGTAATAAATTTATTTTATATAAGTTGAAAAATAAAGTTACTAATTATATGTCTTTCAAAAATGTTCTTGGGGTGTACAACAGTCTCATCACAAAATAACTAGCACTTTGGATATAAAACAAGCTTGAAAGTGATATAGGGTTTTTCCTTTTATAGCCATAAACATTTTTTTTTAAGTCATTAAACATTTGGTGCCTAGACTCATTTTACATAGGAAATTCTGATAAATTTAAATTTAGAAAGTCAGATTTCAACAATATTAATTATTTTAAGAAAAAAATCGAAAATCAAAAGCGAAAGCCCCAAGAGCATCGAAGTAGGAAAATTGAGACAAAAGGCTAAATGATTTATAGTGATTCTAAATCAATATAAGTGTTTCTGTTACACTGTCTCATATTAACAACATATGGAACAGATAACGTTATAACATCCAAGAGACTAAAATAATACTAGACTGTGCTGATTTTTTAAAACTTCAGATTTCTTTTTTCTTTTTTTGCACAATAGGCAATCCCTCACATAATTTGGAACATTAAGT
Organism: Macaca thibetana thibetana; assembly: GCF_024542745.1. NCBI lineage: Eukaryota > Metazoa > Chordata > Mammalia > Primates > Cercopithecidae > Macaca > Macaca thibetana. Next base: position 68,224,573 of record NC_065590.1, on the reverse strand, counting down.
TTATTCAAGCATATTTGGTCAGAAGGAGGATAATCTCACATTCCACATTTAGCTGGCATGACTTCTGTTAACTTGTTTATATAGATACGGTAGTCTGATTTTCTAGGCAGCCCTAATTTCAAATAATCTATTCCATTATTTAATTTCCATATATACTGATATTTATTTGGAACCTGTGATTCCTAGGTGTAGCAATCCAGCTAATTCTAATACTACCTTTCAGAAGATTAAAATTAATTTTTATACTCTGAAATTACATGAAGCTGTTGCTCTGCCAATGATTTTCTTCCCTGTTAGCCACCTATAATTGAAGACTGCCTGGTTGTAAAAGGGAGCCAGAGATCTGATGTAATAGAGATTAAAGGAGTATCTAGCGCTAGCGTTTACCCACTTATGTATGTCCCACTTTTCTTGGAAAAGAAAATCTCCTGGAGATATGCCTCAAGAACATGATAGTACACTTAATACAATACAGGAATAGGAGTAAAATCAAAACACAAAGCTCATGATTGTTAAAACTGTAGTCTTTCTGAAAAAATAATTATACATATGCATGCACACTTGTGTACACAGATGTAAACTTGGCTTTGAGTATATATATATAGCACAGGCTTAGACTCATGCATTTGGTAAATTTAGGGCACTAGTTGTTTGGTCTTATTGCCTGGAAAATACTATAAAAATTCTTTTAGAATTTTACATGCTCTAATCAAGAAATATATGCTAGAAATTCTTGTCAGATACTGAGCAAATTTACTGATAATGACTTAGGAGTGAAATCTAATTAATTTAAAAAACACTATTAATTTATTAAGCATAATCCCAGATGACAAATGGTCCTCAATCTTAGCTGTACGTTAGAATCCTATGGGAAGTTTTTAAAAAATACTGATACCAAGTACCAATGCCAGTCTAGTGTAGGCTGGGCCTACATTTTTTTTTTTTTTTTTTTTTTTGAGACAGAGTCTCGCTCTGTCGCCCAGGCTGGAATACAGTGGCCGGATCTCAGCTCACTGCAAGCTCTGCCTCCTGGGTTTACGCCATTCTCCTGCCTCAGCCTCCCAAGTAGCTGGGACTACAGGCGCCCGCCATCACGCCCGGCTAGTTTTTTGTATTTTTTAGTAGAGATAGGGTTTCACCGTGTTAGCCAGGATGGTCTCGATCTCCTGACCTCATGATCCGCCTGTCTCGGCCTCCCAAAGTGCTGGGATTACAGGCTTGAGCCACCGCGCCCGACCCATATTTTTTTTAAGCTCCTCAACAGATTATATTATACAGTCAGGGTTGAAACCACTCTTAAAGATACTCCCCAGTTTATAAAGGAGTCATTCTTGAAAGAAACAAGCATTTTCCTATAGGAAAAAAAAAAAAGGTATAATAGATAACTTCTTAAACTCACAAAAGCCTGGTAAATGCAAATATATTTGGGATTAGAAACTCATCACCTTACACCAATCTTCCAGGAGGAAAAGCCTTGTGTATCAGCTTGACATACTTGTAATACATTCTTTTTGTTGTTAAAGAGTCCCCTAAGGGGTAGAGATAGAGAAGTCAGACTTCTGACTCCCTTTTATGACCAGGCAATCTTCAAACAGGAAGGTAACAAGAGCATTTCATCATTTTCTCCTCTCTATTACAGCAGCAGAAACAAGTAGTAAGCCAGTGGTCTTTTCTCTTTTCCCAGCAACTGTCATCATTACCTCAAAGGTGGACCTGGCCAGGGCAAGGTGTGGAATAGGGCTTTGAATGTATATGTGGTAGCACTAAGTATGTGGCCACTTCTCTGCCGTGTCTTTACCACAACGCTTTCCATGACCACTCTTGCCCATTCTGAGGTCATCTTTCTATAAGCCTCTCCAGTATTTATGTCTTCATCACATTTTTAGCATTTAACTGTGAATCTCTTTGTACTATGATTATTTTTAATCTCTCAGTAAGACTGCAAGCTTTCCCATGAAGACGTGTGTTTAGCAAGGAGTAAGATATGCAGCAGATACTGGCTGAAAGAATAATTATAGGTTTAAAAGTAGATTATTTTGGGAAAAAACCATAAGAGTAAAAAAAGAATAGTATTATAACTGATAAAACAAAATTCTAGTCAAACTTTGCCGTTTGAATAACTTAAACAATGGAACTTTGTACTGCTTTGTATTGAGTAGAATATGTTGGGATGACATATGACTGCAGTCAAGGCAGTTCTTTTCTGCCAGGCCCTGAGGGAAACAAGGAAGTAGGTATTCACTCTGGTGGCAAACCAGTGGGTAGCAAGTTGGAGGCTCTGGGTGATCCTCTGGCACTGGCAGATCTATTAGGCCAAAGTGAAGACAAAAGCATGTGGAGGAGACCTTTAATACACCAAGGCAGCTGACAGGTTTTAAGTAAGGGATGAGCAGAACACATGGGTGACTTTATATTATGCTGGTTATTTGATTTCAAAATCAGTTATTTTCAGTTTTTAACCAAAAACAAAGGGAGTAGTAATAGGGTTTTTCTTTATCATAAACAGAGAGAAATTGAGAAAACCCTCAAGTCTCAGATTACAAAGCCTAACTCCTGAAACAATGTGTTCTCCAGCTGTCAAGCTGTTAAAATTAATACTGTTAACTTAATACTATTATAACCATAACAAAGCAGGATCCAGAGCACTGCATTCTAGAATGATTTCTTCTTCGCTGTTTAGCTAGTCATTTAACGATTCGGCACTAGTAGAGAATTTAATATGCTCATCTCCTGTTTTTCCACCACTTTCATTTTTAGCTACTTAAACAAAGAGAAGTAGAATTTGCAATTGATGGCTTTTATGTGGCTTCAATAATTCACTTATTTGAGAATCCTTAATGATGTAGACCTATAGCTGTCTGCTCTAGGGGAAAAATCCTGCAGTTAAATGGGTCAGAATAAATAATGATTTTAAGTCAGATATACTGAAAAGGTGCTGGTTTCATTTCATTACTTAATTTAGGGGGTTGGCAAGTTGGGGAGAATAAATGGGAATCTTTTTTTACTTGGTGTCTATTTGAACTTATCAAATATATCTGACAGCTTACTGTGTGTGTCACATGACTCCATGGCAGGGCACAGTGGCTCGTCTATAATCCCAGCACTTTGGAAGGTTAAGGCAGGAGGTTTGTTTGAGGCCAGAAGTTTGAGATCAGCTTTGGCAACACAGCGAGACCCTATCTCTACCAAAAATTTTATAAAATTAAAAAAAAAAAATGACTCCATGACTTTCAGTCACCAAATAATGCCAAGTCATAGTATTCTCAAGACAAATCCACTTTATTTATTTTGAGACAGGGTCTCATTCTGTTGCCCAGGCTGGAGTGCAGTGGCATGATCACAGCTCACTGCAGTCTCAAACTCTTGGGCTCAAGTGATCCTCCCACTTCAGCCTCCCAAGTAGCTGGGACTACAGGTGTATGCCACCACTCGCAGCTAATTTTTTTATTTTTTAGGAGAGATGGGGTCTTGCTGTGTTGCCCAGGCTGATCTCAAAGTCCTGGCCTCAAGTGATTTTCCCACCTTGGCCTTCCAAAGTGTTGAGATTACAGGTGTGAGCCACCATGCCCAGCCCAAATATACTTTAGATGGCCCAAAGACAACAAAGACTACTGGGTAACTACAAATGTATGTATACTACAGGAATAAACAAATAGGATTCTGGACCACATTTCGAAATAATATACTACCAAAGAATTATTTTACGTATATTTTTAGTTACATTTCTTCCAACTGAGAGAATCTTAAAAATCAAATTTGACCCCCAGAAGGCACAGAAAAAGTATTTTATCTTAAATCAGAAAGCTAATTAGCAGAGTGGGATGACAAACCAGAAATTCTAACTTTGAGGTTAGTGCTTCTCCACCTCCTCCCCCATAATAATGTCATGCTGCCTCTAGTATTAGATTCTAGTATGTCAAATATTAGGGGGAACTTGATTAGCACATCGAGCTGAGACAGCCAACGGCAAGAGCATGTGGAAATGGTCATGGTGATCTAGATTGAAAAGGTAGCCTTTCAAAAGATGACCTGTATAGTCTGGCAACCACTAGCCACATGTGATTACTGAGCATCTGATTGTGGCTTGTCTGAACTGAGATGTGCTGTAAGTGTAAAATGCACACTGGATTTTAAAGATTTGGAACAAAAAAAGGGAATGTAAAATATCTCAATCATAAATTTTTATATTGATTTCATGTTGACATGACAATATTTCTGATATGCTGGGTTAAATAAAATGTATTAAAGTCATTTTTGCTTTTTCTAATGTGGCTACTAGACATCTGAAGTTATACATGTGGCTCACATATTTCTACAGAATAGTGCTGGTTTAGAAATAAGAGGTGGATAAGCAGTAGTGTGCAGTCTGTGAGATTTGTTTTGCTGCACTGAAAAGCATAGACAGTGTATTAGCAACCAATATATACCATTAGGGGACCACTGGGTAGACAAAAAGGGCTTAAATCTGATACATTACAAAATTAAAAGCTACTAAAGAATTTGGTGGGGAGTAGATGGTGTACCCTGGCTAGTATTCAAATACATGTTAAGTATCCTTTATCTGAAATGCTTGGGACCAAAAGTGTTTTGGATTTCAGAATATTACATCATACTTACTGGTTTAGCATGCCTAATCGAAAAATCTGAAATCTTCTAATGAGCATTTCCTTTCAGCGTCATGTTGACACTCAAAAAGTTTTGGGTTTTAGAACATTTTGGATTTTGGATTAGGGACATTCAGCCTGTATAATAATTTTGGAGCCAGGCAGCATTTGAAACATGGGACTAAAATTACTTGCAGATTTTAAGAGTGATCTTAGTTTCCTCTGGATAAGAGGAATGCATTTGCAAAGCTCAAATGAAATTTAAGCTGCCAATTTTACCACTAGGCCTTTCATTAAAGTATAATAAATTTAAAGAGGGCTGTTCCAGCAGATTTTTAAGAAATTTCAAGTTGGTGAAGCTTACAATTTGTCTTATATTTTTATAATGTTATCTTTTGAAAAGGCATTTGACTCATCTACAAGTTCACACATACACAAAAATAACAAATTCTTTTTTACCTCTAGCATGTATAATACTAACAAATACCTTAATGCACTTAGAATTTTTGCACCTACTTGAGTGAAAAGGGCTCGAATGATCGGAATCAAATACACTGCAAACATCTGTGGTACTGGAAGCACCAGAAGCAGGCGGAGGTGTTAACGGTGTTCTTGGAGAATTTGGTGCAGATGCTGTACTTTCTGTTTCACTTTCAGGGATCCTACTATAACTAATTTTCCTTGGCTCCTGCTGCAGAGGTGTGGGATGCCTCATGGTACCTGGTCTTGGGTTTGATGGACGAACACCAGGAGATTTTAGGGGATAGCTATATTTTTTTGGCTGTAGACATATCAAAAGAAACACAATACTTTAAATACTGTAGTAGAAAGGAAGGTTTTTCTATATGTGCCTGGTAAAATTCAGCTAATATATAGGAAAATCATAATTCACTAATAAGGACATAATTATTCAAATAAAAGTAGAAAATTTAAAGCGTTAACATTCTATTTTGCTAAAGCCCTGGGTATCTAAATTGTTAAAGAATGCATTTCTTTAAATAACTAAGTTTTAGTCCTATAAATACTAGAGTATTTGTTATTTTAATATATTTGGGTGGAAGTTTTTCTAAAATGTATTGTGTATTTCCCTGGTTTTTAAAACAGACTATTTTGAGCAAATTTAACTTTGCTGAAAAGCCAGGATTATCACTGTGAATTACAATACCTTCCTATTCTGTAATACAGTGATGCCATCAGGACCATTTGAGATACTTACAAATGCATTAAATTGCCCAATTTTCATTTGTGTATATGTGTGTATGTTCTATTGCATTTTCCTTGCAATAAAACTCATTTCTCAGTGCTGTATCAGAGTGCTTCGTTGGAGCAGATTATATACCTATTTCTCATTTTCTATTTTTAATCCAGCTTATTAAAAACTGAACAAGGGCTTGAGAAATGTTGCTGTCAGGCAATTGCATACACTTTAATTAAAAGACATTATGTGATTTATCTTGGTCACTTAGAAGCCATCTATGTTTAATTCAGGATTCTTGACTTTTTTTTTTTTTTTTTTTTTTGAGACGAGTCTTGCTCTGTCTCCCAGGCTGGAGCTGGACAGCCGTGGCACGATCTTGGCTCACTGCAACCTCTGCCTCCCGGGTTCAAGTGATTCTTCTGCCTCAGCCTCCCAAGTGGCTGGGACTGTAGGCACTCGCCACCATGCTCGGCTAAGTTTTGTACTTCATTAGAGACAGGGTTTTCACCATGTTGGCCAGGTTGGTCTCAAACTCCTGACCTCAGGTGATCCACCCACCTCGGCTTCCCAAAGTGTTGGGATTACAGGCACGAGCCACCGCACCTGGCAGACTTTTGACTTTTTTATGAACAAGAGAGTACACAGTCAAATCAGTGAGTTTGTGATTCTGTACATAAATTTGGCTGGGCATTGACAAATAATGAAAAACAATGGAAACTTTATTTTCCCAAGAAAGTATTGTTAGCAAAACTTGGTATTTTATGGCTAATGATTCATGGTTGAAAGTTGTAATAAGTCATTACTTTTAAAATGTCATAAGTAGATATATTTGTTATAAGTGAATTCATATAAATTCATTAAATTTCCTGTCTTTAAAATCTTAAATAACATTTTTTGGGGTAAAAAAATTAAAAACTTATATAATATTTGCTCAATTTCATCATCTTTAATATCAGGATTTACTCAAATTAATATTAACATTCATTTATTTAGAAACAAGTGGGATGCTCCTGGACATAATTATTAAGTACTTTTTCATTACTTTTAACTATCACATGTATACCTTTATGGAAAACTAATCTATATCCCTGAATACCTTTATGGAAAACTAATCTATATAACACATACGGTAGTAATGATATCACCAGATGTAGATGACAACTGAAAAAAGTATTTAACTGTAAAATAAATATGAATATGCAAATACTTACAAATCTTGGGAGAGGCTTAGGGTTTCGTGGTTCTATCTCTAGGGATTTGTTGAAAAGATAATCTGTAAATTCTTTTTCCATGCTGTTTCCCATCGGATTCAAGTTTTCAAAGAATCTCTAAAATAAATGCAAAGAAAAAAATATTAATATTAAAAATTATAAATTCAGTTTGAAATTCATGGAAAGTTAAGAAAACATTTAATACAAGTAAATTTGAATTATTTCTTTTAAGGTTTAGTTTACTTTTTCTCCCCTATAAAATAAACCTGCCTTTTATTAGGTAGTTTATAAACTTAATCAGAAGTACGAATCTTTAAATAATTCAACTTACTTTGATATCTGATTCTACTCGTAAACAGTAAGGCTGATTTTGGTACTGCTGGATCTCTCCTGTTATTTCTGCTACTTTCCTCCTTTTGCTAAAGTTTATAAGCTCTTTTCCATGTCTTTTTAGGACCTCAGGGTTGCCTTCTTCTGTTTTCAAGATATTAGTGAGATAAATTCCTAGAAGATATAAAGGAATGATTTCAAGGATAAAGAAGGAAAATGCAAGTTTTTTTCCTGTTTCATTAATTGTGGGTATTACACTGTACCATCTCAATTGCCATAACAAAAGAACCAAGGCTCAGATTTCCATGATATGAAAAACAGCAGCTTAAGAGAAAGTATCTGTGAAAGACTTAAATTTTATAAACATCCAAGAAAAAGGGAGGGAGGCCAAGTTTAATAAAATTAATAGATTTGTTAGGAAGAATAATCAATCTGACATACCCCCTCCAAACCATTGTTATTTGCTATAAATCAGTTTTATTAAAGGAACTTTAAGAATAACTTCGTCACTAATGACACAATTTTTGGCAAACAGGAAAAATACTAAATTCAGAGGATCATAGCTTCTGCTTAGTCAGCTCTGAGGGCCCCACAAGAGGTTGTTATGATTTGCAATTGAGAAGTAGTACTATTTGGATAGGCTTATTCATAGAAATGTGGAAGGTTTTGCAAGCCTGTCAAATGCAGGACTGCATACAATTTATGTAAATTCTGGTCTTCAGTAGTTTCTAGACTTTGTGGCAACCTGGTAATTGATTTCCTGTTTCCCCATCACTACAGTTGTACACTGGACGAGGAGGAGAATGAACAAAATAACAGGCACTTTCTCTTCTAGCATAAAGGCTCTGGAACCAGTTCTGCTGCTTTCTTTGTGTGTGATCTTATTAGTACTTTTTTATATTTTATATTTTTTATTTTTTGAGATGGAGTCTCACTCTGTCTCCCAGGCTAGAGTGCAATGGCACAATCTTGGTTCACTGCAATCTCCGCTTCCTGGGTTCAAGTGATTCTCCTGTCTCAGCCTCCCGAGTAGCTGGGATTACAGGCATGTGCCACCACACCCAGCTAATTTTTGTATTTTTAGTAGAGATGGGGTTTCACCATGTTGGCCAGGCTGGTCTGGAACTCCTGACCTCAGGTGATCCACTCACCTCGGCCTCCCAAAGTGCTGGGATTATAGGCATGAGTCACCACGACCCGCCTGTGTGTGTGATCTTGTGCAAATTGCTTAATTAGTCTCTCTGTGCCTGTTTTTCTCATCTGTAAAGTGAGGACGGGAGAGTTGCTGTGAGAAACAAATGAGTGAATGTATGTATGAGCTTAGAATAGAGCCTGACAAAAGTTAAGTATTAATTAGCCATGGTTGTGATTGTTGATGCTGTTGTTGCATCTTGCCCTAATATTATGCTTCTACCTTTTCCCCTAAAGTACTGATTATTATGCTTTGGGGAGAAAAAAGGAGTGTGAATATCTGAGTTCGTTCACTCCCCACACATGTAGGGATTCTCTGCTGTAAGCCAGTCCTGCATTAGGTACTGCAGGTACAAAGATGAGGAAGACCTCCAGCAGTCCAGTGCTTAAGGAGTTCCTGACCTCAGGGATCCAGAGCTTTGAACTGTTGGCTACTACAGTATAATTTGCTAAGTGCTACATACTAGGAGGTGCTATATTAGTAGTAATGCATAAGATGCTATGAGAGCAAAAAGGAGGCATTCTGTCTTGAGCTGGGAGAATTAGAAAAAGCAACACAGATGAGATAATGCTTAGAATAAGTCTCAAAAAATGAGAAGTGTAATGAGTAGAATAAGATAGAAGAGCAGTCTAAGCAAAGCAGCAATGTGTATAAAGGCACTGATTCATGATGAAGCTTGCTTGAAAGACATATATAGAGATAATTTGCTCTTTAGTATGGCCAGACCACAGGGGTTTGGTGTGTGGGGTAGAGAAGGAGTGGCAGGGTATGAGGATAGACATAGGCAAGGGCTGGGTTTGTACTTCAAAATGCTTTTGTAGTAGAGGCATACCACAGAAATCTTTGGCCACATCCTTGGAAGGATCCAAATCAATATTGAACAGATCAGCAATAATGAAATCTAACTGACATCAATACCTGTTTGGTTTTTAAAAGGATCCAGTTATTAACTGCGTTAGTTACTTGGTTATTTCTCAGCACCTAGGCTATGCGTGATGATACATTCATTAAGACAAAGTGACTGTATGTTCTAGTAAGCACAGGCTTTTTTATTTTCACATCTGCCTGTCATTTGGCTTTTACTTTCAGCCATTTGTACTCTCCTCTAAACAAGGTGCATGAGCCACTCAGCTCAGTGTTCAGTCTGACAAACATGTCCATAAGAATATGCATTTCAATGGCAGCCCAAATCAACCTTGGTCACAAACTGATGGCCCATCTGTGAAGAGTTGTAGGTATTAGCACTGGGACTGGGTCATGAAGTGCCTTTTGTTAAATAGCTTAACTTTTATCTAGGAGATAATTAGGGAATTATAAGGATCTTTGTTTGCATTCTAGAAGGATTACTATAGTTGTACTATGAAGCCAGATGGGTTGGAAGGAGTTAAGAGCAGTTAGTAGGCTAACAATAGTCCTGGTGAGATGATGAGGGCTGCCCTAGTATCTATGGGGATAACTGGGAGTGGATAAATATTTAAGAGGTAGACTTCCCAAGAACTGATTAACTGGTTTGGGGAGGAAACGGGGGCAGTGGGAATGAAGACTCACAGCTTTGTTCTTGAAAGCACACTTGAATGAAGTTGTGAAAATGCTTATAAGTAGCACTTCGGTACAGTTCGGGATGAAATTTGAAAATTATTTTATGCCTAATTGATGGCTAGCTAAAAGAACAAATGATCACAGCAGTGGTGTCCCAACTTTGATCTTACGCTGCATCAGTAAAAAATATTTAAGCACATATCCTCGCTTTCTCCTTATATACACATATATAGTTTAATAAAAACATAGCATATATGTATGTATGTATAGCATAAACCTGAGAATTATATACTAGTAAAGCTTAGTTTTTTTTTTATGTTTTAAAAAATACATAAATAGAAAGTCTAGTTATTTCTGTACTTCAATACATCATTTAACATACCCTACCTCTGGAGGCAGCTCTTCTAGGGAAAAGGGAAAACAGAGCATTATGACAAAGAAGAAGGCTGACGTTTCACCTTTTTGCTGTTGTCTTTCCCATCCTTCCCAGGACAAAGCTAAAGATTCTAGGCTTCTATAGTATTTGTCCACACTTCAATCTACACTTTTCTGCAATACAGTGTTATACTTACTACACAGTGCTGTGACTTACTTCTGTGCTCTTTCAAGGGAGCAGAAACTATGGAACTGTATCTTATTTGTCTATGCTTAGCATGTAGCCTGGGGCATAACACATAGGGGCATTCAACAAATGTTTTTGACTGAATGAAGAAGTATATTATTTCAAAATAGAAGAGAGGCATTTAATAGATAGGCCAGGATATGAGAATCAATTCTAAAATAGCTGGAAAGCAAGAATGGAGACAAAGCAAATTTACACATAACAGAAGGAGGACACAAGATCAGAGTTGTGTAAAAGCAAAGGGCAAAGTCAATGCTAAAGGCTTGGATGTTTGATGACAAACCTGATTAAGGTACATCCTTTTACCTTAGAAAAAATTCTATTTTTGAGACAGAGTCTCGCCTCTTCACCCAGGCTGGAGTACAGTGGTGTGATCTCGGCTCACTGCAACCTCTGCCTCCTGGGTTCAAGCAATTCTTCTGCCTCTGCCTCCTGAGTAGCTGGGACTACAGGAATTGTACCACCATGCCTGGCTAACTTTTGTATTTTTAGTAGAGATGGGGTTTTGCCATGTTGGCCAGGCTGGTCTCGAACTCCTGGCCCCAAGCAATTCACTCACCTCAACCTCTCAAAGTGCTGGGATTACAGGCGTGAGCCATTGCGCCCAGCTGAAAAAATTCATTTCTTAGCCCATCTATCCATTCTACCTATCAGAATATTTTAGTTTATGGAGAAAAACTGTGTTATAGACCTGAGACATCTGGCAGAGCGTTGGAAGGAGTAACTGCCCTACTTTTATTCTGTAAATGGTGGTAGTGCCAGCAAAAGATGGGAATAATGCTGGTAAAATAATAGAGGAAGTATCAGGTACTATCTCTGACCCTCCCCCAAAGAAGGGGTTTGAAAACCAGTATCCAGAATTTAGGAAAAGAATCTGGAAGGAGTTTCTATAAACTACCATATAGACAGGATGGAATTCAGAAGCAGCAATAACATCTGGCTTTACCCACTGGGTCAGAACTATACAAAAGGCTGTCTAACTCCAGAGACTGATAACTTTTAACTTAAGAATAGCAAAGACAGGGCACCAAAACTGACCAGGGTCAGTTGTAGATAAACTACCTTAAAGGAGCAGAAGCTCAGTAACTAGGAAGATGAGCAAGAAGAAAGAGGTACAAAGGCTGGCAGATAGCTGTACCTATTAAACTTTGTGTGCCTATCAAACTACCTACATGTTTGTGTTCACTCAAGAAATCACACAGCTCACTTTAAAACACCTTATGAAATCATACTCTAAAGTAGGTCTGAAACTTCCTTCATTCATTTAAAAACATGTTATGGCCGGGTGCGGTGGCTCACACCTGTAATCCCAGCACTTTGGGAGGCTGAGGCGGGTGGATCACCTGAGGTCAGGAGTTTGAGACCAGCCTGGCCAGCCTGACCAACATGGTGAAACCTCATCTCTAGTAAAAATGCAAAAATTAGCCGGCCGTGGTGGTGGGCGTGGTGGTGGGTGCCTGTAATCCCAGCTACTTGGAAGGCTGAGGCAGGAGAATCGCTTGAACCCGGGAGGCAGAGGTGGCAGTGAGCCGAGATCGCACCACTGCACTCCAGCCTGGGCAATAAAAGCGAGACTCTGTCTCAAAAAAAAAAGAGAGAACATGTTATGAAGATCCGTTAAGTTTATAAAGATCTTAGAGAAGAATGGACAGTTTCAGCTTGTATGAATAAATACCCGCAATTAGGATGACAGAGGAGCAGGGGCCAAATAGTGAGTCAGTGAATGGGTCTGAGGTTTCTTTTCATGTCTGTGTACCAGAGACCACAGGACATCATGAGTAGCATGACTATAGGCTAGGTGAGCATAGTGACTGTGTATTTTTCACTTTTCTAAGCACCTGACGTAGTCCTGGTACTTAGTAGGTATTCAAGAAATATACGTTGACAGACTGAATAATATAACGTCAGATATATCCAGAGCCTTTCCAGTTCCCCTTGAATGAACTGGTAACATAGTCAACATATTTAAGCAAAAACATAAAGGCTTTAATATTTTACCAGGAAGATAAAAATCTATGAACTCCATATTTTTATCAAGAATGTAGAGGGTCAGGGTGGGCATGGTAGCTCACACCTGTAATCCTAGAACTTTGGGAGGCCAAGGCGGGTGGATCTTTTGAGCTCAGGAGTTCGAGACCAGCCTGGGCAACCTGGTGAAACCCTGTGTCTACAAAAAATAAAAAAATTAGCCAGGCATAGTAGTTTGTGCCTGTAGTTCCTCCCACTTGGGGGACTGAGGCGGGACGACTGCTTGAGCCCATGAGCTGGAGGATGCAGTGAGCCAAGATGGTGCCACTGTACTCTCCAGCCTGGGTGATAGAGTGAGACCCTGTCTCAAAAAAGGAAAAAAAAAAAAAAAAAAGAAGAGGTAGGGGAAAAGTCCTCAGGAAAACTAGGAATTAATAATGATTTTTTTTAAACCTCATAAAAGCAGCAGATAGAGACCTTATCTTTTTGAAGAAAAAAGTAAATTAAAGCAAATAAGTAAAAACAGAAATGAGAAAGATATATTATAAATAGAAGTAATTAAAAAAACATGTTTGTAGATATAAATTGAAGGCTAGTATTTTTAAAATAATGAAATGAAGCAATTCTGTAGCAAGAATGATGCTTTCTTAAAAGGATAAAAACCATCTAATAGAGCAAGTAGTAAAATTATACTTTATCCCTGCTAAAACTGAGTTTAAAACAAGCTGCTTATTTCTGCCATTATTTTTAAAGCTTTGTTTGGGAAGTTAATGACCAGTTATGTAAGACATAACACAGAAATCAGGTCAAAGGAAGAGACACTGTATTATATTTTGTAAACATGATTAAATATTTAGAAAACCCAAGGAAATTAAAAATTCTTGGAGTTAAAGGTAACTGAACGAATACCATTCAAACCAAAAATACCCAGGAAAAATAATAAGGGGAAATGCTAAATATAATAAATGGTCTTTAGAAATTAATTGATAGATTGTTCCAGTTACATTTGGGGTCATCTCCTCCCACCCAAACTTATGAAGTTCATTTGGAAAAATAGGCAAAATTGGCCAAAAAAAAAAAGGATTGAAGAAACCCTGAAGAACCAACTCTTTATCATCTGTGAAAACACTATATAAAGCAGGGTTTCTCTGTTTCAGCACCACTGACTTCTTGGACTGGATACTTATGGGCTGTGGGGAAGTGTCCTGTGCATTGCAGTATGTTAGCAATATCTCTTTCCTCTACCCACTAGATGCCTGTAGCACCATCCCAATTAGGACAATTAAAAAAAATTGTCTCCAGGCATTGCTAAATGCTCCCTAGGGGGGCAAAAACTGCCCCCTGCTGAGAATCACTGATTATAAAGTGACAATCCTTAAAACTGTGGCAGGGGGATAGGAAGTCAGTGAGATACAATACATATTAAAGAAAGAGGTCCCTGGCTGGGTGCGGTGGCTCAAGCCTGTAATCCCAGCACTTTGGGAGGCCGAGGCGGGCGGATCGTGAGGTCAGGAGATCAAGACCATCCTGGCTAACACGGTGAAACCCCGTCTCTACTAAAAATACAAAACGAAATTACCTGGGCGTGGTGGCAGGCGCCTGCAGTCCCAGCTACTCAGAGGCTGAGGCAGGAGAATGGCGTGAACCCGGGAGGTGGAGCTTGCAGTGAGCCCAGATGGCAGCTACTGCACTCCAACCTGGGTGACAAAGCGAGACTCTGTCTCAAAAAACAACAACAAAAAAGGAAGGAGGTCCCATGTGTAAACAGGGAAAAAGAAGAATCATTCAATAAACCTGGATTAACAAATAAATAATTTGGGTGGGGAAATAAATTTGAGTATTTCATAAGATATCAAAGATACTTCAGTTTGATATTAGAATTAAATATAATTTTGAAAGTCATAAAAAAGCTAGAGGAAAATATGATTATTAAATTACTAGATTATATGAACTTTCTAAGGTTAGAAACAATAGAAACCAGAATGAGAAAGGACAGATGGTAGAATTTAAAACTAATACACGTCAATGAATAAAAACTACAAGGCAGATTGTTTGCAGGAGATACAAAAAAGGACATGGACAAGAGGCAATGCAAATATTGAAGAAATGTTTGGAAAAAAATCTCCACAGTCATCAAAGAATGGAAATTATTGCAACAAATAGCTTAGTAGTTGTAATAACAGAGATGAAAAAAAAAAAAGTACCATCCAAAATTGGAAACCATGGGATGAAATTTCCTTTGTCATACACTTGATGGCGGCATAAATGTCATACACTTCTCATGGCAGCCTTTCAGAAAGCAACTTAAAAATACATATCAACAGTTTAAAGATGGACACCTTTTAACCTATGTATAGTAGTCCCTCCCCTATCCAAAGGTGATAAGATCCCCAGTGGATACCTGAAACTATTACTAAACCCTATACATGCATACACATACATGCATACCTATGAGCTTAATTTATAAATTAGGCACAGTAAGATTAAAAATAGCTAATAATAAAATGGAACAATTATAACAATCTATTGTAATAAAAGTTACATGAATGTGGTCTTCAAAATATCTCATGTTTTTAGACCACAGTTGACCTAGATAACTGAAACTGGAAAGTGAAACCATGGAGATGGGAGCACTATTGTAATTCCTCCTCTGGTTATCTATCTCAAGAAGATATTTTCAAATACAGAAAAATAGTATAAATGAAAATCTGAATCAGAAAATTATTTGGAAAGCAAAAAAGCTGGAAACAATGTGTCCAACCACAGGGTAATGGTTAAACAAATTGTCCAATTTTATGGAATATTATGCAGCCATTATAAATAATTAAGATTTAATAAAATACAAAAAAAATAAGATATGGTACGTGAATAACCTTAATATGCACATGATACAATTACAATTATATACCATGTGCACAGCAAAAAGATTAGAAGTAAATACAAAAATGGTTGCTATAAAGGCCAAACAATAAAATATGGGAAAAGATATTAAAAGTATCAGGACATAACATTGTTATATGCAGTGGAATTTGAAACTATATAAAAAAAATAGATATAGATGAGGAAAAGGCTAGAAGAAACTATAGCACATACTAAAGAGACTAGAGAAAGACCATAATTTCTATAAGCATTCAAAAGAAGGAACATCAGGGCATATATATACTCAGGCAGAAAAAAGACGAGAGTAGGAAAGAGATATTGAATACATGAAAATACAGGAAATAAAGAATGGAAAAAGATAGAGGAACCTACAGAAAGGGAGATTCAGGTGGTAGATTCAGTCCTAAAAAGGAAGGAAAAGGTACTTCCTTCCTCTGATGCAGAAGGGGAAAAATAAGAGAGGATGAAGAGAATTAAAATTCTGATGTGCCAGAGGTGTGGGCCCAAAGACACAGCAGGCACACTATGATTTTTAGCCATGTGAAACTGTTTACAAAAATGGTTATAAATATGCCTCTGCTGTATTTAGTTTATTAAAATTCAATTAAAAAGGCTTTTATAAATATAAAAACACAAGTATTATATAATATCTAATGGCTGCCTAAGATGAAAATAGAAAATGAAATGTATATTAGACTTGACCTTAAGTCTTAATGAGAAAAATTCTAAAGGGTTTCAGGTGCTAAATATTGGTCAGACAAGTATTTTCTGCTGGCATATTACACATGTAATTATTCAGTCATTTAATGAAATAAGTGTTTTATCCAGAAATGCAATAAAAATTCAGAAAGAAATACTTACCAAAGAAAGGCACACATGGTGGATTAATAGACCTGAGTTTTGCCAAATATTTCTTATAGTGATCTTCACTCAATTCATGAGCTTCTTCTAAAATTTTCTTCTGGCGACTTGGTATTTGCTATAAGGAAAAAAAAAATAGGAGGCATAAGTTTAAAAAAGGAATCAAAGGTCTTGCCAAAAAAAAAAAAAAAAACTAGGCTAACAGGCCCAAATACAACAGTATCAATTCGATTTTATGACTGTAACACTGCTTTAAATAAATTATCTTCATAGACCTCAGTATAAACTTAAAGTGTGTGTGTGTGTGAGAGAGAGAGATCTAGTTTATCATGTCATTCCTTACACAATTATGTGAACATTTAATTTACATTATCTTACAAATTAAGTGCCAAAAGTTTTTTCTTCTTCTACCTTAGGCTGGGACCTGTGAATACATTTTAATAGGAATGTTTAATTTTTAAAAAGCAACCAATTCATTACAAAACTTAGTTCAGTCTTTTAATCTCCTGAAAAGACAAATGAGACATTTAAAAATTAAAGATAATAATTGTTAAAAATCTAATGTTTATAATAGGGAATGAAAGTTCATTTTAAAAACACATGTAGAAACCTACCTCAAATGTGTGGTCTAGTCTGTAAACAGGTGAGGAATTCATAGCACTGACAACCTCAAGGACACCATTAAAGTTGTTCAACTCTTGAAAGACTTGTAGAATCTCAATTATTCGACTCACCACAGCTACTCTTTCTTCTAAATTTTCAGTTTCTACAATACATCTGGGAATTAAAAAAAAAAAAGTGAACTAAAGATTCTAGAGTTTTTCCAATAAAGTTATAAAGAATTTAGTAAATAAAATAATGTAGAGAGTGGGGGCAGGTGGCTATAGTATAACTACTATAGAGAAGACACATTCAGGGTGACTGATAGAAGGAAGGCAGTGCCTCCAGTGAGGCATACTGCTCTTTTCTGTTTTCTAGACTGGTACAGTCAAACAATCATTTTCCTACTGTATTTGGTGCATCCTCTATTAGCATTAGAATTAACTGGTGAGGCTACTATCTTGTGGTATGTATGTAAGTCTTTGTGAGGTCTTTGTAATATGGGTGTATTCTAGTAGAATTCAAGAATTAGTGATTAATGCTCAATTTCTTTCTTTCATATATAATTGGCTGCATACATTTCTAGGAACAGCTCTGTTCCTATGTTTCCTACATTTCTAGGAACAGCATTAACTGTAATGGCAAAAGCCACAATTACTTTTGCACCAACCTAATATATAATTGCATTGAGATTCTGGACTTGTGGTATGATAGTATGAGTTTCACTGAGTGAAACTGGTAAAAATTATTAAAACACACACACACACACATGCACATGTACACACACACATTTAAAGTCTCTAGTAATGGCCCTGAGAGCAAATGGCAAAAGAAACATCTATTCAGGAATATCTACAAAAATTTGGTAAGAGAGGGAAGAGAGTCTGGTATTTGAACCAAGACTGGTCCCTCCCTCCTTTCTCCCAGCTCAGTGAGGGTGGACTGAGCATCTACTCCAGATTCCTGCAGTCAAGAACACCTAGCTCCCAGTGAGGTACAGGAGCAGGACTTTAGTTTTCTCATCCTGTCCCTGCTGCCTGTTGCTGAGGCCAAGTCCCAGTTGAGTGCAGCTGAAACGTGGGAAGACCCTTCCTTGCCCAACTTCCACTTATGGAATGGAGACTCTACCTTGGGTATGATATTTTGAGAATACTGAGAAAAGAGCCCTTCCTCTGGTTCCTGAAGGCGTGGTTCCATGCCAGAAGAGGCAGGTAAGGAGACCTCAGGCTACAGTACCATCGTCTGCCACTCTACCTGCTCAACCAAGCTCCTAGGGCAGAAGTGTCACTCAGAGAAAAGCTTGCCATTATCCCGAGCCTTAGAGCCCTGTTTCAAACAGATAGCTCCTAATCTTGTCATTTGCAACAAAGTATAAAGTAGTTTAAATTTAATGGTGCCCTTAAGAACAGAGGAAATTGTGGTGAAAGGCAATGGGGAAGAGATTTGTGGATCTAATGAAGATACACCCTAGACTGTAGGCAGAGTAGTTTGCAGGGGAGAACTAGGAAATAAGACAACTGAGAGAAGCCCTCCTGGGGTCAGAACAAGTATGAAACAGAAATCTCAGAAAACCATTCCTTCAAAGGAGCCACAATCTGATTGCATTATTTTGTATAGCATTTATGCCACCAGGAAATTGTTGAAAACATCAGAGCAATCAGCTGGCAAATTGTGGAGTTTCATAGCTGGGTGTGTGTGGTCAGGGAAGGAGTGGATGGGTCTTTCCAGTACCACTGCCACGCAGTAAGAATCCCTGGAAAGGGGGTTGGGGAATGAGGAGCAGCACTCAGAGTTGCTACAATATATTATCTGAAATGTCAGGGTTCCAACAAAAACAGATGAGGTATGCAAAGAAATAGAAAATATGACTCTTACAGCGGGGTGCGGGTGGGGGAGGGGGGAAGGAACAGAAACTACCTGTGAGAGCAACCAAATGTCAGATTTAACAACAATAACAAAAAAGATTTCTAAGTAGCCATTATGAATATGGTTACAGAATTAAAGGAAAGCATGAAAAAGAAGGAAAGGAAGGTGTTGATGACAATGCGCATCAAAGAGAGGATATCATTAAAGAGATAGAAACTATAAAAAGGAACCAAATGGAAATTCTGGAATTAAAAAGTACAGTAACTGAAATAAAAAACTTACTGGAAAAGCTCAATAGTGTATTTGAACTGAAAAAAAGTATTAACTTGAAGATAGAGGTATTGTTCAAATATGAAGGTAAAATAAAGATTTTCCCAGATAAACAAAAACTGAGAGAATCTGTTGCTAGCCGACCCTCCAGAAGAAATACTAAAGGAAATTCTTCAGGCTGAAAAGCAAGTGATCCCAGATGGTAATTCGAATCCACACAAAGATCACCAGTAAAGGTAATTGGGTAATTATTAAAGACATTTTGTAAATGCGTATTTTTTTTCTCATTTCTTCTCATAACTGACTTAAAATAATATAAACACATTGTTGAGTTTATAACATAGAAATGTAATATATGTGTAATATGTTGCCAATAATACACAAAGGAGGTGGGTGAGAGCAAAGCTTTAATGGTCTAAGAGTATGATGACAAATGGTAAAGTAATAACTAGCAATGTATTGTTTGATTTGCATTATTAATAAGATGTAATATGTATAACAGTACCACAAAAAAGGGAGAAAGGGAATAGAGCTACATAGGAGTAATATTTCTATATATCACTGGTATGAAGCTACTGTAAGTCTGAAGCTGATTCTGACAAGATGTGTGTGGTAAACTCTAAGGCAACCAGGCAACCATTAAAAGAGCCTCAAAAAAAGTTAATGAAAATAATTAGTGAAACTAAAATGCTACATTAGAAAAACATTCAACGTTTTCTAATGAAAAATATTGTCATTTTCATTCAATGAAAAACAATTACTAAATAAAGGAGGAACAGAGGAAAAAGACATGAGACATATAGAAATAAAATTGCATTGGTCAGGAACAATGGCTCATGCCTGTAATCCCAGCACTTTGGGAGGCCAAGATGGGTGGATCACTTGAGGTCAGGAGTTCAAGACCAGCCTGGCCAACATGGTGAAACCCCGTCTCTACTAAAAATACAAAAATTAGCTGGGTGTGGTGGTACACGTCTGTAGTTCCAGCTACTTAGGAGGCTGAGGCCTGAGAATTGCTTGAACCCAGAAAGCAGAGGTTTCAGTGAGCTGAGATCACGCACTGCACTCTAGCCTGGGCAACAGAGCCAGACTCTGTCTCAAAAAAAAAAAGAAAAATTAGGTGAGTGTAATTATCACACACACTGTAATCCTGGCTACTCTGGAGGCTGAGGTGGGAGGATCGCTTGAGCCTGGGAGGTGGAGGTTTCAGTGGGCCGATGTTGTGCCACTGCACTCCAGTCTATGTGACAGAGCAAAACTCCGTCTCAAAAACAAAAACAAAAACAAAATTGCATTGAAATTCATAATATAGCTGACAGCTATAAAATGTAAGAATGCTAGGAATACTTACTTCTCAAACCACAGAGTAAGGTTGGTGGTATGTCGAATCATTTTCAGAAGATTAGGAGAGTTAATTTCTTTGTCTTCTTTTGTCCACACACTTCCAACTAATTCTGATGGCTGTACAGCTCTAAAATCATCAATACATAATTCTACATGACACTTTTTCCTCTAATATAGACACTGTTTTATTAAGTAAAGGAGATAGATTAAAAACTAAACTCTCATATGAACTTTCCTCTTACACCAACAGAAAGGTTTGTGAAAACAAGGTATAACAAAAAAGTATAATTATGCATATTTCCTTATGGATTTTTTAAAACTTTTTTTTTTTTTTTTTTTTTTTTTTGAGATGGAGTTCCACTCTTGTTGTCCAGGATGGAGTGCAATGGCACAATCTTGGCTCACTGCAACCTCCACCTCCCGGGTTCAAGTGACTCTTCTGCCTGAGCCTCTCGGGTAGCTGGGATTACAGGTGCCCGTCACTAAGCCTGGCTAATTTTTTGTATTTTTAGTAGACAAAAGGTTTCACCATGTTGGCCAGGCTGGTCTCGAACTCCTGACCTTGGGTGATCCACCTGCCTTGGCCTCCCAAAGTGCTGCGATTACAAGAGTGAGCCACAACGCCCGGCCTTTAAAAACTGTTTTTAAAAACTATTTTTATGGAAATACCTGTGTACTTTTAGTGTTGCTTTATAGTAGCATTTTGCTTTGGGCAAGGTTGAAACTCCTCCATAATATCTTTTCCAGCATTTATAAACATTATTAATAAATTAGGGTGACAAAGTAGACATTTAAGTAATGATATCTGTTATAAATCAGTTCAAAGAGGGTACAGTAATCAATGCAATTCCTACATCTTTTTTTTTTTTTGGTCTAAAGGAGGAGAGGAAAAAAACCTACCACAAAAGGGTCCTAGGAAATAAACAAAATAGATTCTAATACTGTAATTTTCAGAAATATGATTTTTAGTGGGAGATCTATAAATTTAGCTCATTTTCTCATTTAGCTATTAAAAAATGAATAATTTAGTTTAAGATTCTAAATAGTCCCCATTTAAAATCAGAAGGACATTTTTGAGATAATTATATCAATGTAGTATGATAAACTAAAAAAGACTATAATGGCTATAAGTTCACAATAAAGCAGTAGCCAACATTTATTGAGCCCTTACTTTGTGCTAGGTAATGTACATATATTGACTTTCAAACCTCAAAACAGCCCCAGGAGTACGTACTATCAGTAGCCCCATTTTACTCTTGAGGGAAATAAGGGGCAGAAGGATAAAGTTACACAAGGAGGTTAAAGTTGCCCAGGGTCAGCAATTAGTAAAGCCAGGATTTGAACCTAGCCTTACCAACTAGGGGTGACCACAGAAAGACAGAAGGTGTAAATTCAGCTGGAGGGACCAAGGGAGTGAAAGAACAGGAAGTGCCTGCCTGGCCTCATTACTAGACACTTCATGTACGATTTCAGTTAAGTCTTAGGACAACCCTGTAAGGCAGAAATCAGTATTTCATTTTAAAAATTCACTCTTTTGAAATGATTTTTCAGCTTGAATGTTAAAGTACATACCGGTATAGATCTGATTCAAGTAAAGTGAGTTGTCGAGCAATTTCTATTGGGTGTAAGGTGAGCAGGTCGAAAGTCTCTATGTGCCCAGGTCTGCTTATATGCCACTCAACTGTGGGAGGTGAACTCTGAAATGTAATATTATGACCTGGTCCATTGTCTCTTGCAATTTTTTTCCTTTGGATTATTTTAGTGATGGATTCAACCCATTTTTTCATTGCTTTACCTGCAATACATTATATTTTAAATAACATTTAAATATTCTTTATTTAATATTTTTAAAATGGTTTAAAATCACACAGATGATACCTGAATGTATCTTTGCTATAAAAAGTTCAAATGATCAAAATGAAAAATACAAGTTCCCTTTTTCCATTTCCCGGCCCCCATCCTAATCTTACTACTCTTCTCCACATGGGTAACCACTGTTAGTAGCCTGGCACGTGTTCTTCCAGATCCTTTCCAAATAAAATTAGAAAGTACTTAATTTGTAGAGACTGTCCACCCCATTGTTCTGATCTTCAGTTTAATGTATTATTTTATAATCCTCCAAAAGGTATATCTTATGTAAATCACAAGATTTATAAGGATAGATTATACACACTATTAATCTAATTCACATTGCATTTTATAAACCAATAAATATCAGTGCCAGAGGACTGATTCCTTCATTTTTAGTGTGAGTTTTGATGTGGCTCTGTTTTGTATTGTACATTTAAAGTACTATTATTTAACTATTTTCTGATTATCATTTAGAGCATACAAAGGAAATAAAAATAAGTTTGTCTAAGACATCCTTAGAGCTATACACTCATATAATCTTTAAAACTAGAAGGAAAACCTTGGAGATCAACAAACCTAGCTCCTCATGTTATTGATAAGAAAACTGAAGTCTAAAGAATCTAAGTGATTTTGCCCAAAGTCACATATCTGATCAGTGGTAGTGTTAGACACAAACTCTCAATTTAATCCACTCTGCTTCCTCTCTGATTCTCTCTATTCACCTGTGGCCCACTCGACCTCCATCAGTGGTGTTATAATGGCACAACGTAATTCCCAAACGCCCTCATACTTTGGGATATGTATGAAGACTTGGCTTAACCAACTCTTAAAATAATCAGTAAGTTGATTCAGTAAATGAAAATACATTGGATCAACAGGGTGACTGTTGAGCAATTTGCAGGTCTAAATGTTGTTTGATGAAAATTTTTAACTTTTTCAAATGGTTATGCTGGTACTATTATAAACATCTCGTATTACTGAACCACAATAACATCAATTGATAGTCACCGTGTTGGTACTTTTATTACATATAAAACTAAGCACCTAAAAAAAAAAACGTACCTCTTACTGTTCCAATAAATTCTTCCATTCGTTGCAAAAGATATGCATCTCTTTCAAAATCATAGAAGTGGTGCTCTACCCAGTGCCGACATACATTTAATACTCTACAGCATTAACACAGAATTGAATTACATGGGAATCAAACATAAATGTTTATCACAATGCATGGTACAATACAAATGAAAACACAGTAACTCTTACCAAGTTATTCTTATCAGGGTGCCTAACACTTCCAAAATTCTACATTAAGACTTACACTATAATTTCTGATAACTGCTCTAATTAGTAAATTTAATTTATTAATTTTATTGTCACCCCGCTCCTTGTTTGGGAAAGGTCCTTATATACTTCAACACTAAAATGAAAGTTTGATAAAGACTTATTTGCTTCATTTATTTAATGCTTACCGCAGTTGCACAGGCTGTATATATTCTTTTCTAAATCTTTTCAGTTCTGCACTCAAGGGTTGATCTCCATTCTCTATAGCTATGCGATCAGCTTCTGTTGGCTCAGGCTCTGGAATTTCAAACCTAACATAAAATAGAACAAATTAATGAAAATACTAATTATATCAAGTTATACAAATAGAAAACCACAAATGTTTCCACCTGTCAGCAAAATCAAGAGAATACTGTAAAAAATTACTAAAAATATGCATGTCAGTATAAATAAGTGAGACTTCTATAATATTAAAGGTTAATAAAATTATTTTTAAAATTTTAAAATAAATGAGTACTTGCCAATATAGATAAAACTAACTACAAACAAAATAAAGAATACATGCAAATTCTAAAAATAAATGTGACTATAAAGTTATGGGACTGATATTCATTTTTGGTCTGTGGAATTACTCTAAATCAGGTGACATAATCACTGTTAAGGGTAATTCCAGAAAAACTGACTGCTCTTTGTTTGGGTACATGAAATATTTTCCTTCCATCACAGTATTTGTTCACTGACAAGCTCCATTTTACTCAACATGAAGTATGTTTGAAAACTTACTTAGAACATCTAACTCATCAAAATTTGAATTTCTCAACTCTAAATTATAAATTTTATATAGGTCGTTCTGTAAATTTGAAATTTCAAATACCGAGTTTTCACATACAAAAAATAATTTTTGTATTGAAATAATAAAACTAACAAAATAAATGTTCATTTAAGATATTTTATTTATTGAAAAAGTGCTCGTGAAGTATATTTTAAAGCTCATCTAACATTTCTGAAAAACATAAGATCTTAGCTCAATCTCTTTTTTAACAAAAAATAATGAATTTAAATATTTTTTAAATGGACAGACCTTTCTATTATAAGACTCAGTAGTTCTTGAGGTTTGCAAAAGGATCTGTATGTTGTAAGAAATGTCCGAACAAAATTGGGATCTAAGAAGAAAAAGGAAAAATATCTTATTAAACTCTGTGATTCAAAATGATTAAAACTATTATTTACATTTTCAAAATAGATCAAATAGTCAAGTTTAAAAGTTCCAAAATGTTTTGACAAACAGACTGGGCTTGGTAATGCACTGCTAGCTTAGTGCCTCCTAAATTAGTGGTGAAAACATTGATATTAAAACTTTACATCAACTTATTTCTTGCCCTCTGCACACTGACAAGATGATCTTAAACTCATCTGCCATAGGAATGAGCAAGAAAGAAAAGCAAAGGTAAAGCAGGGAACCAGGCTCCCCTCCCACCTGCTACCAGGATCTCAAAGCATCACCAGTTGGTTTATCTCCCTTATAAAGAGAAAGGCCACAGCAATAACCCATTACTTTTCCTTTCATCAAGATTAGTTTATCTAGGATTACTTGTCTAGCTTTCTTTAAATCATGTTAACAGAGCATACAACTGGAAACTGGAATTTATAAAGTAGTAGCTTAAGTTAAATACAGTTTTTAAATTATTTGCTAAAAATCTCACAACTGCTTAAAGATGCTTACAAATACTTATAAGCTATTAAAACTATTAAATGTGATAGAATATGTTGGTTTGGTCCTATTCCAACCTTTAATTGCCTGTATTTCAAGTAGTCACACTGAGAGATCAATCATAAATACAGGAGTCTCCAATCCCTTCCATGAAAGGACCTACTTTGCATTCACATCTCCATGAAGTAAAACAAGAAGCTGAGTGTGATCACTCCCACAGGCCTGGCCTACTCCCAACTCTCCTTAACAGTATTCTCCTAAGTTGTGGAGAAAGGCTGCTGTCACTAGCACAAGAGACTTGGGCTGTTGTCTTGTGCATAAAGAGGGGGAAAGACATCTCCCATAATGGGGGGGAAATCACTCACTTCTATAATTCAAATTTTATTAAGGCCCACATTTAATTGTAAATCTTTTTTTTTTTTTTTTTTTTTTTTTTTAAGGAGGGGAAAGTTCAGTAACTTGAATCTTTTATTGGGAGCATTCTTTTCCTATTTGTATTAGGGACTGGTAAACTCCAATAGTAAATTCATAGAGGGTAGCAGATGCCTTTATTTCTGTTAGGCTACATAACATGGGTCAAAGTTTTATAAGAAGCATAATGTCTTTTATTAGCATAGGATTTAGCAAAAGCACAATGTATTTGTTTGGAAAATTTCTATTTAGGCTGATTCTCACTAAGAACCATCCTAGGTTTAGCCTTAAAATAAAATGTTTATAATAACTTTTTCCCCAAAGAGCAAATTCATGGATTTATCATAAAACAGAAATATACTTCCAATCTATTGATATATGTGGTCATCGAGATAATAACTGATTTAAATATCAGACAACCCTGAATTTAAAATAATACTATTTTAAGTTAAAGAAAGATTTACAGGATAAAAATACATTGGTTTTAAATGTCCCCTTCTTCGTTAGCTTTATGCCTTCTGAGGCTAGAGTGGGTTACTGATAAAAGTAATTTAAATACATATAATCCTTTAATAATTTCCTCTCTGTTGGTATTTTATTGTTTGTCTTCAGTTACAGAGTTCCTCAAAAGTTAAAGACTAATGTCTCATCCAGAAGAAAAGATATTAAAACAGAAGGCTGTACAAGATTTTAATACAGAGATTTTTATCGGTTTCATCACAATCTTCCCTTTCAAGAATCTTCTTCCTGTTCTGCAAATCTATTTGTAAGGTGAGGCTACTCAAAACAGCATGTTTAGGAAGCAAAAGCAGTGGCCACTAGAGAGATGCTGAGTTGTCACTGTTGGAGAGAGCCCACACCCGCAGTACAGAGTATTCCAAGCATCCTTGATCTGTGTTCCAAATTTAGGGTATCCTCTCCCTTTTTAAAGGAAAAGTTTATTTCAGTCTAAAAATCTAAAATCAACAGCCACATCCATATTTTCTCAAATGCCATGAAAATCAGGCTAAAAATTTGAGGGACATCAAGGGGAATTTTAAGTTGAAAAACAGAATAAAAGCAAGTTCTAAGTGACAAAGTATGTTTTAAGAAAACTGTGGCTATGTTTAAAGGCAAGCTATTTCTAAACAGACTTTTCATCTTCTTAAGCCAAAACTTCTGGCCATTTGAGCACTTTAGTAATTGATTATAATGCTGGGAAAGCCATGATGTGTCTCATTGCCACAGTCAAATGGGATCATACCAACTCTTGGTCTGTTATGTAACATTCTCAAAGAACTTTGACATAACTTATTTCCTATGATTTCTGTGAGGTAAGCAGGGCAGGAAGAGATGGAACTAGACTTATCTAGTTGGAACTAGACTTATCTAGGTCATACTGTAGAGTGGCAGAGACGGACCCCGAACCTAGATCATGTGATTCCTGATTTAGTGCTCTTTTCTATCATATTGTTTAACCTCCCTGGATTAAAGAAACCCTGAAAGTTTCCACAGCTGTGAGATCTAAATATAAACAATTAAACCATGAGTTATATAACCACTATAGAAATTTACATGAATGATTAATTCAGAATGTACCTGTACTGCTAATCTTGGTTAAAGGCACCAGAAAGTCACTGAAAAATTAGCAGTCTAATTGTGATTCTGTAACTCTTGATCAGCCTTCTTCTAGATTTTAGGAATTAACAGCTGTACCTTCCTGTATACTGTACAGGGGTTCTGCAGCTGGCAGTGAAATAAACACTCCCAGAATCTTGACTGTTGTATTAGGTTCTAGAGTTGTTTTTAGCTTGACTGGAATTGAGTAGTTTTGCCAAAAAGACAAAAGCAGCAGAAACTAAAAACAAACCAAGAAAATCTGGCAAAAATTTAAGTACTTTCAAAAAATATCTTAAAGGCTGCATATAGTCCCAGGCTTGTATTAATTCATATTCTATTTTTAATCTAAACCAATGAAAAATTGCTAATGAATGAAAAACATATTAAGAAGACAAAATACTTATATTTGAAATTTTACACAGAAAAGCATAAAAATTCCAGATGTTATTTTTATTTCTATTGCATCAGTTTCTCCATTTCAATGACTGTAACTAACCACTGGAGACCTTTATCTTACTGATGATGTAAAGAGCTAAGATAATATAAACAAACACCCATCAATAAGGACAGGTTATATAATTTTGAAAGAAAACAGAGTACCTAGTTCCATTGATTAGGCAATGGGAAAAGCTAAGTTTTATACTGCCGTTGTTAGTTGTGGAGCAGCAGTTATCTACCCATATTCTAAAACCATGTTGCAGAGAGAGATGAAAGGTAAACACATGAAAATACAAAAGCCAGTCTGGGTTTGGCTTTAAAACATAAGCAGGAACATATAATCATAGTAAAAAAATTAAAAACAGCCCATTTTTATATTTTCCTTTCTGTTTATCACTTGCTCGTGGAGATAATTCCACAAAGTTCTTTCTCAAACATGACCTCCTGATGGATTTCAATGTGGTCAACAACCAAGACGTTTTCTACAGTTTTTCCCCCTCATCATTAGAGATAACATTACTCTGCTACTTGACTCTCAAATCCCTGTGCTAAGGTTTCCACCATGTTCACTAGTTGCTCTGCTTTCCCAAATCAAAATAGCTAACTCTATTAATACCTGCTACTCTACCATCACCAACCTGGGTTTAGGTCCAGGTTATTTCAAACAGAAGCTGGAGTTATTTTTTTCTGCTGACCTTCTAGCTGTCTCCGTTTTCCTCACTATAAAACCATTCTTCGATATTTTACTGCACAATACTTCAAAATTTTAGGAACTCAAGAGTATACCTACATTAGTGTTCAGAATATAGATGGGAAGTGATAATCCAATCCTTTTTCCTTATGTGCCTATTTTGATTGACACTTGACATTTTATTTGACAAAGTCAATGAACTTTGTATTTATTACATAAAGAAGTTATTTATATAAAAGACCACCCTACCCCCAACCACCATAGTAAAACACTGTTATAATCAGGATGTCTGTTCATGTGATAATTCTCCCTTTAATGCAGCCATTTAAAAAGCTACAAGAAACAATAAGCTCCTCAACAAGGACTTATAAACAATCAGTCTTGAATTCCTTAAAAAAGGAAACAGACGCTATGCTGACGCACAAACACTTTTTAAAAAAATCAGAGAGTACAAAAATAGAACAGCGCTGCCCTATAGATAAAAAATTGTTCAAAAGATCTCAGCTTATATAGGACACAAACTCAAAATAAATCTAATTCAGGTTTTTGAGGCTTTTCCATATGAAGGTATAAAATAGCAGTAAATACTTTAAGCAAAAATATCTTCTGGCTTAAGTTTTTTCAATGCCATCTTCTGTAAAAGAGAAATTACCATGCAAGGGAAACACCTTTTCGCTCACTTCAATATGCAAAGCTTTTATTTCCCATAAAATGTCAATTCTGAATTATTATCCTTACTTCAGGGTCATCTCATTTTTCTAAAATAGACTACCAAACTGGACACAGCACCACCTATCATTTCTCTACTTATGTTGTTTTAGGTCTCATTAATTAACTTGTACTTTGTTGCCTACAACAACTCTGTAACAGAAGTGAAATTCCTACTCTCAGCTTTTTATTTGTGCATATTGCTTTGTGCTTTCTTACTTAGGATAATAGTCTCTTCATACCATTGCCAGATTTAGAATGATCCATCCAATTGGATAATTTTTCCCCTAGTTTTTGGGACAAATCTCAAAGTTCTGATATAGTTAGCCAATTATGATACAACCAGAAACACTGAATCTGAGAGACAAGTTATAAATTAGATTCCACGTAAGACCCTGTTGCAATCTTTTAAACAAGTTAACCACTTTCTAATTCACCTAAATTTAAATTTTTCTTTCCACAAAGCTTTCCCTTTACAGAGCAAACTACATCAATAGACTAATGATTGGGTTTTGTAAAAAAATAAAAAGTAAATAATAATCAGTATCTATACATAAAAAATCTATGCATTCCAATGGAAGTGTATCTATAGTCAGAGCTTACCTATATCCTATTTCAATAAGAAAAAAAAAATTACTGACAATATCTTCATAGTATACACGTTTGCCCAGAAACGAACAAGCCATTTACATTATTGGCAGTTCAAACCAAGGAAGTTATTTATTTTTTATGAGCTCACATCTGTACCAGATCCTTTTACTTAATTATTAACACATATAATTTAAAAATTACAACATATTCTATTCATGAAAACAATCACCTTATATGAGTCAATGTAACATGGTAGAACGTATACTCTATTTAGAGTCAAGAAACCTAATTTTTGACTTGTTCTGGAATTAACTGGTAATAGAACTTCTAGCAAATCATATAATCTTCAGGGGCCTTGGGATTTGTCTACAAAGTGAAGGCCTGGACATCTCTCTAGACTAGAGATCTATAGCTCCATTTTGTACATTACTGTTAAAATATTTGAGGGATAAAGTTGGCTGACACCACAGTGAAGTCTGAATAAAGTAAGGTTAAACCAGTTTCTCTTCTGTTTTTATGACAATGTCTAACCAAACTATAATAATCTAAAGATGTCTATAAGTGGTGTCTTCTAGTATTCATTAACTTTTCTCATGTATTATATCCAATGTCTTTTATTACAATTCTATATAATAAAAATGTGTAAGTTAAATGTTAGCTTTGTTTCAGTGTAAGCGACAACCTGTACTGTATGTTCTCCAATAAACATACCTACTAACCAAATCACAAATCCCTTCTTTCTTTGGGGAGGCTGAAGAAAGATGAGAGAAGAAGAGCAGACCAACAGTTCTTAAAAACAAATGGTAACTTGATCTGTTACCATTGTAGTGAGGCCTTAAAAGTCCATTTCAGTTTTACAAGTTCATAGATAGTCTATTAGAAACCATTCTATGTTGCCAGTAATAACTTCAGTAACAGGCCTTACAGAATAGTCCAGATAAGCTAACAGTTAACACTAATTTGTGCGTACTGTAAACCACAACTCACGAAAGCTGCTTGTAGACTTGTTTCACCAGTAATATATTTATGGAATAAATTAAAATATTCAGTTAAGCTTCAAAAGAAGACAGAAAAGAAAAATGTCAAAAAAACTTAGCCACAACACTTCCAAAACCAACACTGGCCTTTTATTTCTCAAAAAATTATTCGAAGGAATTTTTTAAAAACTTACTTTTTTAAGTAAAATAATCTCATCAACTTAAATTTTCAATACACTTAACTTTGGCAAAGTTCTATAAATCTTGAAATTTAAGTGTTTTACATTTAGTATAAGTAAAAGCACTCAAGATATTACTGTATACCAAAGCTAAAAATTGATATAGAAAAGAAGTATCAGACAGAAATAACTAACAAACCACCATTACAAAGTACCATGTCCACCGACTTTAGCTAACATTGTACACATTAAGGGAAGAAGACTTTCAAGACTACAAGTATCAGCTTGTTCCAGTTAACTCTGCTTTAAAGTGTCCTCATTTAAAAAATAAATAAAAAGCACAGTTCCCCAGAAAATAGTTGTCATTCTTCAGCTGCTTATTAATAATCATAAATTAACTTTGTGAAACATAGCAATTTAGAGAAAACTTTTATCACTCAATAAAGTCTTAGAGAAACAATTAAAAATTTTGTAACTTGAAAATGTTTTCCTGCCCAAATATCACTGACTTGTGACAGTAAACACTAGTAGTAAGTCTTCTTACAATGCTCTACAGGAAAAAAAAAAAAAAAAAAAAAAAAAATTAAAACTCTTTCTTATAAACACAGATAAAAATCTAAAGATTAATTTTACTACAAATGAGTCTAGGAACCCCAAACAAAGGTACTTAGGATGAAATGATAAAGTTTAGAATGCTTATGTTATAAAAATTCTGCAAGTCCTCTAAGGGGACTTAAAAACCAGGAAAATGTGGCAAGAAGGGCAATTTGAACTTTTATAGCCTTAAAAATCCCTTAAACAGAAAAGAAGTATTTTGTAATCACAAATTTTGGGTAACTGAATAAAACATTTTTACAGTTGTAGTCTAGATCATAAAGAACATAGAGAAGGTTGGTGAAGTGCAACTAAATTGGCAGGTCATACTACTGAAAAATTGTACCTCTCAACAAACGACTTTGTATGGAAAAAAATTACAATAACCTATTTGTTTTTCATGTAAAATCTAGGCAGCCTGTTTATATTTCCTATGATTTTTTAAATTTTTGGATCAGTAAAATAAATACAATGACTATAGACATTTCTAGGTGAAAAATTATAATAAAACTAGAATCCCTGGCTTTCAGAATTGCAACATTTAATATTAAATAATCAGGTTGAGGAGTGGAAACTGAGAGAAAGCAATGCTGTGTATATTTGTACTACCAGTACAATTTTGTTATATTAAAATTTTTGTTTACTTTATAATCTCAGTAATGGAAAGAGAAGAAAGAAAAAAAGATAAAGGAGTAAAAAACTTTTTAGATCCCAATAATGATGAATTATTACTAACTTTAGTCTTGTTTCTTCTCTTTCTAACTGGTAAATTTAGCCAAGTGACCTCATTTTCTCATCTATAACTGATGGTAAGGTTTAAAAAAAAGTATGTAAGTATAGTAGAAAAAGTAAAACATTCCAAAGAAATACAAACTGATGGTATTTTTAGTCAAAGAAAAGAGGTCTTTGGTTGTTAGTTTCTTTTCTATTTTAGGAACAATAACCCACGCAGGAAAGAAAATCAGTTTGAAGCAGGAAAACAAAAGTGACAGGCAACTTCGTATTTCTTACCTGCGTACATATGGTACGTAAGCCTCTCTATAAGTTTAATAACAGTTCCTGCTTTGATAATTGGAATTCCAGCCTTGGGCTGCATGTTCTCTTCAAATATAATATTCTCTTCAGAGTCAGGCTCCGCAAATCTATAAACATCAGCACTAGGCAGCCTCATCTGCTCCTCTTTCTCTTCCTGTAGCATTGTTACATCAAGCATCCTTTCCAGTGTACTCCGGTACTGTAAAGATATCAATGCTGCCATCCAATTGTTTTTCTCTTCAGCTGACTTGGCAGAAAATATAACACTATTTTCATCTTTTAAAATTATTTCAAAAGCATGCTTGTATTCATTGGTGTCATCTTTATCATTAATTTGTACCTTTCGCATAAAAAACTTTTCTTTAAGACGATATTCTGCATTGCTAGCACCAGGAAGTCTTGGCTGCCCATGATTTGATTTACAGCAAATCATTAAGCCATCAAAGAGAAATATGTGTCTCTCATGTTTGGCTCCTACACGTGTAAGAGTTCCTTCCATTATAAATTCATTGCAACACTGTCCAATGTCTTTTCCCTCCCAACCATCAATATTCTTCTGAATCTCATTCATTTTCTTGATTGCTAGTTGTTTCCCCTTCATTTGTTGACTATAAAACCGACATGCAGATTCACTAGAATAAAGAAAAAGGCATTATTAATACACAGATGACAGAAAACCTAGAGTTCACGTAAATAAGGGAAAGTGTAAAAGTTAGATTTTTACAAGTCTCACTGAGAAAGGTATTCACTAATTCCCCAAATAGATTAGTATTACACAATTATACAATTTTGAAAATTAAAGCAACCTAGGAATTTTTTCAGTGTTCTAAAAAGTACAATGATTGTTGACAAAATTCTACTCTATAAATGTAACTACAAAATGATTATTTCTATCTTGGCTACTAAATATTTAGAATGACAAAAAGTAGTCCAAGACAGTAAAAAAAAAAGTAATTTGAAAGATTAAAATATTTAGAAGGGTTTAAATGGACAAGACCCAAAGCTAAAAACATGTAGCACATATTATAATTAGGAAAGTGGAAGCAATGTTATCTGAATTAATGCCTCAAGTTATATAATCCCTAAAATAAAGGACACTAATAATTTTACTCTGACAGAACAACGATGCCAACATAAATCTACCCAATACGTTTTACTCTGTCTCTCCTTTAGCTTACCAGTTGACTCTCAGGAGGTCCTGTCTGGGAGTATGCAAGGAAAATGCACAAATATGAAAGGTTTTTCAAACAATAACAATTCTCTTGGCTTTGATGTCACTTCCTCTGAAAGACCTCAGGCTTGTCACTACAACTATTTTCTTCATTGTTTACTTGAGGAGGGAACTGGGATCCCTGAATTTACACCACAATATTCAGGGTAAAAAGAAGGATATTTTAAAAAGTAAAAATATTCACCTCAGTCTTCGTTTTGCAAGACTTTTAGAACATATTTTTTCCATACCACTCTGAACATTAAGCAAAGCTGTTATTGCTTGTTTTAAACATTCCTTGTCTTCTTGATCTTCACTTTTTTCTTCTAACTGCTGTAAAGCCAAAATGACAAATCTGAACCAGTAGTACACTTTCGGATAGAATAATAATAAGCTCATTTAAGGATAAAAATAACATTTATTCAACTGTCACCACAATAAAAATTTTAAATGTGTCATTAAATATTCTTTTTAAAAGTGTTTTTCTTGTGTGTTACTATTAATACACAACCAAGTTTTCTACCTTAAAAGACCAAGATTAGCAGTTTTAAGATGGGTTACATCTTGCGACAGGCAGTAATATGTAGTTTCTCAAAGTGCATACCACTGAAAAGAAATGGGAAGCATAATTCATCTATTGAATGATCACAGGAGTTAGCATAGCACTAAGCATGTAGAGGAGGTTTTTTTCTTAAGTGTGGAATTTTGTCTTAGGTTTCTGATCCCTATATTACTGTTATATAATATTGAGATGATAAGGAAGATAAATATACAGAGAAGGATGCAATATAATAGAAGGAATCTCAATTACAAAACCTAGGATCAAATTTTGACTCTACTGCTGTGTGACATTGGGGCAAGAGACTTGATCTCTGCGCCTTACTTTTCCCATTTGCCAAATAAGGCTTATAAAAAGCCTACCCTGCCTACTTTTAGGGGTTGTTATTAAAAACCAAAGCACTTTGTAAATGGTAACACACAATGTAAGTGTAAATGGTTTTCTTTGTAATTACACTACAGAATTAACATTAGTATAATAAAGAACTTTGTTCATATCCACATTAAGATTTTGAGTAAAGCTGCAATACACATATTTATGAAACTCAAGCGTATTTTCTATTACTGGCAAATATCTATGTCAGACAAAATCTGTATTTAACAAGAACTTAGTCATCAATAACTAATTATCAATACAGTAAGGTGGCTATGATTCAAGCAAGCAATTAACAGATGTATGAGTGACAATAATTCAGTAACTGAAATCTTCTAAACCTGTTCCTGGTTACCAAAAGGAAAAGTTAAGAAATCACATATTGGCTGGCTGCAATGGCCTATGCCTATAATCCCAGCACTTGGGAGGCCCAAGTGGGAGGTTCGCTTGAGCCTAGGAGTTTGAGATACCATCTATTAAAATAAAATAAAATAAAATAAATTTTATCAATAGAGTTTTCATCCAACAATTTAGGAATACCTACTCTCTACCATAAACGAAAAGACTTGAGCTATACAATCATAAAATATTCAAAGTGATTTATAAAGAAGTTTATTTTTCTTTTAGATGGAGTCTCTGTACCCCAGGCTAGAGTGCAGTGGTGCAATCTCAGCTAACTGCAACCTCTGCCTTCTAGCTTCAAGCAATTCTCCTGCCTCAGCCTCCCAAGTAGCTGCGATTACAGGTGTCTGTCACCATGCCTAATTTTTTTTTTTTTTTTTTTACTTTTAGTACAGATGGGTTTTCACCATGTTAGCCAGGCTAGTCTCAAACTCCTGACCTCAAGTGATCTGCCTGCCTTGGCCTCCCAAAGTGCTGGGATTACAGGCGTGGGCCACCACGTTTTCAATTAGCTTCATTATTCATTAGTACATTAGTACTTTACGGATTTTATGTTTTTCACAGGTATTCCTTAAAGGTCAACAATACATTCCTTTCTGCTTCAATTGGTAAAAATCAGTTACACGCATGGGCACACACATACCACATGCACTGATGACCTGTGAAAAGTAAACAGATTTCTTACTTATATTCTAAACCATTTCTATTAAAATTTACTTAAAATACTTTAATGTTCAAATATTCCAGAAGTAATAAATACCATATTGTAATGTTTAATACTTAGCTTTTATTATCCAGATTTCTTACATTCATTATTAAAAACTCACCATACTTTCTACTAGAGGCATAATCTACATTTTTAGGAAAATTTTCAGTTTTAACTGTGTTAAGTAAAAGAACAATTTAGGCTGGGCACAGTGGTTCATGCCTGTAATCCTAGCACTTTGGGAGGCTGAGGTAGGGGGATCACGAGGTCAGGAGTTTGAGACCAGCCTGGCCAATATGGTGAAACCCCGTCTCTACTAAAAAATACAAAAATTAGCTGGGTGTGGTGGTGCACACCTGTAGTCCCAGCTACTTGGGAGGCTGAGGCAGAAGAATTGCTTGAACTCAGGGGGCAGAGGTTGCAGTCAGCCGAGTTTGTGCCACTGCACTCCAGCCTGGACAACAGAGCAAGACTCCGTCTCAAAAAAAAAAAAGAAAAATTTATTCATAACAATTCTCAACATAAAAAGGGTAATGAAAGATATTTTCCAGAGGATTAGAGACTTTAAAAGTGTACACATTAATAAAAAACTCAAATATCTTTTATTCATAGTATGGTTCTTCGATATGGCCAGCTAAAGAAAGCCAATGGCCAGGTGTTCATTAAGAAAGATACTAGGTTATTACTTAACAGATATTACTGGGAGGCTGAAGGCTGGAATCCAGGTAATCTCTCAAAGTACCTTCCGTCCCTATCATTTGAAACTATTTGCCTCTCACATGGCAGAATTCTGGGAGACAAATAAAATGTTACCATGAACATTATCAAGTTTAGTCTTTAAAGCAGCAGATAATCTAACATTGAAAGCTATATACCAGGGGTATCCAATATTTTGGCTTCCCTGGGCCAAACTGGAAGAAGAATTATCTTGGGCCACACATAAAATATACTAACACTAACCAGAGCTGATGAGCTTTTAAAAATTTGCAAAAAAAAAAAAAATCTCATAATGTTTTAAGAAAGTTGACGAATTTGTGTTGGGCTGGGGGTTAGACAAGCTTGCTGTATACCTTAAGAAAAGGCAAAATTAATGAAA
The DNA here is from genome assembly GCF_024542745.1 of Macaca thibetana thibetana. Lineage (NCBI taxonomy): Eukaryota > Metazoa > Chordata > Mammalia > Primates > Cercopithecidae > Macaca > Macaca thibetana. The sequence goes on along the minus strand of NC_065590.1, from coordinate 68,187,677 downwards.
GCACCACTGAACAATGAATTAGTTCATTGAGTTGATTTAGAATTTAATCACTCAAAAGTAAAGCCCAGAGAAATTCAAGTCAGTAAGATACAAGGCAATTTTTCAGTCTTAAAGAACTAACAGGTAGCAGAATATTGAGCATTTGATATTTTGTCCTGGATAAATTTTTTATATTTTTAATTCAGGAAAACATACTGAATGGTAGACAAAATATATAATTCTCATACATATAAAGATATTTATAAAAGAAAAAAATCCATTTGGACATCCTTTTGATTTTCTATTCTAAAAATGTTTCAAGTTTTGGAGTCATTTATCTACTATTTAACTGTAGCATTTTACATACAGAATATTCTGGTATCTCAAAAATGTTAATATTTTTTCAACCCATAAAACTTTCCTGATAAAATACTTTCAAAATGTCAGTTTTACCTTTATAGCATTAGGCAAGCTTCTAAAATAAATTTCAGTGTAATAAATGACCTTTCTTGTAAGCATTTTTTGCTTCTTTTACTCAAAATAGCTAATTTAAACTGGGCACTGGTGCAAAATAATTCAAGCTAACTACATCAAAAGGGTGGCTTATTGTGGCTACAGAAACAAAGCAGTGGCAAGTAGTATGTAAATGAGACTCAACAAAGCAGCATCCTGTTACCAGTGATATTCAATACCATGCTTTTCATGAGTGCCTATTTAATAATAATGTGCAATAGTAACAATTACATTTGTACAAAGGCAGTTTATTTCAATAGTTTAAAAAATTACTAAGTCCTGAGATTATATTACCATATGAGATTGTACTTAAAGTCATCTAGGGATTCATATATATACATATGTGTGTGTGCATACATATGTATATATGTGTATATATGTATATATGTGTATATATGTATATATGTATATGTGTGTGTATATATATGTGTGTATATATACGTGTGTGTGTGTGTGTATATTTTTTTTTGTTTTGAGATGGAGTCTTATTCTGTCTCCCAGGCTGGAGTGCAGTGGCACGATCTTAGCTCACTGCAACCTCCGCACCTCCCGGGTTCAAGCGATTCTCCTACCTCAGCCTCCAGAGTAGCTGGGATTACAGGTGCATGTCACCACACCCAGAAAATTTTTGTATTTTTAGTAGAGACAGAGTTTTGCCATGTTGGCCAGGCTGGTCTCGAACTCCTGACCTCAGGTGATCTACCAGTCTTGGCCTCCCACAGTGCTGGGATTACAGGCATCAGCCACTATGCCCAGCCAGGAATCATATTTTAAAGCAGAATGAAAACTCATATGCTCTATTGAGATGATAAAATTTAACTTTTCACAAGAAAGAAACCGTTTTACCAGTGACTAATTTTTTTGGTCCCTTAGAAATAAGTAAAGAGGCAATAGTCAATATGGTGTGTTCCATGTGCAAAAGAAACCCTGAGAGAAAAATGGGATTAAATGTAAGGAGCTGTGAAAAGAAAATACTAAAATGAATACAAAGAATATAGCAGTATTCAGGAGAATAAAACTCAAGATTGTTTGATATATAAAAAATAAATTGTTTTACCAAACGCATTTTATATGCTCAATTCATTCACAATCATATAATGGCTTCCCTTTGATTAAAAAAAGGAATGCTTGAATTCGTTTTTATTTCTTGGAATTAATTTTCTCCAACATGGCATTATATACAATGAAGGAACTACCATTTACTTGAAGGCATTAACAGGCAGGTCCAGGACCCACAATTCTTGACTTTCAGTCCCGTGACTTTTCACTATAATAGGTACCCAAATAACTGAAATGACTTTGACAAACCTCAATATTCACTAAATAAAACCTATTCCATAAAACAGGTAAATTGCAATGCATAAGAATGACAAAGTATACAGCCAAGAAATATACATTATAATTGTCTAACATTTGGGATATAAAAATAAAGATCTCCATTTATTTTAAATATTATATACATAGAGCTCATCACAACATAAGAGAACACAACAAGCAAAGATTAGGTTCACGTTTTGATTTTGGAATTTTATTTGTATACTGTTTGATGAGACACCACAGTGGATTACAACATGGAAAATGCAAACAGTAACACCTGATTTACTAGCCCTCTTAGCAAATGCATGAAATATTATCCAAATTATTCCAGAACTAATTAACTAACTGCTGAGTAATTCAAGCCTTTTGCTCCTGTTTGCCATGACATCATTTTAAACATTGCACTAAAGGCTGAGGGAAAGAAAGGTCATGACATTCAAATAAATTATTATAAAGGCTGAGGGAAAGAAAGGTCATGACATTCAAATAAATTATTTTATGATACCAACACACCTAAAAGGTATGGGTGGAGAAGATGAAATTCTTAATTAAAATGAGATTTCAATTCCAAACATTAAACAGGCAATCAACCCTAAAAAACGTTAGGATATGTCATTTGTGAAAATACGCCTTTTAAAACCATCTCTCTGTTCTAATCAGAGAAAACATCACTAACTACAAATGCACCTCACAGTAGTCAAGTTTATTTAAAATTAGAAATTGGCCAGATATAGTGGCTCACGCCTGTAATCCCAGCATTTTGGGAGGCTGAGGTGGGCAGATCACCTGAGCCCAGGAGTTCAAGACTAGCCTGGACAAAAGAGCCAGATTCTGTCTCTACCAGAAAATAAAATTAGCCAGGCATGGTGGTGCACAACTGGAGTCCCAGCTACTCAGGAGGCTGAGGTAGGTGGATTAATTGAGCCTAGGAGATTAACGATGCAGTGAGCAGTGATTGTACCACTGCACTCCAGCCTGGGTGACAGAGTGAGACCCTGTCTCAAAAACAAAACAAAACAAAACAAAAAATCCCAAACACCAAAACAAAAAAATTAAATAAAAAACTGGAGTAATGCAATAGCTAACTGTTTGTTTATAATGGCTCTTGTGGTACACTATCCTATGCTTAACTTTAGACATTCAACATCTGTGGTCAGCTCCAATACCATGTAGCTTTGAGCCCATGGATTTCTGGATAAGAATTTCTGAATTTAGAAAGCTGGTTCAAGGGAATGTACCCTAGAGAGAACCTCCATTGGTTCTCTGCCAGACTTGGTGGTTTATGCCTATAATCCCTTTGGGATTGTAATCCTATGATCCCTTTGGGATTATAATCCTATGATCCCTTTGGGGATTACTTTGGGAGGCCTAGGTGGGAGAAGCCCTTGAGCCCAGAAGTTTGAGACCAGCCTGGGTAACATAGCTAGACCTCATCTCTACAAATAATAATTTTAAAAAATTAGCCAGGAGTGGTGGCATGTGCCTGTGGTCCCAGCTACTTGTGAGGCTGAGGAATCACTTGAGCCCAGGTGGTCGAGGTTACAGTGAGCTGTGACAGCACCACTGCAATCCAGCCTGGGTGACAGAACAAGACTCCATCTCAATAAATAAATAAATAAATAAAAATAAAAAATCTAAGATCAGGATGAAATAATTGGCCTAATGCAAAAAAAGAAAACAGGGAAAAAAAAAAAAAGGGCAAAAGAGGGGGAAAAAAAGCCTGGGTGCAGTGGCTCATGCCACTAACCCCAGCACTTTGGGAGGCCAATGTGGGAAGATCCCTTGAGCCCAGGAGTTTGAGATCAGCCTGGGCAACAAAATGAGACCCTGTCTCTACAAAAAAATAATTTAAAAAAATTAGTTGGGCATAGTGGTGCATGCCTGTAGTCCCAGTTACTTGGGAGGCTGGGGTGAGACTGTTTGATCCCAGGAGTTCCAGGCTGCAGCAAGCTATGATCACACCACTGCACTCCAGCCTGGGTAGCAGAGCAAGACCTATCTCTAAAAAAGAGGGATGGAGGTGTTAGGGGGTAGCCAGTGTATAAAGCCAATGTAGCCGGTATGTATGCTGGAGAATCAGAACAACAAAAATTTTATTTTTATAGTGTACCAAAAACTTACTGTTAAGGGTTGAATTGTGTCCCCCATGAAAGATATGTTCAAGTCCTAACCCCTGGTACCTATGAATGTGATCTTCTTTGGAAATAGGATCTTTGCAGATGTAATCAAGTTGAGATGAGATCATCTTGGATTAGGGTGAGCCCTAAATCCACTGACTTGGTGTCTTTGTAAGAGAAAGGAAAGGGTGATTTGGATGCAGACACATAGAGAAGAACATGAAGCTGTGAAGAACTTGAAATGCAGATGGAGGAAAAGGCGGGAGTGATGGCATCTATAATCCAAGGACCACCAAGAATTGCTAGGGTCCACCAGAAGCTAGGCAGAGGCAGCAGGGATTCTTCCTTAGAGCCTTTAGAGGAAGTGTGGCCCTGCCCAAACCCTGATTTCAGATTCCCCGCCTCCAGAACTGTGAAAGAATAAATTTCTGTTGTTTATAAGCTGCTGAGTTTGTGGTACTTTGCTGTAGCAGCCTTAGGAAACCAAATACACTCATGTACACATAACAACATAAGATTTCAACCTGAATTTTAAAATAGAGGGAAACTTACTTTCCCTTAGGTTAAAAGTACCCAGCATACAAGAAAAAGTAAAGGTAATTCTCTAGGGAATTCAAAGTCGTCCTGGATGGTTTTTTTTCTAAGGTTTGTTTGGGTGCATCTTGGGGAGATAAAATCCTATGTCTAAGGAACAAAGAAAATGTTAATACTTTTGTGGAACCAAACATGTACTGATTTGCTAACCTTTAAAATACTGGTCAGGCGAGGTGTGGGGGCTCACGCCTATAATCGCAGCACTTTGGGAGGCCGAGGTGGGTGGATCACTTGAGGTCAGGAGTTTGTGACCAGCCTGGCCAACAGGGCAAAACTCCGTGTCTACTAAAAATACAAAAATTAGCCAGGTGTGGCAGTGGGCATCTGTAATTCCAGCTACTTGGGAGGCAGGAGAATCACTTCAGCCCACAAGGCAGAGGCTGCAGTGAGCCAAGATTGTGCCACTGCACTCCATCCTGGGTGACAGAGTGAGACTCTGTCTCAAAATACAATAAAAATAAAATAAAATATTGGTCAATATATTTACTTAGCCCTAAGAAATCTAAATTTGTTTAATAAAGTAAATTAAACTTCACATACAAAAATCACATTATTGAAGCAATATTTCAAAAGGGCACAAAGGGAAGTTTTTTTACTTCATAAAAAATTAACTTTAACTTTTCAAGTTAAAGAGTCTGAAGACTTGGCTGCTAACTTTAATTACTGAAGGAAAGAGTATTTTTTCAGTTTTAGTAGCATTAAAGTCTTATACTACTTTTAATTTATTTTTTAATCAACAAGTAAAAAATCATGTTTATGGTGTATAATAGGATCTTTTGATACATGTATATAACTGGAATGGCTACATCAAGCTACTTAACATGTGCATTAACACACATACTTTTTTGTGGTGAGAACACTTAACATCTACTTTCTTAGCAGTTTTCAAATATGCAATATATTGTTATTAACTGTAGTTACCATCAGGTACAATACATCTCTTGAATTTACACCTCCTAACTGAAATTTTGTGTCATTTGGCCAGTATCTCCCTACTCCCCTACTCTCCAGCCTCTGGTAACCACCATTTTATTGTTTCTTTGTGTTCAAAAGTCTTATACTATTAATAGCTAAACTTATCTTTTGATTTTGTAAAGTTTAAGGCATTCTACCTAAGTTTCCAAAATAAATGTAATTATATAAAATTTACAGTTAAATTTTCTTTAAAATGTAAGACTAGGAATTTAAAGGAAAATGCATATGTATTTTTTGCCATTCATTTTTTAACAAGCATTTACTGAATGCCTAAATGCCAGACACTTGATAGGTATGAGAATTCAAAGATAATAGGGCTCCATTCCTCACAGAGCAAACAGTTGAATGATAAGGCAGACAATAAAAATGGGACAAGTTCTCTAAAGAGATGTATGTAAAGAAAGGAAGCAACTCACTCTGGGCATGGTGACTCACACCTGAAATCCCAGCACTTTTGGGAGGCCGAGGTGGGCGGATCACCTGAGGTCAAGAGTTTGAGACCAGCCTGGCCTACATGGTGAAACTCTGTCTCCACTAAAAATATAAAATTAGTCGGGTGTGGTGGCGCACACCTGTAATTAATCCCAGCTACTCGGGAAGCTGAGGCAGGAGAATTGCTTGAAGCTGGGAGGCAGAGGTTGCAGTGAGCTGAGCTCACGTCATTGCACTCCAGCCTGGAGAGGGTAGAAGAGGAATTCCAGATAAATGGGAAAAAAGGACAAGCGAAGAGGCAGTAATATGAACCGGGATACACATGGAACCCTGAACAGATTTGGCATATCCAGGGCTACTAGGAAACTCTTTTTTTTTCTTTTTTTTTTTTTTGAGATGGAGTTTTGCTCTTTTTACCCAGGCTGGAGTGCAGTGGTGTGATCTTGGCTCACTGCAACCTTCACTTTCCGAGTTCAAGTGATTCTCCTGCCTCAGCCTCCTGAGTATCTGGGATTACAGGCGTGCAGGAAAAAAAAAAAAAGTGATGAGAGTCTTGTGGACTAATTAGGCAAAATTGCCTACCCAATATACTGCTAACTTTGCAATATAACTTAGGCAGTAATATGAATCAGGGATACACATGCTTAAATCAGTAGAAATCTTTAATTGCTAATTGATGCACTTACTAAACTTTAAGTTACAATTTTAGAAATTTTAATAGGCTACACTTGGAAGAGTAAAAATTTCTTTTATATTTTTAAGATGATTGGGTTTTATAGCCTTCTGAACTTTCATCAAAGCTTTTCGGGTTCATTGGGAGGGGGAGGTTGTTTTGTTTTGTTTTTTTGAGACAGGGGCTTGCTCTGTTTCTCAGGCTGGAGTACAGAGGCATGATCATGGCTCACTGCAGCTTGGACCTCCTGAGCTCAAGTGTTCCTCCTGCCCAGCCTTTTGAGTAGCTGGGACCACAGGTGTGCACCACCATTCCTGGCTAATTTTTTTATTTTTATTTTTGTAGAGACAGGGTCGTGCCATGTTGCCTAGGCTGGTCTTGAACTCCTGGGCTCAAGCAATCCTTCCACCTTGGCCTCCCAAAGTGCTGGGACTACAGGTGTGAGCCACCGCACCTGGCCTTCTTGTTTTTATTTATAAATTGATAATGGCCTTAAGATTTTATATGGCCTTTGAATCTTTCTGAATTTCATTACAGGCTCAGGTAAAAAAAAATTCCATTACAAAGAAAAATTCTATATAACAAAACAGTGTGTAAATGTCCCATTATAAGTAGAGTTAGTAATAATGAATTCTTTGTAAAGATTTTACATACTAAATGCTTCCTCTCTTGATTATCCTCTTAAGATACTCATCCTGTAATTCCAAAGACCTTAAATGGTATCTATTGCTAAGAGCTTTGTCATTTCTGCCTGGTGATTAAAAATACCTTTTAACTCCCTGAGTCTTTTCTCAATGTAAACATTCCTAATTGAGAAATCAAACTGAATTCCAAATGCAGTGCAGAGACCTGAGAAAATGTAGGGATGACAGTTCCTCCAGTTTACTGTTAATAAATTCACAGACCTTCTGTTCATTCATTGATTCATTACAGAGAGCCCATTTTATCATCTGCAAACTATAAATATGATTTCCAGTAATATAGTCTCCATAAAAGAATCATGATACTAAACAGAAGTGTTCTTTGATGAAACAAATACTCATTTGAAAGCTAAAGAATAATGCATGTCTTCTTTTGTCTTTACAAGGCTAGTCCATTAAAGGTAGAGAGAATATCACTTTGAGCTACACTACTGAATTATAGTTTATACAGACTCTTTTCTTTAATTTCAGTATATAATAGGAAAAGAAAAAAAAACCCTTTCCTTTCAGTCAGTGCTTAATATTTTGAACTGTAATCAAATGGGCAATTTTTACTGAGATTATAGAAATATATTGTTTCTAAAGCAATGATAAACAGTTTAATACAGACAGTTGCAAACTTGAGCTATCAAAGTCAGGTAAACTAACCTTCCCCATTACTTTGGCCTTATCCTCACACTGGCTCTCTTATCCTCACACTGAGTCCCTGAGTCTGCTGAGGTCCCCAAATGGAAACTGTGATGCATAAATCCAAGGTGGTTTTCAAAGAATCAGCCATGTAAACAAAAAGTAAAGGTACAAGATAAAAATATCTGACAATTGCTTTAACATTCACTATAAAAACCAATAAAAGAAAAAAAGGAAAAACAAAAAGAAATTAAAAATAAAATTCACTACTAAAACGACAGAATATGCTACTCTTTTGCAGACTGATTTCCATTTGCTTCTTAACTGAAGAAAGAAAATGGAAACACTAATGTGCAGGGTACTCACATAATAATTTACAAATGAAGTAGCAAAAAGAAATTCATCACACCTCAATATGTTATAAATAACAATAAAGAGTTTTCTTACCTTCAAAAGTTCAAAGTAATGGAGACAGTGGTAAACAGGGGCCAGAAGCAGCCTGGGTAAAACATATTGAACAGCTTCTTTGAAACCTTCGCCTATTGACTAGAAAAAAAAAGTGATTTAATTTTTTTTTAAGTTTACTTTTCAGACATTGTACATCTTGATTTAAAAATTACTATACCTGCAAATAAAGTGCTGCCCCAGGCTTTGATAACTGACTAAGGAAACGATCATGAAAACCAGGTCGCAAAATATCTCGAGCATACGATTCATATGGATCAAATGCCAGTTCCTTAGAAAATAAAGAAGGTAAAACATAAATAATCTACCATTACAAACACAGAAAGATTTAATTATGGGACACGACTATGCGAGCACAGTTATGTATTTCTTTGAAAGTCTCTAAACAAAAATTATATGACTACTAATTATAATTTTAATAGAAGAGATCCCAATATTCTCAAGTAAGAGAGTAAATCAGTTCTTTCTGATGAATAATAGAATCCTTTTATGTTATAACAGCTCTCATTAAAGGTTTCCAGTAGAGTATTATCAACAAACATGGCCATAAGGGTGGGCAGACTTTTGGTTCTAGAAAACAAAGCTTAACTTGAACAACAAAGAATATAAACATGTACAACTAGGTAAGGTATAAACATTTAGAATACTGAAGCCAGACATGTTTTTATAGTTCTCAGTGGTAGACATGTACTTTCATATTCTATAAACCAGAAGTAACAGTTCATGTCATCTAAAATTCATTGTTCTAATTTCACAAAACAAACAAAATCCGGACTGCCCAAAATTTTGCCATCATTAATATCACCAATCAATAAACTAAATTCTAATGGCTCAGTTAAAAAGAGCAGAATATACTGGTTTTGAAGATTTCTGGGGAAAAAGAGAGTAGTTATCTTGATTTTAGCAGAAATAGAGTCGCTCCTCTTCTATCTTGTGCTGTATTCCTGGTATAAAACTATTATGAAAATGGTGCTCTAGATTCTAGCAGGAGCTCACTTCCATAAAGGGTAATTCTAGCAAGAGGAAGAGGACATCTAGTGGAGGAGCATAGTAGAAAGAGGTAGAAGGAAATGAAAGAAAAGACGGTTATGAATTAAATCACCCTTAATGATGTTTTTCAGATTGCTTTTTTTTTTTTGAGATAGGGTCTTGGTCCTACTCTGTCACCCAGGCTAGAGTGCAGTGGTGCAATCATGGCTCACTACAACCTCTGCCTCTTGGGCTCAAACAATCCTCCCTGCTCAGTCTCCTGAATATCTGGGATCACAGGCGCACACCACTGTGCCTGGTTAAATTTTTTGTGTATTTTGTAGGGACAGGGTTTCTGCCGTGTTGACCAGGCTGGTCTTTTTTTTTTTTTTTGAGACAAAGTCTCCCTCTGTCGCCCAGGCTGGAGTGCAGTGGCGCTATCCCGGCTCACTGCAAGCTCCGCCTCCCAGGTTCCCGCCATTCTCCTGCTTCAGCCTCCCAAGTAGCTGGGACTACAGGCGCCCACCACCACGCCCGGCCAATTTTTTTGTATTTTTAGTAGAGACGGGGTTTCACCGTGATAACCAGGATGGTCTCGATCTCCTAACCTCGTGATCCGCCCGCCTCGGCCTCCCAAAGTGCTGGGATTACAGGCGTGAGCTACTGCGCCCGGCCTGACCAGGCTAGTCTTGATCTGCTGGACTCAAGTGATCCTCCTGCCTCAGCCTCCCAAAGTGCTGGGATTACAGGTGTGAGCCGCTGCGCCTGGCCTCAGATTGCTTTTTAAGAAATGATTGAATAGTAATACCACCAGATCAGACATCAGAAGACGTGAGCTCTGGTTGTTGCAAAATGCAATATGGCATGTAAACTTCTAAGTCATACTGGATTCCTTGAGCTGGCTCCTAGTTGACTTCCCAATTTTTAACTCCTTCAACTTTATTCTCAACTAAAACTTGCTATCATAACACCAGAAATTGCAGTCTATTATGTTTTACAGAAATTGATAGTAAGGTTTCAAAAATAACAAGAGGATGGAGTCAGGTATGAATACAGTGGATTGGAGAAAAGACTACAAATGTGAAGAGATGCTTATAGCTTAGGTCTCTTCCAATTCAGAAATGATCATATGCCACAGACATGTTTGCCCTCCTCTCCTTTCAATAAGTCCTAATTTATTACACAATTTTTATAACTACAGGTAAAGAAAAGGCTTTATAATGTGGCTTAAAAGCATGGGTTTTGGAGTCACAGAGATGCACATTTCAATTCTGACCCTACTATTTATTAGCTGTGTAACCTTTGACAAACTACTTACTTTCTCTAAGCCTGTTTCCCACTGGAAATGTGAATAATAATTATTTCACAGGGTTGTTTACAGAACTAAATGAGATATAAGTAAAGGGCTTATAATAGTATCTGGCACAAAGTAAGCCCTGCATTAATGGTAGTAGCTAGTACTATCATTTTGAAATAGCTAATCTCAAGAGAAAAAAAAAATCAACAATTAACGAAGAATCCAAACACTCTTCACAAAGTTTTATTCTTGAAGACAAGTTTTTAGAATGGCAAGCAATTCTGAGAGATGGTATGAGTTAATAGATGATTTTATGATAGGTTCATTGGTTAAAATGTAACAATATTCATAGGAAATATAAAATTGTCAATACACATAATTGACAGAAAAGTACAGAGAACAGCCTAACCTAACTATACCCACCATCGAACTCAGAAAAGTTCAACATTTTATAATACCTGCCTCAGCTTTTTAGAAAAGAAATAAAACAATATAGATGTAATTGCTTCCTTTAGGCTCCCTTTCATAAGCTTATCTCCTGCTGATCACCAGAGGTAGTCATTACCTTGAATTTGAATTTTTTCCTTCCCGTGTACGTTTTTATATCATAATTACATATGTATCAAGAAACAAAGCAACATGTTGTTTTGCATGCTTTCAAACTTCATATAAATATCATAATGTATACATTCATCTATAAGTTGCTTTTTATACTCAAACTTTGTTCAAGTTTATCTATTTTGATTCATAGTTCCTTTCACTTTATTTTAAAACTTTGTATAATATTCTACTGTATGAATATATCATTTTCTCTAAATCCATTCTCCATTGATAGATAACTGTTTCTTGTTTTTCACAATTTAAAAAATTCTGTAATTTTACACTTCACTTTATTGTGCTTTGCAGATATTGCTTTTTTTTAACAAGTTGAAGATTTGTGGCAACCCTGGGTGAAGTAAGTCTATTGGCCCCATTTTTCCAACAGCATGTGCTGATTTTGTCTCTGTGTCACATTTTGGTAATTTTTGAAATATTTCAAACTTCTTCACCATTATTACTGAGTCAGTGTTCACTTACCATTCTGAAACTCCTAGGGCCCTTAAGAATTATGCTAAATCTACTCTGGCTGTGCCCTATAAATGGAACAGCAAAGCCTGGATGATAGTACAACTGTTTACAACATGGTTTACTGAATATTTTAAGCCCACTATTGAGACCAACTGCTCAGAAAAAAACAAAACAAAACAAAACAAAACAAAAAACTTCTTTCAAAATACTGACATTGAACCTAGACCCTTAAGAGCTCTGATGGAGATATACAAGGAGATTAATGTTGTTTTCAAGTCTCTTAACACAGCATCCATTTTGCAGCCCATGGATCAAGGAATAATTTTGACCTTCAAGTTTTATTATTTCACAAATATGTTTTGTAAGGCTGTAAGTGCCATAGACAGTGATTCTTCTGTTGTATCTGGACAAAGTCAACTGAAAACCCTCTGGAAAGGATTCACCATTCTAGATGCCACTAAGAACATTCATTATTTATGGGAAAGGTCAAAATATCCACATTAACAGGTGTTTGGAAGAAGCTGATTCCAACTCTCGTGGATGGCTTTGAGGAGTTCAAGACTTCAGTTGGAGGAAGTAACTGCAGATGTGGTAGAAATAGCAAGAGAAACAGGATTAGAAGTGGAGCCTGATGATGTGACTTGAACTGCTGCAAGTTTATGATAAAACTTGAATAGAGAATTTGCTTCTTATGGATGAGCAAAGAAAGTAGTTTCTTGGCTGGGCGTGGTGGCTCATGCCTGTAATCCCAGCACTTTGGGAGGCCAAGGCAGGCGGATCATGAGGTCAAGAGATCGAGACCATCCTAGCCAACATGGTGAAACCTGGTCTCTACTAAAAATACAAAAATTAGCTGGGCGTGGTGGCGCACACCTGTAGTCCCAGCTACTCGGGAGGCTGAGGCAGGAGAATCACTAGAACCCAGGAGGCAGAGGTTGCAATGAGCTGAGATCACACCACTGCATTCTAGCCTGGTGACAAAGTGAGATTCAGTCTCAAAAAATAAATAAATTTTAAAAATTAAAAAAAAAAAGTGGTTTCTTGAGATGGAACCTACTCCTGGTGAAAATACTATGAACATTTTTATAACAACAAAGGACTCAGAATATTACATCAACTTAGTCGATAAAGCGGTGGCAGAGTTTGAGAGGATTGACTCCAATACTGAAATAATTTCTACTGTGGGTAAAGTGCTATCAAACAACATCACCAGCTACACAGAAATCTTTCATAAAAGAAAGAGCCAACAGCTGTGTCAAACCCCATTGTTGCTTATTTTTTAAATTGCCAGTCACCCCAACCTTCGGCAGCTATCAACATCAAGACAAGACCCTTCACCAGCTAAAAGATTATGACTCACTGAAGGCTAAGATGATCATTAGCACTATTTTAGCCGTATTTCTAAATTTAGGTATGTATGTTGTTTTAGACATAATGCTATTGCATGCTTACTAGACCACAGGATAGTGTAAACATAACTTTTATATGCACTATAAGCCAAAAAAATACTGACTTGCTTTATTGTGATATTCACTTTATTGCAGTAGTCTGAAACCTAAGCCACGAGATCTGTATAACTTAGTGTGCACATATGCATGAATATTTTTTAGAGCATGTAAACTACCAGGGGAAGTTGCTTTCCAAAGTGGTTTTATCAATTTATATACTTAGCAGCAGTGATTTTTCCCAGTTGTCCACTTCCTTGTCAACAATTTGATACTATCAGACTTAAAATTTGTTAGCCTGATATTGTGAGACTATGCCAGTGTTATTTTTATATGTATTTCCCTGATTACTAGTAACGTTGAGAATCTACTTATATGGTTATGGGCCATTTATTTGTATCTTCTCTTCTGAGAATTGTTTATTAATAGCTTTTGACCATTTCTATTAGCTTGTCTTTACAAATTAAATTGATAGTTTTTAAAAATAGCTTTATTGAGATATAATTCATACACATTCACTCCACCCATTTATTGGGCAAAATTAGATGATTTTTAGTTTAACGGAATTGTGCAACTATCTTCATAATCTATTTCAGAATATTTTTATCACCCCCTCAAAGAAATCACACACTTTTCAGCTATTACCTCCCAAATCTCTAAACCCCCTCAGCCCTAGGCAACCATGAATCTACTTTTTATCTCCATGGATTTGCCTATTCTGGATATTACATGTAAATGGAATCATACAATATGTAGTCTTTTGTGACTGGCTTCTTGTGTTCAGCATAACATTTTCAAAATTCATCCATGTTGTAGCATGTTTCAACACTCCCTTTTAGTTTTTTTATATTGTGGTAAAATATACACATGAAAATTACCATTTTAGCCATTTTTAAGTATACAATTAAGTGGCATTAACAGACAATGTTGTGCAACTGTCCATTTCCAGATCTGAACTATTCTATCATCCCAAACTGAAACTCTATCCATTAAACAGTAACTGATCATTGCCTCTTCCCCATAACCCTTGGTAGCTTCTATTTTCTGTCTCTATTTAAATTTGACTACTCTTGTTACCTCATATTAGTGGAAACATACAATATTTGTCCTTTTGTGTCTGGCTTATTTTATTAGCATAATATTTCCAAGGTTCACCCATGTTGTAGCATGTATTGAAATTTCATCCCTTTTTAAGCTGAATTATATTCTACTGTATATTCTACTGTAATGTATTTACCACGTTTTATAATTTAACCATTCATCTGTTGATGGACATGTGGGTTGTTCCCAGCTTTTGGCTATTGTGGATAATGCTGCTATGAATGTTGGCATACAATTATATAATTGAATCACTGCTTTCAGTTCTTTTGGGTATATATCTGGGAGTGAAATTTTTGGATCATATGGTAATTCTACGTTTAACTTTTTGAGAAACCAGCAAACTGTTTTCCAAGCAGTTGCTCCATTTTATATTTCTATCAGCAAAATATGAGGATCTCAGTTTCTCCACATCTTCATCAACACTTGTTACTTTCCCTTTTTTATTTTAATTTTAGACATCTTAGTGTATGTGAAGTGGTACTGCATCAAGTTTTTTCTTTTAGAGATACGGTCTAACCTTGTCACCCAGGCTGGAGTGCAATCATGTGATCATGGCTCACTGAAGCCTCAACCTCCTGCGCTCAAGCAATCCTCCCACCTCAGCCCCCCGAGTAGCTGGGACCATAGGCGCACACCACCATCCTGGGCAAATTTTCTAATTTTTGTAAAGACAAGGTCTCACTATGTTGCCCAGGCTTTATAGTGGTTTTGATTTGCATTTCCCTAATTTCTAATGAAGCTGAGCATCTTCTAATGTACCATGTTGGCCATTTATATATCTTCCTTGGAGAAATATCTATTCAAATCCTTTGCCCGTTTTTTAAATTGGGTTATCTTTTTGTTATATACACTGAATACTAGACTCTTATCAGAAATATCATTTACAAGTATGTTTTCTCTTTCTGTAGGCTGTCTTTTGCTTTCTTGATGGTGTACTTTGAAACACAGAGTTTTTAATTTTGAAGAAGTCCAAATCATCTACTTTTTCTTTTATAGCTTGTGCTTTTGCATTATCTAAGTATCCTTTGCCAAATCCAAGGTAATGAGGATTCAGACCTGTTTTCTTCCAAGAGTTTTATAGCTTTAGATCCTACATTGTCTTTGATCCATTTTGAGTTAATTTTTGGATACGGTACAGGGTTCCAACTTCATTCATTTGTGCTTCTCTTATAACTATGGTGTCTTTTCTTGAATAGAAGTTTTAAAACGTAATCTCTTCCTTTCTGGTTTGCTCTGTGTTAAGAAATCTTCCTATGTCAAAGTCATATAAATATATTCTCCTATATTTTCTTTTGAAGTTCTACTCTTCATTTTTAGATTTTTAATATGTTGAGTACTTTCTGTGAATTATATGTGTTATGGAACGAATTTTTTTCCATATAACCAGGTTTGACTCATTATCATTTATTAATGAATTCATTCTTTCTCTACTGATTAATGTAATATCTGTCACATATCAGGAGAATATATGTATATATTTTTTTCAGGGTTCTTTGTTCTGTTACCTAATTGTTACCTGCACCAATACTACACTCTTGTTTACTCCGGCTTCATAATAAGTCTTAGTATGTGGCAAGACTTTATCTAACATGCATTTTATCTAACAAGTACTTGAGGGGACAAGAACAAGTCCCCTCAACTTGTTCTTCCTCAAAATTGTTATTTTTGCTCCTCATTCTTAACACGTGAATTTTAGGATCAGCTTGCTATGCACTAAATTTGTAGATTATTTGGGGGACAACTGGTATCATTACAGTACTGAGTCTTTCTGTCCATGAACACAGTATATATTTCCATTTATTCAGATCTTCCTTATGAATCTAATTTTATTTTATTTTATTTTATTGAGATGGAGTCTCACTCTCTCACTGGGGATGGAGTGCAGTGGCATAATCTCGGCTCATTGAAACCTCTGCCTCCCGGGTTCAAGCGATTCTCCTGCCTCAGCTTCCTGAGTAGCTGAGATTACAGGTGCCCACTCAGCTAATTTTTTGTATTTTTAGTAAAGATGGGGTTTCATCATGTTGACCAGACTGGTCTCGAACTCCTGACCTCGTGATTCGCCTGCCTCAACCTCCCAAAGTGCTGGGATTACAGGAGTAAGCCACTGTGCCCAGCTAATTTTATGATTTTTTTTTTTTTTTTTTTTTTTTTTTTTTAAAGCAAAGGTCTTGTATTTAGTCAGGTTTATTTCCAGGTACTTTATAGTCTTATCTCTATAGTGAAAAAAGTCTTTAAAAATATTATATATTCAATAGACTATAACTTAGCACAGTAATGCTACCAATTTTTACAGGCTGATCTTTTATCCAACAGCTATAATGAGCTTGCCAACTAGTTTAATACTATATAAATTTAGTTGGGTTTGCTATATAGATAATTATATTAACTAAAAATAGGACAATTTTGTCTTGCCTATTCCTTTTCTGTCTTTTTGTATTGGGCAGTACTCACTATTAGAGTGCTGAATAGAAGTGGTGATGGTGGTATTCTTTTCTAGTTTCTTAGTTTTGCTATAGTTTAACCACTATTATATCTCTTACAGACTTTTAGTAAATATCCTTTATTAGGTTAAGAAAGTTGCCTTCTATTCCTTGTTTGCCTGACATTTTAAAGAAATTTATGAATGAATGTTTAATTTTATGGAACCCTTTTTCTTGAGATTTTAACCTGCTAAAGTAGAATACTATATTAAAACTTTTTAAAATGTCAAACCACATAAGAATAAACATCATAAGATATATCATATTTGGACATATGTTTTACTGTATCATAAACTGATTTTTCATCGCTAGTTTTGTTAATACCCGAGAATGTCTCATAGTTTTTTCTTGTATTGTCGTTATCTAGTTTTGATAATGTATTCATACAATCCTGATAAACTTAAGTTACCCTTCATGTCTCAATTCATTGGAACAATTTGCAAAAGAGTAAGATTAACTGTTTCCTGAAGATTGGCAAAACTCATTGTCATATGCTGTCTTCTGTTGCTATAACTGAATACCTGAGACTGGGTAATTCATAAAGAAATTTATTTACCACAGTTTTGGAGGCTAGAAGTTCAAGACAGGCAGGTACATCTGGTGAGGGCTTTCTTGCTGGTAGGGACTCTGCAAAGTCCTGAGGTGGTGCAGGGCACAGCAAGGGGACTACTGCATGTCAGCTCAGGCCCCAAGACAGGCCTGCCATCATGGGGTCCACACCCTGATGACCTTATCTAATCCTAATTACCTCCACAGGCCCCACCTCCAATCAATATATATAGTTGGAGATTAAACTTCCAATACATAAAATATGAGGACACATTCAAACCATAGCATTCACAACACCTGGTCTATGCTGCAAGTCATTTGTTAAAACATATTTTGACTATTCATTTTTGAATGTTTTTTAACTTAGGACATTGATGCTGCTCTTTTATATAATTTTAAAGGTTATGTCATTACAGTTCTTAAACATTTTGAAGTGGATCTTAGTGTTCTTCCATGATTTAAAAAACAGGCTTGGTACAGTGGCTCACATATGTAATCCCAGCACTTTGGGAGGCCGAGGCAGGTAGATCACTTGAGGCCAAGTGTTCGAGACCAGCCTAGCCATCATGGCAAAACCTCGTCTCTACTAAAAACACAAAAATTAGCTGAAAGTGGTGGCACAGTAATCCCAACTATTGGGGTGGCTGAAGCATGAGAATTGCTTGAACCTGGGAGGCGGAGGTTGCAGAGAGCCGAGATCCCATCTAGTATTTGTGTTTCTTTTCCCGTTGATCAGCCATGAGATCTTTTGTTATATCAATTTCTAATTCACGAATTCTGTTCCGTTACTTCCTTACATATTATTCTCTTAGGTGTATCCTGTTCTCTTCTTTCTTGGGTTGAAAGCTTAACTCATTCATTTTTAATTATTACTATTTTTTCAAAAAACGTGTAAAACTGTAAGCTTCTCTCTGCAAAATTTATGTTGAAACTTAATCCTGAAGGCAACAGTATTAAGATATATACAGATATATATCTGTATATATATATTTAGATATATACAGCTGACCTTTGAACCACCTGTGGGTTAGACTTGCACGGATCCACTTATATGCAGATGTTTTTCAACCAAATGAGGATGAAAAATACAGTATCTGTGGGATGTGAAACCCTTGTACACTGAGGGCTGGCTTTTTGTATATATGGGTTCCACAGGGCCTATGCAAGTTTTGCAGGGCTGATGTGGAACTTGAGCATGTATGGATTTGGGTATCTACAGGGAGTCCTAGAACCAATTCCCCACATATACTGAGGGATGACTGTGTGTACACACACACACACACACACACACACACACACACACTCTGTTGTCCCTTGTATCGGTGAGGGATTGATTATAGGATCCCATGCAGATACCAAAATCTAGGGATGCTCAAGTCCGATATAAAATAGTATATTTGCATATAACCTTCAGAGGATCCCTATGTTACTTCTATATGTAAAGAGTTGTTATACTGTATTGTTTAGGGTATTGTAATGTACCCTGATGTAATGTATTCTAATGTGCTCAACAATATGTTAGTACAGCTACAATTATGCCAGTTATGCTTTTTTTCCCCAAAAAATATTTTCAATCCACAGTTGGTTGAATCCACAGATGTGGACGCCATGGATATGGAGGGTTGAGTGTGAGAGAGAGAGAGAGAGAGAGAGAGAGAGAGAGAGAGTGTGTGTGTGTGTAAAATCAAATGTGTTAGTCTAATCTCCTGTAGTCTAATCTTTTTTCTGTTTGATCTGTTAATTTCTGATGGAGACGTGTTAAAATTTCCTATGATAGCAATTTTTTTTAGTTTCTTGTAATTCTGTCAGTTTCTACTTCTTATATTTTGAGGCTTTATAATCAGATGCATACACATTAATGGTTGTTATATCTTCATGATAGTATCCCTTTTACTATTAGGAAGTGTTTCTCTTTTTTCCTCCTCAGTGCTTACTTTGTGTAATTTTATCAGTTAATCTGAATTAATATTGGTATACAGGTTTGATAAGTTTTTATATGTTACGATTTTTCATCCCTTTATCTTAAAATATTTCTGTGGTTCTGTTTTAAGAACATCTTTTATAAGATGCATAAAGTGGATTATTTATTTATTTATTTGAGACGGAGTCTTGCTCTGTCACCCAGGCTGGAGAGGAGTGGCATGGTCTAGGCTCACCACAACCTCCACCTCCTGGGTTCAAGAAATCTCCTGCCTCAGCCCCCTGAGTATCTGGGATTACAGGTGCACACCACCATGCCCAGCTAATTTTTGTATTTTTTTTTTTAGTAGAGACCGGGTTTCACCATGTTGGCCAGGCTGGTCTCAAACTCCTGACCTTGTGATCTACCCGCCTCGGCCTCCCAAAGTGCTGGCATTACAGGCGTGAGCCACTGCGCCAGGCCTAAAGTGAATTTTAAAAAAATCAAATATAATTACTCTCTTTAAATAGGCTGAGTTTCATCAGTTTGTATATACTGAGTTACTAATGTAGTTGGATTTTTTATATCATTTTATCTTCATTATCATTGTTTTTGTTTGCTTCATTTATTCTTTCCTATTATCAGTGAAAATGATAAAAAAAATTACTATAGTTCCTTTTTCCCTATCTGTACATTATAAGCTACAGTATTTCTGTTCTTTTGGTGATTTTCCTAATTTTTTTAAAAATAAATATGGCTATCTATAAATTTTTCAAGTTATTTTTCTATCACAAACACAAGTCCACTTTACATACTGTATACTTTGTCACTAATACATAGAAATATAGTTTAGTCTTTCCAAGACAAAAAACTTTAAAAATATTTTTAAAACTATTCAGCAATTCATTAAATTTATCAACACATTTTCCATTTATTTAGAGACAGTGTCTCAGTCTGTCACCCAGGCTGGAGCACAGTGGCATGATTTTGGCTCACTGAAACCTCAGCCTCCTGGGCGCAAGTGATCCTCCTACCTCAGTCTCCAGAGTAGCTGGGACTACAGGTGCGCACCACCACACCTGGGTAATTTTGGTATTTTGTTTTGTAGAGACGGGGTTTCGCCATATTGCCCAGGCTGGTCTTGAACTCCTGAGCTCAAGTGATCTGCCCACCTTGGCCTCCTAAAGTGCTAGGATTACAGGTGCAAGCCACCGGCCTACACCTACCAATTTCTTTTTCATCATCAGTTCTTGTATTTCTTGACTTCCCTTTGAGTAAAACTTTCCTTCTTGCTAAAGAACGCCATCCAATGCATCTTATAATGAGTGTCTACAAGTAGTAAACGCTCTTGGTCGTTGTATGTTTGAAATGGTTTTTATTTATTCCTCACCTTTTCCTCATTTTTGATAAATTCAGGAATAACTTTACATAAAGTCAGTAATTTGATGACTTTTTATTGTATACAATGCATTTCTGTGACCACCACCCAGATAAAGAAATAGAACATTTCTAGCACCTCAGAAATCTCTGTCATGTTTCCCAGTCAACCACTATTCTAATAATCTGTTTCCAAAGATACATGTTTCTGAACTTCCTATATATCAATATAGTATGTACTTTGAGTCTTATTATACTCAATATTATGTTGTTGCTTTTATCAGCAGTTCTTTTTTATTGCCAGATAGCATTTTCTTGTGTGAATATACCACTAATTATCCATTATGAATAAACCTACCACGAACATTCTTAAATGTCTTTCAGTCAACATAAGCACTCATTTTTGTTTGATATATGCCCAAGAGTTAAAATGCTGGGTCATAGGGTACATTGTGTGCTTAGCTCTAGTAGATATGCCAAACAGTTTTCCAAAGTGGCTGTACCAAATTACACCCTAGCCCCAACCAGCAAGTAGACTTCCAACTACTCCACGGTTTCAAAATTCATTTCCTTGATGAATAACAATGTTGAGCATCTTTTTTTGTGTGTGAAATACGTACTCAAGTCTTTTGCCTATTTTCTAAAAACAAAACAAAACCAAAAAACCCTGAAGTTTTAGTTACTGATTTGTAGGCATGTAGGAGTTATTTTGTTTTGGGGGTTTTTTGTTTTTTTTCAGAGTCTCGCTCTGTCGCCCAGGCTGGAGTACAGTGGTGTGATCTTGGCTCAATGCAACCTCTACCTCCTGAGTTCAAGCAATTCTCCTGCCTCAGACTCCCAAGTAACTGGGATTACAGACATGCACCACTATGCCTGCCTAATTTTGTATTTTTAGTAGAGACGGGGTTTCACCATGTTGGCCAGGCTCGTCTCAAACTCCGGACCTCAAGTGATCCACTGGCCTCGGCCTCCCAAAGTGCTGGGATTATAGGTATGAGCTACTGTGCCCAGCCAGGAGTTCTTAATATATCCCAGATATGAGTCTTTCATTGACTACGTATATTACAAATATTATCTTCCAGTCTATAGCTTGCCTTTTCATTCTATTAATTTTGTCTTTTGATGAAAGGATATTCTTACATCTAATGAAGTCCAGTTTATCAATTTTTTTATTTCATGGTTAGTGCTTTTGTGTCCTGTTTAAGAAATCTTTGTATATTCCAAGGTCATGAAGAACACTTATGTTTTCTTCTACAAACTTTATTATTTAAAAATTTGGGCCGGGCGCGGTGGCTCAAGCCTGTAATCCCAGCACTTTGGGAGGCCGAGACGGGCGGATCACGAGGTCAGGAGATCGAGACCATCCTGGCTAACACTGTGAAACCCCGTCTCTACTAAAAATACAAAAAACTAGCCGGGCGAAGTGGCGGGCGCCTGTAGTCCCAGCTACTCCGGAGGCTGAGGCAGGAGAATGGCGTAAACCCGGGAGGCGGAGCTTGCAGTGAGCTGAGATCCGGCCACTGCACTCCAGCCCCGGCTACAGAGCAAGACTCCGTCTCAAAAAAATAAAAAATAAAATAAAAAATAAAAAATAAAAATTTGTCCTCATTCTTGAATAATACTGTAGTTAGATAGAAAATCCTATTTTACCTTAGTACTTTAAAGATATTACTCAACTGACTGTTAACCTCTGTTGTTAAAGAGAACCCTGCTGCCATTCTAATTATAGTTCCTTCGCAAAATATTTTCTTTTCTGTTTTAACAGCTTAACAGTTTTGTTTTTGTTTTTTTTTTTTTTGAGACAGAATCTTGCTCTGTCGCCCAGGCTGGAGTGCAATGGCGCAATCTCAGCTCACTGCAAGCTCTGCCTCCCAGGTTCACGCCATCCTCCTGCCTCAGTCTCCCATGTCTTAACAGCTTTTAAGATTTTCTCTTTTTTTCCCTTAAGACCAAGTCTTGCTCTGTCACCCAGTCTGGTGAAACCACCCAGTCTGGAGTACAGTGGCGCAAACTCAGCTCACTGCAACCTCTGCCTCCCAGATTCAAGCAATTCTCGTGTCTCAGCCTCCTGAGTAGCTCAGATTACAGGCTCCCGCCACCACGCCTGGCTAATTTTTGTATTTTTTAGTAGAGATGGTGTTTCACCATGTTGGCCAGGCTGGTCTCGAACTCTTGACTTCAAGCAATCCATCTGCCTCAGTCTCCCAAAGTGCTGGGATTACAGGCATCAGCCACTGTGCCCAACCCAAGATTTTCTTTATCTTTGATGTTCTGTAGTTTCACTGCCATGTTTTCAGCTGTGTTTATTTTTATTTATCATGAACAATATTTGGAATTCATTTTTGATGTGGGAACTAATGTCCTCATTCTTGAAAATTACCCATTTTTATGTTTTCAAATATGGTTTCTCCATCACTCTTTGTCTGGAACTCCTATTAGATGTATACTAAGCCTCTCAGCTTATCCTTATTACTTTTTTTTGAGATAGAGTCTTGCTCTGTCACTGGAGTGCAGTGGTGTGATCTCGGCTCACTGCAACCTCCACCTCCTGGGTTCAAGCAATTCTCCTGCCTCAGCATCCCAAATAGCTGGGATTACAGACATGCACCACCATGCCTGGCTAATTTTTGTATATTTAGTAGAGATAGGGTTTCACCATATTGGCCAGGCTGGTCTTGAACTCCTGACCTCGGGTGATCTGCCCGCCTCAGCCTCCCAAAGTGCTGGGATTACAGACGTGAGCCACAGTGCCCGGCTATGCTTATTACTTTCAATTGGTCTTTCATATTTCTTATCTTCGTCTGTGTGTCACATTCTCAGTGAAGTCCTCAATTCCATCTTCCAATTTACTAATTTTATCCTTGAACTGGGTCCAGCAAATGTTGTACTATATAAGTTATTTCAATGCTTGTATAATATATTTAATTCTCAAAATCTCTGTCTTTTGATATCTAGAAATCTGCTCATTTTCTTTCCACCTATTTTTGTTTCATAATAGCTTCTTTATAAATGGATCATATTCCTTCACTTAGCTCTTTCAGCATCCTAAACTTTTAAACTTTTTGTATGTCTATTATACAAAATCAGTTTCATCTGGAATAAATTCATGTTGTAATTGTTTATTTTATTATCATTCTCAGAATTAGAATTTGCCTTGTTTTTTGGAATTTTGTATTATATGCTTCTTGGTGGGAGACTTAATGTTTTGTTTCCTTTTTTTCTCCCATTCCTTTATGATCACTCTTCCAAACCAGAACCTACTCTTAAAATGACTTTGAGGGTTCAGGCTTCATATTAGCTTAATGCTGTAGGAAACTTTGTTAAGTTATTATTGTAAGGCAACGTTTTTGTCTCCCCACATCAAGTCCACAACTTTTTAGAAAACTTTACTGTAGATACCAGGTTGGCAGATTTTCCTAGCATCCTATTATAAGGAGGGACTTGAGCAAGAAGTCTTGCTCTGGCTTTCATGGAACACATTTGAAACAATTCACTGTCCTTAAGAGCCTAAACACCCAGATACCAGAGCTCACTACCTTGAATGTCTATTCCATTCCTGATCTTGTTTTCAAGTCTAGTATATATATTCCACATTTTTCTTTTTATACTTTATTACTTATGTGTGTTTGGAACAGGAATGAAGGGGCTATGGTGATGCTTGAACTTACCATTCTATTTTGCCTGAAAGTCTTAATTAAAAAAAAAAATTTTACAAGCTCAATGCTGTATCATAATGAGTGAGATTTTAGAATGAGAACACAGCAAACGCTAGAAACCTCAGAACGACTCTTAATGCTAACTTATTAGGACTGACTCATGTATTTTAGCATTTGAAATATCTGAGGAGTTAATTTGAAATATCTGAGGAGTTAGTATCTTTCTATCTCATGGTATCTCAATCATCCAGATCCTGGATCCTACTGTCCTATTTACTTCATTCCTATTCTAAATAATAATGTAGTTATCACATACTGAGTAAGCTTACTATGTGAAGGTAGATAGGTAAATACTTCAGATAGGTTATTTAATTTTTCATGAAAATCCTGGTATTACAGATCGAGTATCTCTTACCCAAAATGAAGTGTTTAAGATTTCAGATTTTGGATTATTTGTATTATACCTACTGCTTCAGCATCCCGAGTCTGAAAATCCCAAATCTGAAATGCTCCAATGAGCATTTCCTTGGAGCATCATGTTGGAATAGTTTCAGATTTTGAAGCATTTCAGATTTGGGATGTTTGGATTAGGAATATTCAACCTATATTAAAATTCTTATTTTACAAATAAAGATATGGAGGTTTAAAGAAATGAAATAACTTGCCACTGGTCACACAACTAATAAGCAGCAGAGCTTAGACTGGAACACAAGTAATCTGACTTCAGGTGCAAGTTCTGTGGTCTCTTCCTTAATAGTCATTCACTGACTTTTCTTAACCTTTTACAGTAGGCCATTGGGTGACAGCTGTTATACCTCCCCTTGGTGGTATCTGCTTTTCTATAATTACCAAGAGACCACTTTTTCTGTTTGGTAAGATAACAGAAACATATGTTGACAATGACCCTATGGAAAAGGAGCAATAACAGATAAGTAGTGAACAATTTGTATCTATGACTTTAGCTGGAAAGAAATAAGACTCTTAATTTTAACGTAAATGTAGGTTTTTATGTAGACTTTTTGGGTATATAATTGAAGTACTTACCTCTGCTAAGTCTTCAAAGCAGCTTCCTACTAGTGGATGGGGACTGCCTTCATCTGTCATTTCTACTGTATCTTCTATATGGCCCAGTAACTTTACACTAAGTTCATGTATATCTACTATACGACTAAATATATTTTCTACATCCTGTTTGGGGGAAAACACATAAATTCAGTGAGGCTGTATTATTATAATATTAAACAAATTTTGAGCCAATAACTCATTTTATAGTCACAAAATTTAACATGGCAGATACAGTGAAAAATGTTAATGATTTACAAATATGAATAAAAGATAATTCAAGAATTCCTTCTGCAAAGATGTACAACTTGCAAATACATTTCTCTAGGTCAGTGGTCTTGTAACTTTCTGGTCTCAGGACTCCTTCACACTCTTAAAAATTATTGAAGATTCTAAAAACCTTTTGTTTATAACTATGTATTTCAATGTTTACCATATTAGAAGTTAAAACCAAAATTTTAAAAAAATATTTAATTCATTAAAAATAATAAACCCATTATGTGTTAACAAAAATAGCACTTTTATAAAAAGTAGCCAAATTTTTTTTAAACCACAACAAAAAACATTCAGCAGAAGAATGGCAATGTTTTACATTTGCAAATCCCTTAACATAGTATACTAGAAGACGGCAGGATTTTCATATCTATTTCTGCATACAATCTGTTGTGATACATTATTTCGAAGTATATGAAAAATATAGCTTTTCTGTGTAATTTTTCTATTGAGATAAAACTCATATACCATAAAATTCACTCGTTAAAAGTGTAGTTACTAGTCAATGGTTTCAATATTGGTTGTGCAGTCATCACCAGTATCAAATTCTAGAACATTTCATTACCATGAGAAGAAACCCTATGATTTTTTTGGAAGGTGAATAGCTAAATATCCGGTACAGTCACTCTCCATTCCTTCCCTCTCCCCAGTGCCTGGCAACCACTAATCTACTTTGTCTCTATGGATTTGCCTATTCTGGACTTTCCATATAAATAGAGTGACTATCCTTTTATGGTTCTTTACTAAAATTCAACAAATGATAGTTTCTTAAGGGTTAGTTGCAACATAGAATCTGAAACCATATCCATTTTGTACTTAAAATTAAAATTGGTTACTATCATTTGATTTCTTTTTTTATCAGTGACTATATTTATCAAGTCGACTTTGAGGCATGGCTTATATAAGAAACTCCTATTTTAAATGTTGTTTTGGTGAGATTTTGTGTAGTTATTCACCCTTCTAACCACCAGCACAATCAAGATACAGAACCTTTTCATCATCTTAACTTCTTAAGATGTGCCCCATTTCCATCAACCCTTACTAGGCCTCACTCCCAGGAAACCTGTGATCTCCTTTTTGTCTCTACAGAAATGTCTTTTCTAGAATATTAAATAAATGGAATCATATATTGTCTTTTGTGCCTAGTTTTTTGCTTATATTTTTGAGATGCACCCATGCTGTTGCATGCATAACTATTTCATTTTTTTTTATTCCTCAGTAACATTCCACTGTATGGTCATACCACAGTTTGTTTATACATTCACCTGCTGATGGACATTTGAGTTGTTTCCAGTTTGGGGCTATTACAAATAAAGCTGCTATGAACATTCATGAACCAGTTTTGCATGGACATGTTTTCATTTCTTCTGGTTAAAAACCTAAGAGTAGAATTGCTGGGCAATATGGTTAGTTTATGTTTATTGTTATAGAGAACTGCCAAACTAGCCAGGCATGGTGGCTCACGCCTGTAATCCCAGCATTTTGGGAGGCCGAGGCTGGTGGATCACTTAAGGTCAGTTTGAGACCAGCCTGGCCAACATGGTAAAACCCTGCCTCTACTAAAAACACAAAAATTAGTCAGGTGTGGTGGCACACACCTGTAATCCCAGCTACACGGGAGGCTGAGGCAGGAGAATGGATTGAACCCGAGAGGCAGAGGTTACAATGAGCCAAAATCGCACCCCTGCACTCCAGCCTGGGCAACAGAGCAAGACTACATCTCAGGAAAAAAAGAGAGAGAGAACTGCCAAACTGTTTTCCAAAACATGCCAGTTTACATTCTCAAGTAATGTGGGAATTTTATATTCCCACAAGCAGTTGCTCCATACCCATTTCAACTTTTGGTATTGTAAGTCATTTACATTTTAGCCTTTCTAATGAGAATGTAGTAGTATGTCATGGTTTTAACTTACATTTCTCTAATGATTAGTGATGCTGAACACCTTTTGATGTGCTTTTTGGCCATTTTGGTTCTTGATTTTTGTGTCCTCAGAAACCTTTGCCTCTTCTTTACTCTTTTTGTTAAGCAACTTTATTGAAACATTATTTAGAAACCATACAATGTATCCATTTAAAGTGAGTAATTTAATAGTCTTTAATATATTTACAGATTTGTACAACCATCACGATAATCTACTGCTTTATTTTTTAATGTTCACTCATTGCCACAGCTTGAGCCCAGTCCCAGCCTCTGTAGTGAGCACTGCTTCTCTATCAGTCATTTATGCCTGTGTGGCTACAGTTCCAGGAATTACCAGTGTGTAGCTCCTATGACAATCTCACCTGTTCTCACTCAGCATTTCTTCAGGACCCAGTTAGGTTAGTTTGATTACTACAGTAAGATCAGTAATCCTTTGTCTAAGTGTCAATGTTACTAGCCCCTTCCTTTGTGCTCCCAATACTACTGCTGTCATACTTCTAATAGGGTAATTACCACATTTTATTGCAATGTATAGTTTATATCTCTGTCTTGACTAAACTTAAGGAAAGGAACTGTTTCTTTTCTTTTCTTTTTTTTTTTTTGAGACGGAGTCTCGCTCTGTTGACCAGGTTGGAGTGCAGTGGCGCAATCTCGGCTCATTGCAAGCTCCGCCTCCAGGGTTCACGCCATTCTCCTGCCTCAGTCTCCCGAGTAGCTGGGATTACAGGCGCCCACCACCACGCCCGGCTAATTTTTTGTATTTTTAGTAGAGATGAGGTTTCACCATGTTAGCCAGGATGGTCTCGATCTCCTGACTTCGTGATCCGCCCACCTTGGCCTCCCAAAGTGCTGGGATTAGAGGCGTGAGCCACCGCGCCCAGCAGAACTGTTTCTTATTCATCTTTGAATCCCTGCTGCCAAGCATGGTACCTGACAATACAGTTGGCATTGATGAAGTGTAGGCTGAATGATTCAAATGACTCAAACAAAAATATCTTCCACCTAAACAAGAAGCTTTATCCTTTGGAGTACATGGACAATTCTGTGAATTCATTTTCACTTACATAATCAGTCTACTTTGTATTTTGTCTCTTAATTTCTGATGTTAAATCTCTTGAAACTGTTATAGCACTTTGTGATCATGAATTAAGTACCACAACTTAAAAAAATTAACAAATTAGTAATC
Source organism: Macaca thibetana thibetana (assembly GCF_024542745.1). NCBI lineage: Eukaryota > Metazoa > Chordata > Mammalia > Primates > Cercopithecidae > Macaca > Macaca thibetana. The sequence goes on along the minus strand of NC_065590.1, from coordinate 68,158,997 downwards.
ATGAACTATACAACTTCAAATTTGAAGTGGTCATGCAAATTTCAGAACACATCCAATGACAGGCATATATACAATGATACTTACATTAGCTGAAAACAATTTTGAATTGGAGACAAAGGGCTCTCTAAAAACTTTTATAATTAGATTTAGTTCCCTTATATATTGTCGAATTTCTGCCATAAATGCTTTTACCAAATCATAGTAAGTTTGTTCTCCTGAGGTGGAAGGCTCTTCATCAGTTAAAGATAATATATTAATATCTTCTACATCTTGATGAAACATATCCATCAATACCTATATAGTCAGAGATATAAAAAAATAAAATATGAAGCTTTCGTCAAATTTGACGTGAAATGCTTTAAGTTCTCTGAATAAAGTTCTTAAATGATAAAAAAGCAAACAAGCAAATTTCTCCTCTTGGATATATTGCCAGCATTCCTCCACAGCTTCTCTAAAACAGAATTCAACATCTGATATCACTTACTACACTCCTCCAAGTTCTCTATCACTACTAGTATTCATCTGTCTGTCTCTCTTGTTAACCTATTACTTCCAATGTGTTTCCAGATCCTGTCTGTAATTTCTCTGACTTGGTTTTCTCTGTTTTATACCCTGCCATCATCACTTTATTCCATGGCCTCAGTATCTCATATTTAAATAATTTTTATAGCCTTCTATTTGGCCTATTTTCCTACATTTGTTGGGAACTGGTCAAAATAAGCTTTTATTTTCTGCAAGAAGTCTACTGTTACTAATCTTGCTAGAACACATCTTTCCCCTTCTTGCGAACTTCTACAGCATCATATCTCTATAACACAATAAAATAATATTTTATCTTGCGTGCTTTGATTGTTTCATGCATGTAAGTACAACTTCATCAACTCTGAAGCCTTGTTTTATATATACTTCTCTTGCATCTCCTGCCTGTGTTAACATGTAGTAGGTATTCAAAAATATTTTATTTATCTGCCTTCATTAAAAAGCATCAAGTATTTCATATTCGTCTAGATAGTAATTTTTTAAAACTAAATACTTACTCATTTAAAAATACCCAAACATTTGAAATTCTTCTTCAAATCAGGTGGGTTTTTTCACTCTATATGGCCACATTCTCAAAGAACAAATAAATACTAAAACATAATTTAGTGGAATCAGTAATCAGAAATAATATTCCAAATCAGTAAGAGTATAATGAGGAAAATGGAATGAAATGCTTCAACAGAAAATATTTTCCTTTCTGCAAAGTTGTTTCCGTAAAATGAACATCCTTAGGTAATGACGAAAAGCTTTAGACTCAGAGAGACCTGGAGTTCAAGTCTAGGCTTTGAAACTTCTCAGAAGATTCTGGACCAATTTCTTTATCCCTGTGAATTTCAGTCTCCTTTTTATAAAATGTAGATAAGATCACTCACCTTAGAGGAATATCATAAGGACCAATGGAGATACGCCACATATATGCCTAACCTTCAGTAAGTGTTTGCTCTTATTATTATTATTGTAAAACCACAAAGTAGTATCTGAAGAAAGCTAGGTGCCAAAGTAAAACTATCGTTTTGAGGTTTTACATTTTGAAAAATTGTTTTTAAGTAAATCCATAACCTTATAAATCTTTCAATCCAAATAAATTTTAACAAATTTACAGCCGGGCGCGGTGGCTCAAGCCTGTAATCCCAGCACTTTGGGAGGCCGAGACGGGCGGATCACGAGGTCAGGAGATCGAGACCATCCTGGCTAACACGGTGAAACCCCTTCTCTACCAAAAAAATACAAAAAACTAGGCGGGCGCCTGTAGTCCCAGCTACTCCGGAGGCTGAGGCAGCGTAAACCCGGGAGGCGGAGCTTGCAGTCAGCTGAGATCCGGCCACTGCACTCCAGCCGGGGCGACAGAGCGAGTCTCCGTCTCAAAAAAAAAAAAAAGAAAGAAAGAAATTTACTATTTGCCAGGCACGGTGGCTCACGCCTGTAATTCCAGCACTTTCGGAGGCTGAGGCAGTCAGGAGTTTGAGATCAGCCTGACAAACATGGTGAAACCCTGTCTCTACTAAAAACAAAAAAAAAATAAGTCAGCCATGGTGGCATGTGCCTGTAATCCCAGCTACTCAGGAGGCTGAGGCAGGAGAATCGCCTGAATCCAGAAGGCGGAGGTTGCAGTGAGCCAAGATTGTGCCACTGCACTCCAGCCTGGGCGACAGAGCGAGATTCCATCTCAAAAAAAAGAAAAGAAAAAAGAAATTAACTATTAAGAGATTACTCTAATTAACCCTAGTTGCAACAGCACAGAAGAAAAAAACTGCATGACATAAACACATTTTAATATCATATATCTAATATCTTATTTCTATAAAGTGGTATCTTGAATCCCTGCTATTAGGTTACTGGAGATATTCCCCAACACGTAGTACAATTTTATTCTACATGAATAGTATGTTAGCATTTAATAAGTCATAAAAAGAAACTTAAGAAAAAAATATAAAAGCTCAGTTTCCTACCTTGTCAGCACACATTGCCACTTTAATATCTTGTTTTGTAATTTCATAATGCCGTATATTTCTTACATAATTCCCAACCAGCTTTAAAATGTCTGCAGAAATGTATTCTAAGACTGCTACTATGTAAACAGAAACCTGATGGTCAATTTTATAACCTAGGACCTCCTGCAAAATTAAAAGAAAAGTATGTTTAAACATCATATACTGTAAATTTAACACACTGATTAAAAATAAAAAACATATTTGCAACTTAGCTTACACTTTTTTCCTGAGGCCTGTGCTTACCAACAATATTTAATTTTAAGTGGTTCAACAATGAATAATATATGTATTACTATTGAAAATGTAAGCTAAGACAAGACAAGGCAAAATTACCTCTAATGATGTAAAATACTTAAGCAGCAGAGATTACAAATAGATAATCCCTAACCTATAAAGGAAGACCCAAGTTTGGAGAAGGGAATAAATGCTCCTTGTTACCTAATTCGGAATACCTGGAAGTAACTACAACAAACAAGTTTTTTCTTTTACAAAAAATGAGAGTTAATATATTATTGGTATCTAGGAATCTCTACCAGGCTTATACTTTTATCTTTACCAAGGGAAGATGGGCTCCCCCAAACTATAGTGGGCACATTCCTGGTATAACCCTGGCAATTTCTATGAAAACAAAATTCATGGCCGGGCGCGGTGGCTCAAGCCTGTAATCCCAGCACTTTGGGAGGCCGAGACGGGCGGATCACGAGGTCAGGAGATCGAGACCATCCTGGCTAACACAATGAAACCCCGTCTCCACTAAAAATACAAAAAAATTAGCCGGGCGTGGTGGCGGCGCCTGTAGTCCCAGCTACTCGGGAGGCTGAGGCAGGAGAATGGCGGGAACCCGGGAGGCGGAGCTTGCAGTGAGCTGAGATCGCGCCACTGCACTCCAGCCTGGGCGACAGAGCGAGACTCCGCCTCAAAAAAAAAAAAAAAAAAAAAAGAAAACAAAATTCATGTTATGTCCTACTGAATAATGGCTGCTGTTAAGAAAATGTTAAATAGCCCTAGTATTAGACTTCAAAGAGAATATGGGCTTTTGTGGGACTGGTCTGTTCATACAGAATAACAAAATCTATTTTCCAAACAACTCATTTAAGGGAAAAAAACAACTTTGAAATAAGAAGTTTGTTACAAACTGGAGACAGGCTGTATTTATCTTTTAGGGTATATAAAAACTATTAAATGTATCATGATAAAGGTGTATTAAAATAAATTGAAATGATATTCACAATTAGCACATAAAACTCAAAATCTAGGATTATTAACATAGTATTTATATACCTCAATTTAATTCTCTTAGAATACAATTCAATGTATGGCCAATGAAAATCATGAAGAGAATGATGAAGTAGTTTTCCATAAGGCAGATATTTCTATTCAAACAATTGAATGCAAAATACAATCTTAAACTCATTCAAGTGTTTAACTTTAAATTTTGGAAAACATCAAGCAAACCTGAACTTTCTGACACTATCACTTAGAGTCTTGTGAACTTGGCCTAGAAGTTACTTAATCACTTTCTGCCTCTGTCACTTCATTTACAAACTATGGATAATAACAACTTTGTTGAGTAATAAAACTCAATGTATACAAGTATTAACATTTTGTCCATATTATAGTATGTACAAAATCGCTGGCATTTAAGTTTTCACTTATTATAATACCTATATTTTTGTTGTGAGAGATAACAGTAGTTCATTATATTAACTAAAATAGAAATAGCATTACTTGAGCTTCCAGCAATTTTTCTATTAGTTCCGTAGAGACTCAACTGACTTATTTATTTACATGGTAAATAGGACTGGAGAGTAGGTGATCTTTTTGTTCAGAGATTACACATAGCCTTATGGCCTTTTCACAGAGGTCTCTACACAAAGTATTAACATCAAAAGGATTTATAGGAACACAGGTCTAACCAAGAAGAGGAGTTTTATAAATTCTCTTTGTGGTCCTAATTACATCTGAGATAAACAAAATCCACAATAACTTTCTTAGTCCTCTCAACTTGCTTATTTCTATTGATATGAAATTACTTTAAATCATGTTGCCCAGTTTATATTTTCTTATTATCATAGCATCCCCTCCCACCACATAAATCTCTGGAAAACTTAGAATGAGAGAATTTTACTCTTAAGTTGACTCAATTATCCATAAAATATATTCTTATTGTATAAAAATGGTGGGTTTTATTTTTCCCTTAAAAGGCAAGAAGGCAGTATTTCAGCATTACCTTTAATAAAGGATGGATTTTTTCTACTGGGAGGGATAAAGGGTTTCTTCGCTTCCTCTTTTCAATAGCTGATTGGGCATCAGCTATTGCCCACTTATCAATTGGATGAGGGAAACTTTTTTGAACACGTTCCTTGGAAAATAGGAAAACAACAACTAAGCAAATATATTAAATAGTGCTCTTCACTTAAAATTTACTTTTAAAATCAAAGAATACCAAAAGTAGAGCTTTTCACATGTGGTATAATTTACATTACAAACATATTGAAACTAAGAGAAAACAGTAATTGTCAATGAATTAGTTCCTTAATTAGGCAATAAGAGACTAAACATTCTTTCTATTATCTAGGGGAAATATCACATCCTGAATTTCAACTTCACTGTGATAAAGCTAATTACAAGAATGAGTAGAAGCTACCTTAAATAGTACTTGTCTAAAATTTCAAGGAACACCACCCAAGATCAAGAAGTAAATATCTAAATCCAGGTCTCACTCGTCCTTACTTTCAGTACTAATTACATGCAGCATTTTTCAATTGGAAACCTCTATGAATATTCTTTATCCACCATGCAAAGGCACTTCAGAACTATTTACAAATCATGGAAAGCAACAGTTTGCATTGGTGACAGCAATTTTAATACACTGTAATTTCTTTAAAGTCCTCCCATAGTCATTCATTTTTAACAAAATACTTCAATTTAATTTCCAGAAATTCTTTAGTTAAAACTTCCACTGAGAGTGAAAGAACTCAGGTTACTATCACAGTTGAATTTCCTTCCTTATTAAACTAATTCACTTCAAAAAGGCGCTTTCATCCTCTCAAAACTTTTAAAAATTCACTTGCAGGATACCATAACTAAAACCAGTAGAGGTCGCTATTACATAACTTTTACACGTGTTTTGAATAAATGAGTATTCAACTAGTATATAAAAACTAGATGAAATTAAACATCATCCCTAATTATAAATCTGAATAAAAAGTTTTAATTATTTGCTAGTAAAATGGAAAATAAAAAACGTGTGATGCCCTGTGATGTCCTTGGTGGTGAGAAGGGTGGAGAACACAATGATTCTTGGAAATCTTAAGAGCAAATGTATAAATTGAGGGGTGTAATCCATTCAATTTTAATAAATCTTATCTTCATCTATGTCCAAGGCTAAATCAGCTTCCAAATAAAGTTATTTTAATTCTAATTAATCAAATTAGAAGCATGTTGAAATAAATTATAGTAGTTAAAAATGGGGTTTACAAACGTTTTCAACTGTCTGGTTGAAAAGCTATTTGCCAGGACACCAGCCTCATACAGTAAAAGGCAATACAAAGGTCCAAATATGGAGAAGGCATCGCAGATAAAAAAGGAGAAAAGGGAAGGGGTAAAGGGAGAGAAGGGAACATCCAAAACAAGAATTCTTTTCTTTTTTCCAAGTTTATTTTACAGACTTGCTAATCCAAAAATGACAAGATATTCAGGACTAACTTACGTGGTTTTCAGTTAAAATGTTTATAGTGATGGGTTTAACCCATGATTAACTAAGTGTAACCATGGTACAAACCTAATAATGCTATGACCCTGTGGCTTTCCAACATTTTTTAAAACCCCAACTCATAGTAAGAATTTTCAACACATTTTTACATTATACCCTAAAATACTGCACACATAGTCAAATGAAGCAAAGTTTCCTAAAACAAACCTGTCCTTATTATATGTAGCACACTGGCATTTTCTATTCTGTTTTTTATTTATATATTTACTTATTTTGAGACAGAGTCTTGCTCTGTTGCCCAGGCTGGAGTGCAGTGGTGCAATCTCAGCTCACTGCAACCACCACTCCCAGGTTCAAGTGATTCTCCCGCCTCAGCCTCCCAAGTAGCTGGGATTACAGGCGTGTGCTACCATGCCCAGTTAATTTTTGTATTTTTAGTAGAGATGGGTTTCCCCATGTTGGCCAGGCTGGTCTTGAACTCCTGACCTCAGGTGATCCGCCCACCTAAGCCTCCCAAAGTGCTAGGATTATAGGTGTGAGCCACTGTGCCCGGCCTGTTTCATTTTTTAAAATGAGGTTGGGCAATGCACTAAAGTAATTTTATGACTCCAGGCCATGACCTGGAGTCTAAAAACACTGGTGCACAGTGTAGATATAAAAGCAGTAAAAAGTAAAAATTTTGTTTTTTTTTAGATAGAAAAAAGTAAAAATTTAAAAAAAAAAGCAATAGAAAAGGACAGAAGTTGAACTCAACCTGACAATTAATTCTAAATAGATTTACATGTCTTTGAAAAAAAAAATCACCAGTGGTGGAATTACAGAGACTAACTGTAGGAAGGGGTTGAGGTAGAAGAAAAAACAGAACAGCAACCCCTGTCCATTATCAATTACGTCTACCTCATTCCAGGTTTATTGTTTTGAGGAAGTAAAGAAGAGGAAAGAAAATCTCGAATGATTTTTAAAAAGGCAAAGTGGTAATAATGAAGCACAGCACATTTTAAACTTACTTACAAGGGTATTAATGAAATCCAATTACCAAATATATACTTAGGAGATAATGCCAAGGGTCAAAATGCATGGGGAAAAATTCATAGGGTTTTTTTTTTTTTTTTAAAAAAAAGGTGTTTCGAATGTGGAGAGGCCAAACCGAAGGAATTACTTTATTTCTTGTAGTGGCAAATTTATAATTTTATAGCAAAATAAAATTTCTTTCACAAATATTTTATATTTCTTTACTTTTTACTTATTTTGAGGGGGAACAGGGTCTTGCTCTATCACCCAGGCTGGAGTGCAATGATGCGATCATAGCTCACTGGAGCCTCAAACTCCTGGGCTTAAGTGATCCCCCCTGCCTCCGCCTCCCAAGTAGCTGGGACTATATGTATGTGCCCCCACGTCCAGCTAATTTTTTTATTTTTAGTAGAAATGAGATCTTGCTATGTTGCCCAGGCTACTCTGGAACGCCTGAGCTCAAAGTGATCCTTCTCCCTTGGCCTCCCAAAGTGCTGGGATTACACACATGAGCCACTGCACTCAGGCCTTCATGTATTTTTAAAAAGAAGGCCAAGGAGGACTGATCAATGAAAGATTCATGAATTAGAATACTATTACTCTCCTAATTTCAAGATTAATACTTTTATTTGTATTAAATGAGAAACTATCTTTATTAATATCTAGTACCTCTGGGAAACATTAATGAGATACAGAGCTAAGTTTGAGATTCACCTCTATTATTAGCAGAACGCTGTTTTTTCCTTTACATAAAAAATAGGTTTAAAAAGATAATCTTGGCCAAACCCAATACAAATATTCTAGGTCCTATATAAATTCCTACATATGTACTTCAGTTAAAAAAAATTTAGATCCTCATATACTTTTGTATGTGTGGGAGAAATTTGTTTTTGTTTAGAAAGGTAGAAAATATGCATAAATTATTTGGGGAATCTAAATGTTAATGGAAAGCTTATTACAAATTATAGGGACTTGGCTGGGTGTGGTGGCTCATGCCTGTAATCCCAGCACTTTGGGAGGCTGAGGTGGGCGGATTGCTTGAGGTCAGGAGTTCAAGACCAGCCTGGCCAATATGGTGAAAACCTGTCTTTACTAAAAATACAAAAATTAGCCAGGCATTGTGGTGCACGATTGTAGTCCCAGCTACTCAGGAGGCTGAGGCACGATAATCGCTTGAACCTGGGAGACAGAAGTTGCAGTGAGCTGAGATCATACCACTGCACTCCAGCCTGGGTGACACAGCGAGTCTCTGTCTCACAAAAAAAAAAAAAAAAAAAAGAAAAGAAATAAAAAAAAAAGAAAAGAAAAGAAAGAAAGAAATTACAAGGACTCTTTAGGATTCCAAGGGAAAAAAGCTAAAGAAAAAAATTAATGGAAAAAGAAATCAGACATTTGACATTTTACGATGAAGGGCTAATGACAAGAAAAAGTCTAAGATAAAGGAGTTTAAAAAAAAAAAAAAAAAAAAAAAAAGCCTGAGATGAATGAGGAAAAGAAAAATGTATCAGTGTCCTAAGAAATCAAAGCTGGTTAAATATAGGTACGTATACACCAGAAAGGGAAGGCATAACAAAGGAAATCAGTCTAGTCAAGTAAAGAACAAGTACAATTATGAAAGGACAAGACCTAAGAAATTAGAGAATATACTTTACTAGGGTCATAACACAGGAAAAAAATATTAGCTTTTGCCTCTATTTTTTCAAAGTTTAAATACAGAAAATTATACTTATTATAAAAGAGGGAAAAATAAACCAGATTGGAGCAATTTTTATACTATCTTTTAACATTTGAATTAATTGGAATCAACAGAGCCAAATAATATATACCCTTCTTCTGCATTCCCAAAGCATTAAAATATATATAATACAGTGGGCCTTCCATATCCATGGTTCTGCATCTGTGGATTCAACCAACCGCAGATCAAAAATATTAAAAAAAAATTTAAAAAATACAAAATTTAAAATACAATGTAGTAACTATTTACATATAATTCGATTTTTTTTTTTTTTTAAGAGTTAGGGTTTCACTCTGTCACCCAGACTGAAGTGCACTGGCACGATCATAGCTTACTGTAGCCTTGAACTCTTGGGCTCAAGTGATCCTCCCACCTCAGCCTCCTGAGTAGGTGGGAGTACAGGCGCAAGCCACTACACTTGGCAACATTTACTTTGTATTAGGTATTGTATAAGTATTCTAGAGATGATTTAAAGCATATGGGAGGGTGTTCATTAGTTATATGCAAATACTATGCCATTTAATATAAGGGACTTGAGCATCCATGGATTTTGGTATCTTCAGGCAGCAGCCTGCAACCAATCCCCCACAGAAACTGAGGCACGACTCTACTCCCTTATTCATGTGCAACACTGCCTGACAGTAAATACTAATATATTGGCAGTACAGATTAGTGATTACTGGCTACATCAATAAAACAAAATTCCACTCATTTGGACTATGATACAATTTGTGATAATCTGTAGTACAATTTACCAAAACTTTTTAATTACCATCAGCAAAATATGTATGCACAATCCATCTGTTTTCAAGCACTTTTGAAGCACCTATTTTCCTAAAACTATAGGGCAACTAAAAATCACTCTTAGACATATCCCCTAGGAGCTACCAAATTAAGTAGTAATTGCTACCGTACTTTGAATTATGCTTATACTTTAAAGCAAAGTGTATTTTTTAAACATTTTTTTTTCAAACTTCTTTTTTTTCCTTTTAGACAGAGTCTCACTCTGTCAGGAGTGCAGTGGCACGATCACAGCTTACTGCAGCATCAACCTCCTGGGCTCAGGCAATCCTCCCACCCCAACCTCTCAGGTGGCTGGGACCACAGGCATGTACCCTCATAGCCAGCTAATTTTTTGTATGTTTAGTAGAGACAGGGTTTTGCCACATTGCCCAGGCTGGTCCTGAACTCTTGGGCTCAGGCAATCTGCCCACGTTGGCCTCCCAAAGTGCTGGGATTACAGGTGTGAACCTGTAATTTCACCAAATTACCAGCCAAATTTATTTATTCCTTACATTGACTGTACATGTATATCATGTACAACATGATGATGCTTGGAAGTACATATATACTGTGGAATGGCTAAATCTAGCTAATTAACAAATGCATTACCTCACATAGTTATTTTTGTGGTGAGAACAATCAATATCCACTCTTAGCATTTTCAAGAGTACAATATACCATGATTAACTATAGTCACCATGCTGTACAATAGGATCTCTTGAACTTATTCCTCCTAACTGTAAATATGTATTCTTTGAATGAATCTTCCCCAATTCCTTTTCTCTCCAATCTATACAGCCTCTGAGAACCATTACGAAGTGTATTCTTTAGAAAGATTTTTAAATGTGTATATTCTGCTAATTCAGATTGATCTATTTTTAAAATACATTTTTTTCTTTTTCTTTTTTTTTTTTTTTGAGATGGATCTTGCTCTGTCACCCAGACTGGAGTACAATGGTGCAATCTTGGCTCACTGCAACTTCTGCCTCCCACAATGGTGCAATCTTGGCTCACTGCAACTTCTGCCTCCCAGGTTCAAGAAGTTCTCCTGCCTCAGCCTCCTGAGGAGTTGGGATTACAGGTGCCTGCCACCACGCCCAGCTAATTTTTTGTATTTTTTTTTTCTTTTAGTAGAGATGGGTTTTCACCATGTTGGCCAGGCTGTTCTCAAACTCCCAACCTTAGGTTATCTGCCTGCTTCGGCCTTCCAAAGTGCTGGGATTACAGGTGTGGGCCACTATGCCCAGCCTCTAAATACATTTTTCTTATGTGACCCTCAAAACCTAAGAAAAATATTTTATGACTCATCACAAAACATACTTAGGGCTTGCTAAATTTAGGAACCTTGTTATTTTAATAGAAAGTTTTGTAAGTGTATTAAAGAAATACTGAATCCTAGTGAATGAGGAAAATGGAAAATTATTTCCTGATAAAAGAATATAAGACACCATTTGCTATGGTCCAAATGTTTGTGCCCCTCCCAAATTCATGTTGAAACCTAAACCCCACTGTGGTGGTATTAAGAGGTATTAACATCACTCTTCCATTCTCATGTAAAGTCCTGCTACCATTCTGTCCAACTTTATGGTTTACATTAGGGACACACAAAATACCCTGGCCTCTTAATTCCATAAACACCTCATCTTGGGGACCTTCACCCCTGGTCTAGCCACATCCTGCTTTGTAACTATGTTACTTAATGAAATCTTACATTCAAACAACTCTTTCTCTCATCTCAATCTATTCTATTTATCTCTTTCAGATGTCCTAATATTATCAGTTCTCTGACCTTACTGAGAACTCTAGTACCCTGTTCTCTCCATGTTTTTCCATTATATGTGCCCTCTCCTACCTGGTATTAGAATGCATGCTCAAAAAGCTAGACTTTCTGGTTAAAAGTCTTGGCTTCACTACTTAATAACTATGACCTTGGGCAGGTTATTCAACCTCTCTGTGCTTCAGTTTCCACATTCATTCATTCAACTTATATTTCTGAGTGTCTTCTCTGTGCCAGATATTGTTCTCGGTGCTGGTGATTCAACAGTGAACAAGTAAAAAAAAAAAAAAAAAATCCCTGGAGCTTACATTCTAGTAGGGAAAAAACCAATACCATCTTGATGGGATTATTACAAGGTTTAAATGAAATACAAAGCATGAAAGTATTCAGACTAGTGCATAATACTATATAGCAAACCAATCAGCTATTATCACATTTCACTTTTTTCCTTATCCAATTCTGATTCAGTGATGCTCTTCTCAGCAGTTTCTCATTGGATGTGCCTGTCTATCAATTCCTCAGCGTCAGGGGAGCAGGACAAGGCCTGAGGTTGCTAGAGATTACTTCCTACCAAATCACTGTGTGCCATAAAAACATTACATTCTATGTGTGTTGTGTCCTGAAAAGGTTGCAAAGCACTGCTATTACCAGTTTTTACAATTCCCTTGCCCTACTGTTCTGCTGCTATACATCCATGAGGAAACACCATTCAGTCCAACTATTTTTTTGTGCTCACACTTGAGTGCTGCAAAAGCAAAGTCACAGAAACTCAAAGATTTGAACTACTGTACACTTGAAGTCATTAAAGTCAAATGGTCCTTCATCATTGCCAGAGAACTCTTTCTATTTCTAGCTGTATCTCCCATTTTCTACAGTTGGTACTTCAAACCTTTTTTTCTCTCCAACTTTTGACTCCTTCTGAACTCAGTTTAGATATATCTTCTTCTTGGAAGCTATCCCAAACCCCAAAGCCTCTATTAGTTGCCCCTTTCATGGTTTCCCATATACTCTTTACTCATAGAATATCACATTATGTTACTGACTACATATCTATCTGTATCTCCATTAAATCATAAGCCCTAAAAAGACAGGGGCCATATCATCTTTTTAAGAGATTACAGAACCTCCTTCCTAGGTGTTTAGATGATTCCCTCTCTCTCAATTGCTAGGAAATAATTCACTTACGACTTAAAATACATGTAACAACTGAAGATCAAAACATTAACAGAAATGTTTTTGGAATGTTAGCTGGCTTTAATAAAAGAAATGCTTGGATATATGCCACTCCTAAAAGTATGGGTATATCATTCTATCATCAAGAAATTGTTCAGTTTAGCTTACAAACAAAAAATGAATAGTTTAACAGCTGGAATATATATAAACTATCATATATGCAATACAGGCTGATTATCCCTAATCCAAAAATCCAAAATCTGAAACTTTTAGCTTCTTTTTTTTTTTTTTTTTTTTTTTTTGAGACAGGGTTCCACTCTTTCATTCAGGGCTTACTGGAGCTTCCATCTCCTGGGCTCAAGTGATCCTTGTGTCTCAGCCTCCTGAGTAGCTGGGACTACAGACTGGCACATGCCACCATGCCTAGCTAATTAAAAACAAATTTTTTTTAGAGATGGGGTCTCACTTTGTTTCCCAGGCTGGTCTCAAACTCCTGGGCTCAAGTGATCCTTCCGCTTTGGCCTCCCAAAGTGCTCGGATTACAGGCTTGAGCCACCACATCAGGCCAAAATTCAGAACTTCTAGACGCTGACATGATGCTCACTGGAACACTTCAGAGTTTGGGTTTTTGGATTTGGGATGCTCAGCCAGTAAGTATACAGCAAATATTCAAAAAAAAAAAAAAAAAAAAAAAAAAAAAAACCCCAAAACCTCAAAATCTAAAACACTTCTGTTCCCAAGCATTCTGGATAAGGGATACTCAACCTGTAAAGAGTAAAATCCAGGCTGCATTTTCTTATATACCATATATATATATATGGAGCAAATTCTTTCCCCCTTCACTGACATTACAGCCAACACACAAATTAGATATAAAGTAAATACAAGACAACATTTGTCATACCTCTACATCTGAAGCACTTCGGGGCTGAGCTTGACATAGCATATTTAATAACTGCAAAATTAATTCTTCAACATACTGAAGAGCATCATCATTAGACTCGAGAGTAGGATGAACTTGTCCCTGGACCTATAAACAAAAAGCAAAGTAATTAAAACGTGGGTTCCATATCATTAAACAAATTTTTAAAACTTTAAAAAATGTGGGTTTGTGGCCGGGCACGGTGGCTCATGCCCGTAATCCCAGCACTCTGGGAGACTGAGGCGGACAGATCACCTGAGGTCAGGAGTTTGGGACCAGCCTGGCCAACATGGTGAACCCCCATCTCCACAAAAATACAAAAACTACCCAGGTATGGTGGTGTGCGCCTGTAATGCCAGCTATCCAAGAGGCTGAAGCAGGAGAACTGCTGGAACCCAGGAGGCAGAGGCTGCAGTGAGCCAAGATCGTGCCACTGCACTCCAGCCTGGGCGATAGAGCAAGACTGTGTCTCAAAAAAAAAAAAAAAAAAAAAAAAAAGTGGGTTTGTACTTAAAAATGTGGTCTGGCTTGCAAGCACATATTTGAATGATACTGACCTAGAAGTCAGGAGTTCTCAACCCTTTTTCCCAGTCACAAAGTTATATGTTCCTGGAGATCCAGTTATCTAACTAAATAATTTCAGCATGTTTTTTCTCATACTGTGGTTACAATACATTGCAGAAATGGGGAAAGCGAGAAGCCGAGGTGATGATAAAAGATACAGTTTATATGATTTTTGCCAGGAACCAGTTAGAACATTTATTCAACATTCTGCTTGGGCAAAACTGAACTCCTCTGGGCCTCTGACTGTTGTTTAATTTTACCATTCCTAATAAATGATAAAATCCAGGAAGAGCATATCTCATCAAGTTCACCGGTGTATCTATGGCAGCAAGGACTATGCAGGGCACGTATATTACAAGCTTGAAAAATTTAAATAATATTTGTGAACACAAAGTCACCCTATATCAAAGGACACAAAATTTGTGACTGTCTATACTTTAGGAATATTGGTGGGCTAATAATCTTTACCTTCTTTCTCCTCAATCAGTTCTTTAATTTTTTTTTTTAAATTAAAAGTTTTACTTAAGAGTCCACACTGGAAAGCAGCCTTGACCATTTCTTCAGTTGAATCTCAGGCCAGTGGCCTCTGTAAAGCTTGCATGTTAATAAACAGCATGATAGTCTTTACTTGCATCCCTTTGTTCCTTACTAAATAAATGGCAAGAAAAGACAGTACCAGGAAAGAAACACTAACATGTTCCAAAACATGCTCAACTCTCCAACAAGTGGGTAGGGCACTTACTGGATGAAAGTGCACAGTACTCACTGGCTCAGAGCACACAATATGGCCTGTCCTACTACACTTCAATAACTGAGAGGGTGTGACAGCCTCAGTGTACAGGGAAAATTTTATAAACAGTGTACTAGACTGGGAGTGGTGGCTAATGCCTGTAATCCTAACACTTTGAGGCTGACCAATGAGGAACAGTTAAGGCCAGGAGAAAACCTGTCTCTACCCAAAAAAAAAAAAAAAAAAAAAAAAAAAAAAAAAAGCCCAGTAGGCTGGCACATGCCTGTAGTAGTCCCCACCTACTCCAGAGGCTGAGGTGGAAGGATCGCTTAAATCCAGGATGCCAGGGCTGCAGTGAGCTATGATTACACCACTGTACTCCAGCCTGGCCAACAGAGGGAGACCCTGTCTCAAAACAACAATAAAAGATAATATCCTATATAATAATTCTTAAAAAGTACATATATGGCCGGGCACGGTGGCTCAAGCCTGTAATCCCAGCACTTTGGGAGGCCGAGATGGGCGGATCACAAGGTCAGGAGATCGAGACCATCCTGGCTAACACGGTGAAACCCCGTCTCTACTAAAAAATACAAAAAAATAGCCGGGCGAGGTGGCGGGCGCCTGTAGTCCCAGCTACTCCGGAGGCTGAGGCAGGAGAATGGCGCAAACCCGGGAGGCGGAGCTTGCAGTGAGCTGAGATCCGGCCACTGCACTCCAGCCTGGGCGACAGCGCCAGACTCCATCTCCAAAAAAAAAAAAAAAAAAAAAAGTACATATATGTATACGTATACATATATATGTATGCATTCATACACATTTTAAAGGCAAACAGCATTGTAACAATCCAGAACTGCATTAAGAGATACTACATAGATTATGAGCTTTAAAACAAAATTTATTTATTTATTATTTTTTTGAGACAGGGTCTCACCCTGCCACCCAGGCTGGAGTGCAGTGGCGTGATCTCGGCTCACTGCAACCTCCGCCTCCTGGGTTCAAGCGATTCTCCTGTCTCTGCCTCCCTAGTAGCTGGGATTACAGGGACCTGCCACCACGCCCGGCCAATTTCTGTATTTTTAGTGGAGACGGGGTTTCACCACGTTGGCCAGACTGGTCTCAAACTCCCGACCTTAGGTAATCCACCTGCCTTGGCCTTCCAAAGTGCTAGGATTACAGGCATGAGACCTTATGTCTGGCCTAAAACAAATTTTTCTTAACAATTTAATTTTACAGGTGAAGAAACCCAGAAGGCTTAAATCATTTGCCCAAGAAGTTCTGATCATACTGAGTACAACAATTAGCAATCTGATTGTAATTTATCTGTTTACAAGTATCTCCACCCTGTTAGGTGACTGGATGGTTGCACAGTTAAAACAATAGAGAGTGTGTACTAGAACCCAGAATTCATAATTCTGAGTTCTGTGCTCTCCATTCACTATACCACCACACTCTGATTAATGTGTGTAGGTATCAAACCATATAAACTTATTCCTCTTCAATACTTAGCATGACCTTTAAAAAAAAAAAACCTGGAACTTGCAAAAGTTTTCTTTTTGTACACCAATTTGCATGCCCCCAATGGCTTAAACTGTCTTTTCAGATAACCTTTATCTTAATGACCAACATCTTCATTTGGCAGTGAATGCTAACACCACATGGTGGGCTATTTCTATCTGGTTCTCTCAGTCAAGTTCATTTCTGAAAACTCTTTCCTTAGTACTAGGACATACTCTATTCAATTTCTTCCCTACTTTCCTTATTCCTTTTCCATGTCCTTGTAGAGTTCCATATCTTCCTCCATTCCTCCACCCCTTCTACTCTTGATTGTTCACTCCCTTCTCTTCTGCCCCCTAAATAACCTCATTTACTTTCACGATTAACAGTCACCTGTATGGATAACCCCAAATCTATCCCTAGTCCTGATTTCTCTCCTCAGTTTTAGACCCAAACTTCAAATTACCTGTGAGATAGTTCCACCTATTCTACCAAAATCTTAAATTTAACATGAAAAAAAGAACAACTTAAGTTTTTTAGAAAAACACAATATAGACTGCTCCTGATTTCACTTAGATGTAGTCCTGGAAAACGTAGCTATAATTGGGGGGTTACATTCCAGTTCAAAGCCCCAGCATCACATAAACTATAGCTACAGATTTATAAAACCACAGACTTAGAGTTAAAAGGGACTTTAGAAGTCATTTAACTAAGTCCCTCTATTTACCGTATTTATTTATTTGAGACAGAGTCTTGCTGTCGCCCAGACTGGAGTGCAGTGGTGCGACCTTGGCTCACTGCAACCTCCACCTCCCGGGTTCAAGCAATTCTCCTGCCTCAGCCTCCCAAATAGCTAGGATTACAGGTGCCTGCCACCACGCTGGGCTAATTTTTTTTTAGTATTTTTAGTAGAGACAGGGTTTTACCATGTTGGCCAGGCTGGTCTCGAACCCCTGACCTCAAGTGATCCGCCCACTTTGACCTCCCAAAGTGCTGGGATTACAGGCGTGAGCCACTGCACCCAGACAGTCCCTCTATTTAGACGATGAGAAAGAAAAAGGAGACACCCACAATCCAGTCACTAACTGTAAATACTGAACCCAGGCCTCTTGGCTCTTTCCACTAAACCCTTGACTGTTGAACCTGGAGGAATCTGCAGAGTACCCTAGTAGACCCATAAGTGTAGGGAGTGGATGCCCATGGACCATATCTACTTACATAGTGGGCTTCCATATAAAACTTGGCTTGAAGTATGTTGTCATACTATTTAATACACATCTATCTCACGTCATAAATGCAAATACAGTCCTATAAATCTTTTTAATTTGAAAAGGGAAAATCATCATTGGTTACACAAAGGACCGCAATGTTTATAAGTTATATAAAATATTAAAAATCTGACATAAATCTCAAATGTTAGAGAAGATAATAAATGTTAAAATGAAAATATTTCATCAATAATTCTAATTACCTTTTAAAAATATCAAAGGCCTTTGAAGAAAGGGTCTAGACATCCCAAAACATGTTTTAGAAAGTATTCAAGAAAGTATGATTAAGTTTTTTTGTAAAGTTCATTGTTTTTCAAAGAAGACCTTGTATATAATTCTTCACTAATATAGCTCCATTTCCAGCTGCTCTTCAATTTACACTTTATGCTGATGCAATCTGAACTATTTGCAGTTTGCTAAAACACGGCATGCAGTTTCACTCACACTGTTCCCCATGCCTGTCATTCATTTTCTTAACTTTTTTTATCTGCCTATTTGGCTTTTTTTTTTTTTCCAATTTTTTTTCTTTGTCCTCTTCTTCTAAGCTATTTGAATTTCAAAACCCAGATTACACCCCATTTAGGAAGACTTCCTTGTTTCTTATCTTTAAGGCAGAATTAATCTCATTCATTTAACTGATTTGTTGAATCTATTAAATACCAGACTCTTGTTAGGTGCTGGATATACAGATATGAATCAAACATAATCCCTGCTCATATGGTCCTTATACTCTTCCCTGGGTTAATCCCTGTACTATGTACCACATTTCTGTTATTGGGTTTATCATGTTGACTTATAATTACATGTTCTCTTGTCTACTTCCTCTTTTGGACAGTGATGTTCCAACTGGGCAGGGCTTTATATACTTATAATTTTCTCCTTTTCACTCTAAACCTCTGACGATTCAGGGGATACTCAAGGCTTCTGTGTTATAGAGGTGAGGGGAATAAAATATTTCTTTCTTGGAATTAAAACTGAAAAGGTGTGATGGTAAGACTAGAGAGTCTGGTTGTGTTTGGCTGATTTCAGGAGCATAAGCCTTTAAAGCAGAAACCATTCACCATACAAAAACAGTTAGAACTAAAACAGATGTTAATTATATAGAGTTGTATATAGCCACAACGGTGAACATGCAATGGTTAAAAACAACAATGTGATACTGCTTATAATTCTAGCACATATAATTCAAATGTTGATTAAGTTTGGCACTTTGTATAAGCAAAGCTTTGGAAATTCATATTCAGTTTTATTTATTGGTGGTTACTAATATCCAAAGAAGAACTATTAAATAAATCAAACAAATCATCAGTTGGCTTAAACAGAAAATAAGGCATGATGCCAACCGCACTTCTTAGCTTCTGGACATTAACCTTTCTCACATCTTAAAATCGTCAAATGGGAATCACAAAACTCATCCATGTATTTAAGAGATCGATAAACTGTTTTACCCCCTTGAAAACAAAAATAAAACTTAAAAACTCTTAACTGAAAAACAAAGGCAATGATCCATACTTAAAAGGCAAGCAGAGTACCAACTCCTAAAAATACACAGGCTGTTCTTTACTCTTTCAAGAAGATGCTGTTAGGATATTTCTTTAGACAGCAAACAGAAGTAGTATTATATTTCACATGTAGGCAGAATAAAAACACTTCTATTCCATGAGATAGTGTTACAGCCAAAGTGCTCCATTTCATCATAAATGGTACTCAGACACATTTAATAGATCAAATGATCCAAGTTCTTCAACTCTGTATAGAATAGGTTACCCTGTCAAATCTTACGGCAGTCTTCAGAGGCCATGTACAGCTGATTCTGAGTTGCACGTGTTTATGAGCAATTATAAATAAGCACTTCAAACTGGGTTTAAACTATGTGGGTTTTCCCAGTTTTGCCATTTAATGGCAAAACATCAATTACCTTTGCACCAACCTAATAGTTTTCAAAAAACATTACATTTTATACTTATGTTTACTGACAGAAAATTTCATATACTTTAACTGTATTTTCTTAAAGTAATTTAAATATTACTAAATAATTAACAACAGCCTGAATAAGAATTTTATAGTAATTGTTCTTTTAAGGAGTAATCACTATATTCAATTAAAGATGAAAACTCTGGAATTATAAACTTTCCTTAAGGACTACTCGATTCTATCTGGACAGTTCATTTTGTCTCTAGTAAGTTCCAGCAGATTCTGAAGTAACTTTGTTGGCTGTTATTGTCAGGTTTTATGGAATCTGAAAAGGCAAAGGGATTTAGGTATATATCAATTCCTAGTTGTTTGATAAGTAAGTCCTTCAAGTGTATTCAGGAACCCCTTGGGTAAACTGCCAGAAAATATTATGTTGAATTCTGATGAATCTTTCATATCGCTTGCTAGTTAATGGCTCTCTGGAGAACTGGAAAAGATTCTAAATTATGTTCTGTCATGTCTTGAGCTCAGATCTGCTACTTTTATTTATACACATAAAGACAGAATTTGAGATAAAACTGGTATTCTCAAAGCTAAATAATAAAGATTGGAATCATCAAAATCTCTTTCTTAGTGTTACAATTCTTTAGTCAATGTTTGATGCTTTAGGTGCTTATTTGTCCTCACTCTGAGGTTAAAAACCAAGGCAAAAATCTTCCATCAAGAAATAAAATTTAAGACCAGCTTGGGCTGGGAGCGGTGGCTTACGCCTGTTATCCCAGCACTTTGGGAGGCTGAGGTGGGTGGATCACCTGAGGTCAGGAGTTTGAGACCAGCCTGAGCAACATGATGAAACCCTGTGTGTACTAAAAACACAAAAATTAGCCAGGTGTGGTGGTGCCCACCTATAATCCCAGCTACTGGGGAGGCTGAGGCAGGAGAATCACTTGAACCCAAGAGGTGGAGGCTACAGTGAGCCAAGATCGTGCCACTGCACTCCAGTCTGGATGAGAGTGAGAGTGAGACTGCATCTCAGGAAAAAAAAAAAAAAAAAAAAAACCAGACCAGCCTGGCCAACATGGTGAAACCCCATCTCTAACAAAAATACAAAAATTAGCCAGGCGTGGTGGGGCACACCTGTAGTCCCAACTGAGGCAGGAGAATTGCTTGAACCCAGGAGGCAGAGGTTGCAGTGAGCAGAGATGGTGCCACTGCACTCCAGCCTGGGCAACAGAGTGAGACCATCTCGGGGGGGGGGAAGAAAAATTAAATTTAAAAAGACAAAAATCAAACAAATCAGAGCACTTACATCTTTCCCATAAACAAACTAAAAATATTTTCTCTGGCTGGGTGCGGTGGCTTATGCCTGTAATCCCAGCACTTTGGGAGGTCGAGGCAGGCGATCAACTGAGGTCAGGAGTTCAAGACCAGCCTGACCAACATGGAGAAACCCCATCTGTACGAAAAATACAAAATTAGCCGGGCGTAGTGGCACGTGCCTGTAATCCCAGGTACTTGGGAGGCTAAGACAGGAGATTCGCTTGAACCTGGGAGGTGGAGGTTGCGGTGAGCCAAGATCGCGCCATTGCACCCCAGCCTGGGCAAAAAGAGCAAAACTCTCTCTCAAAAAAAAAAAAAAAAAAAAAAAAATTTGTCAGGCATGGTGGCACATGCCTGTAGTCCCAGCTATTCGGGAAGCTGAGGCATGAGAATCACTTGAAACTGGGAGGCAGAGGTTGCAGTGAGCCAAGATTGTGCCACTGCACTCCAGCCTGGGCGACAGAGCAAAACTCCATCTCAGAAAAAAAAAGGCATAGAGACCAAGAACAAAATGATGTGTTGGGGCAACTAGGTTGGACCATGGACCAAAGAGTACATGTAGGGAGACTGGAAGGCCCAGGTTGCATATCATGCTAAAGAGTTGGGAAGTGATCAGGGTAGCAGAAAATAATTGTAAGGTTTTAAATGAGACATGGACATTTGGACTGTTTGCTGAAGTAAAAAATGTCAGTATGAAGGATGGGTTAAAAGAGATGAGGCTGAAGGAAACAAAACTAGTTGGAATGATGCCACAGGCTCTGTAAGAAGAGAGAATGAAGACCTGGACCGAGGCAGAAACAGTGGGAGGTGGGAAAGAATGGCCTGTTAAGGTAAAAGGAGGTAGGCTGGGATAACTATTTTTTTGGGTGGTGGGGGCATCAACAAGAGAGAACCACCAACTTAGGATAGGAAATACTAGAAGACAATATTTTCCAGGAAAGATAAGAAATTCAAGTCTGACATGAGTTTAAGGTTCCTGTATTACATCTAGGGAAACAAACCTGAAATTCTTTTATCAAGTGGCTCCTACATTTTTTTCAACCTTTTTTTCTCCTTTAAAAGAAGGAAAGAAATAAAGAAAAGCAACAGTTAATAAATAAAAAACAAACTTGAGAGTCAGGTGTGGTGGTTGACGCCTGTAATCCCATCCACTTGGGAGGCTGAAGCGGGAGGATTACCTGAGTCCGAGACCAGCCTGGACAAAACAGAGAGACTCCCTCTCAAAATATTATAATAAATGTTTAAAATTAAAAAAATTAAAAACAAAGTTGATACTTTGAAAAGTACTAATAGAAAAATTGCTAAAAGATCAAGAAAAAAAGAGAAGGCACAAATATTACTGTATTATACACAAGAAGGAGGGGCATGACTACAAACATAGCAGTTTAAAAAGAGAAAATTATGAGAAACTTCAAGAAAAGCTTTAAACATTTAGGTAAAGTGAACAAATTCCTAAAAATTGTAAATTATCAAAACTGACTCAAGCCGGGCGCAGTGGCTCAAGCCTGTAATCCCAGCACTTTGGGAGGCCGAGACGGGCGGATCACGAGGTCAGGAGATCGAGACCATCCTGGCTAACACGGTGAAACCCCGTCTCTACTAAAAAGTACAAAAAACTAGCCGGGCGCGGTGGCGGGCGCCTGTAGTCCCAGCTACTCGGGAGGCTGAGGCAGGAGAATGGTGTAAACCCGGGAGGCGGAGCTTGCAGTGAGCCGAGATCCGGCCACTGCACTCCAGCCTGGGCAGCAGAGCGAGACTCCATCTCAAAAAAAAAAAAAAAAAAAAACACACACACACACACAAAAAACTGACTCAAAAAGAAATAAAACATTTCTAATAGTTTTCTAATCATTAAAGAAATTGTATCAAAGGTTTAAAATCTTCCCACAAAGAAGGTAATTTTATCTTTCCAGAAATAGACAATTCCAACCTCATACAATGTGTGCTGTGTACAACTGACACTAAACCAAACCAACACTATCTAGGAAAGAATAACTGCTCATGGACATAGATGAAAAAAAATCATAAACAAAAGTAGCAAACTGGGCCGGGTGTGATGGCTCATGCCTGTAATTCCACCACTTTAGGAGCCTGAGGCTTGAGCTCAAGAGTTCGAGACCAGTCTGGGTAACAAAGCAAAAACCCATCACTACCAAAAACACAAAAATTAGCCAGGCGTGGTAGCACACACCTGTGGTCCTAGCTACTGGGGAGGCTGAGGTGGGAGAATTGCTTGAGCCCAGGAGGCGGAGGCTGCAGTAAGCCAAGATCACACCACTGCACTCCAGCCTGGGTGACAGAGTGAGACCTTACCTTAAAAAAAAAAAAAAGAGTAGCAAACCAAATTTAGATATGTTTAGAAAAGATACTACACCATGACTGACTTGGGCTTATTTCAGGAACTGAGACTGGTTCAACAAAAGTAAATCTTTTGTGATTCCTGCAATAACAAAATAAAGGGGAAAAATGACAATAGACACAGAAAAGGTAACAATTCATGGTTCCTAACAAATATACAAGCAAAAACTTAGGTCCTAGAAATAGAAGAACATTTCCTAAACTTGATAAAGGATATAAGCAAAAAGCCTACAATAAAAATCATAATCAAGAGTGCAATACTAAAAGAACTACCTTTAAAACCAGGGACAAGACAAGGATACCTACTATCACAATGTCTACTCAACATTGTCTGTAGGTCCTAGCCAATAAGACAAAAAAGATTGGAAAGGAAGGAATATAACTGTTATTATTTGCAGGTAATATAATTATTCTAATTGAAAACCCAAAAGAATCTATAGAAAAATTACAAGAGTTAATAAGTGAGTTTAGTAAAATTGTTGAAATAATTTATAAAAGATAGTTGTACTCCTACATAAGCAAAACACAGAAAATAGAATTTTTTAATGATAGTTGCAAAAATAAAATACAGTAACCATGAAAATAATCTTATAAAATGTGTCTAAAACCTTTATGGGCCGGGCATGGTGGCTCACGCCTGTAATCCCAGCACTTTGGGAGGCCAAGGCAGGTGGATCACATGAGGTCAGGAGTTCGACACCAGCATGACAAACATGGTAAAACCTTGTCTCTACTAAAAATACAAAAATTAAATGAGTGTGGTGGTGTGCATCTGTAATCTTAGCTACTTGGGAGGCTGAGGCAGGAGAATCGCTTGAACCCAGGAAGCGGAGGTTGCAGTAAGCCGAGATCATGCCACTGCACTCCAGCCCCAATGAAAGAGTGAGACTCCTTCTCAAAAAAAAAAAAAAAAAAAAAAAAAAAAAAAAAAGATCCTTTATGAAGAAAAATTTTTAAACTTTAATGAACGACATTTAGAAGACCTTAAATAGTATTAATGAAGTACCATAATATCTCATGATGTCAATTCTCCCATACTCTAAACATTATAATTCCTATTAAAATTGAAACAATTTTCTGAAAAATTGAGATGTTGATCCTAAATTGAGAAGAGCCAAGAACAACTAAGGCACTCCTATAAAGAAAAATCAGGCAAAAAACTATTTTTCCTGTCAGATAAAGACATGATTAAGCTACAATGATTAAGACAGTAAGATATTAGTGCAGAAACAGAAAGACCACCATAATGGAGATCCTGTAGGAAAAGAATATAAAACAAAGAGCCAGTAGTATAGATTCATGAGGAAAGGATGGATCATCCAATATATAGTGCTAGGACATTGGCAAATTATTCCCTATCACATACCATATATAAAAACCAACTGAAAATGGATCAAGTACATAACGGTGATAAGCAAAAGATTCAGAAATGTTTAGTAAAAGCACAGCAGGATATCTTTATAACTTGAGTTAGGAAAGAATTTATTTAAAAAGACACAAGAAGTATAAAATGAAGAAAAATCCTAATTCAATTTCATTACGAACTACTGCTTAATCAACACATCACAAAAAGTGGAAAGATAAGTCACACACTGGGACACATATAACCTACGAAGGAAATATCCAGGATAAATAATGACAAAGTATTTAACAAAAACAAACCCTCAATTTTCTAAAATGGACAAAAGTCATGTACAGACATTTCATGGGAGGGGAAACACAACTGCCCCATAAATATTAGAAAGGTGCTCAGCCTCAATCTCAATCTCTAGCCTCAGCCTTGCATTTATTTGTCTTCAAGTAAATACAAATAAAAACTACAAGACATTATTTTACACCTACTATTTTGACAAAAATTTTAAAATATAAGAGTATCAAGTATTGGTAAAGATACAAAGAAATGTGAATTTTTACCCATTACTGGTGGGAATAAAAAAATAACAATTTGGATTAAAGTTTAACATTATTTAATAAAGTTAAACACACACACACACATTATGATACAGCAGTTCTACTTCTAAATACATTATAGGAGGGGTCCCCAACACCTGGCTGCCAACCAATAAATCCCCCAAACCCCATTAGGAATCGGGCTGCACAGCAGGTGAGCAGCCTACCAGGGAGCATTACCACCTGAGCTCCATCTGTCAGATCAGTAGGAGCATTAGATTCTCATTGTCATGGGACCGTGAAACCTATTGTGAATTGTGCATGTGAGGGATCTAGGTTGCACACCTTATGAGAATCTAATGCCTGGTGATCTGAAGTGGAACAGTTTTATCCCAAAAACATTCCCCCACCATGGAAAAACTGTCTTCCACAAAACCAGTCCCTGGTGCCAAAAAGGTTGGGGACTGGTTAGGCACGGTGGCTCATGCCTGTAATTCTAGCACTTTGGGAGGCCAAGGCGGGCAGATCATGAGGTCAAGAGTTTGAGACTATCCTGGCCAACATGGTGAAACCCCGTCTCTACTAAAAATACAAAAATTAGCCAGGCATGGTGGCATGCGCCTGTAGTCCCAGTTACTCGGGAGGCTGAGGCAGGAGAATTGCTTGAACCTGGGAGGCGGAGGTCGCAGTGAGCCAAGATCACGCCACTGCACTCCAGCCTGGGCGATAAGAGCAAGATTCTGTCTCAAAAATAAATAAATAAATAAATTGGATGAGGACTGCTACATTATAGAACTCTTACATGTGTGCAACAGATGAACAGGCACAAAAACATTAACAGCAGTGCTTAAAAAGCAAAACTTGGAAATAACCAGAATGTCCATCAACATTAGAATGGACCAATACATTGCTGTAGATTTAGAAAACGAGTATTACTTACCAGCACAAACGAATGACCTAAAAGTTACACACAATAACATAAATGAAATCTCAAAAACATAAAATGAGGCAAAAATATAAGTTACAGAACAATATAAACAATATGATCCATTTATATCAAGTTCAGAAAAAAGCAAAACCAAAGTATATTCATTGTTTATTAATGTATACATATGTGACAAAACTATAAAGTAATTTAAGTACTTGATTAATCTAAAACTCAGCTATTACCTCCAGGGGAGGGGAAAGAAGATGCAACCAGTTAGGAAACTACAGAAGCCTTTAAAAATATCAGAAATACTTTTTTTTTTTTTTTTTTGAGACGGAGTCTCACTCTGTTGCCCAGCCCAGACTGGAGTGCAGTGGTGCAATCTCGGCTCACTGCAACCTCCACCTCCTGAGTTCAAGCGATTCTCTTGCCTCAGCCTCCTGAGTAGCTGGGATTACAGGCATGTGCCACCATGCCCGGCTAATTTTTGCATTTTTAGTAGAGACAGAGTTTTACCATGTTGGTCAGGCTGGTCTCAAACTCCTGACCTCGTGATCTGCCTGCCTTGGCCTCCCAAAGTGCTGGGATTACAGGCGTGAACCACTGTGCCTGGCCAGAAATACTTCATTTTTTAACCTGTATGTTAGGTACATACACGTTCATTTCATTATTATTTAAACCAGTGGTCTCCAACCTTCTTGGCACCACGGACTGGTTTTGTGGAAGACAATTTTTCTACAGACTTGGGGACGGTGGGTGGGGAAGCATGCGTAAAGTCAGTGGTCCCCAACCGTTTTGGCACCAGGACCAGTTCTGGGCAAGACAACTTTTCCACACACTCGGATGGGCAGGATGGTTTCAGGACGATTCAAGTGCATTACATTTATTGTTTACTTTATTTCTATTATTACATTGTAATATGTAATAAAATAATTATACAACTCACCATAATGTAGAACCAATGGGAGCCCTGAGCTTGTTTTTCTGCAACTAGACGGTCCCGTATGGGGGGATGGGAGACAGTGACAGATCATCAGGCATTAGATTCTGGTAAGGAGTGTGCAACCTAGATGCCTCACATGCACAGTTCATAATGGGGATCGTGCTCCTGAGAATTGAATGCCTCCACTGATCTGAAAAGAGGTGGAGTTCTGGCGGTAATGCAAGTGATGGTGAGTGGCTGTAAATACAGATGAAGCTTTGCTCACCTACCCATTGCTCACCTCCTGCAGTGCGGCCTGGTTCCTAACATGCCATGGACCAGTATCAGTCTGTAGCCTAAGGGTTGGGGACCCCTGATTTAAAATGAACATTTAAACTGAAGTTATATGCACTCTTAAATGTATATTTCTTTTTTTTTTTTTTTTTTTTTTTTTTTTTTTTTGAGACAGAGTCTTGCTCTGTTGCCCGGGCTGGAGTGCAGTGGCCGGATCTCAGCTCACTGCAAGCTCCGCCTCCTGGGTTCACGCCATTCTCCTGCCTCAGCCTCCCAAGTAGCTGGGACTACAGGCGCTCGCCACCTCGCCTGGCTAGTTTTTTGTATTTTTTAGTAGAGACGGGGTTTCACCGTGTTAGCCAGGATGGTCTTGACCTCCTGACCTCGTGATCCGCCCGTCTCGGCCTCCCAAAGTGCTGGGATTACAGACTTGAGCCACCGCGTCCGGCTTAAACATGTATTTCAAAGCTTTAAGAAATTAAAATATTATTATTCTAGTTTTGAAAGTCTTAAGTGTTTTCTTCAATGAATGTTACAAAATACAAATAGTATATCACTTTTTTTTTGTTTGAGACAGAGTCTCACTCTGTCGCCCAGGCTGGAGTGCAGTCGCACCATCTCGGCTCACTGCAAGCTCCACTTCCGGGGTTCACACCATTCTCCTGCCTCAGCCTCCCAAGTAGCTGGGACTACAGGTGCCTGCCACCACGCCCGGCTCATTTTTTCTGTATTTTTAGTAGAGACAGGGTTTCACCATGTTAGCCAGGATGGTCTCAACTTCTTGACCTCGTGATCCACCTGCCTCGGCCTCCCAAAGTGCTAGGATTACAGGCATAAGCCACCAGCAGCACCTGGCCAATAGTATACCACTTTTTAAAGTACACAAAAATACTCCTCTTTTTAATTTGGATGCTGAGTATTAAGAAAAACAAATAAATTGATACAACTATAAACCCGGTCCTGGTATTTAGGCATATGAGATTTTACAAGTTTTTAACTGCAATTTTGTTTTTGTACTGATAGCCTAGTAATAACCAAATTAGAATTTGTTGGCTATCAATAGAGAATATTTTATAAGCAACAGAAACCATTTAAAAATTTGGAAGAATTGTGATAGGCTAGCTAAAATACAACCTACAAAATAATTTTTGTGAGGCCAGGAACAGTGGCTCACGGGTATAGTACCAGCACTTTGGAAGGCTGAGGCAGGTATATTGGTTGAGCTGAGGAGTTCAAGACCTACCTGGGCAACACAGTGAGACCTTGTCTCTCCAAAAAAATAACCAAAAAATTAACTGGGCATGGGTGGTCCCAGCTACTCAGACCTGTCTCGAAAACAAGAACAAAAAATAATTTTTGTAGCTGTAATGCAGGATGGTGCTTATTTATTAGTAAAGAATGTTCATAGTGGCTGGTTGTAGTGGTTCAGGCCTCAATCCCAGCACTTTGGGAAGTGTAGGCGGGCGGATCACTGGAGGTCAGGAGTTTGAGACCAGCCTGGCCAACATGGTGAAACCCCGTCTCTAATAAAAATACAAAAATTAGCCAGCCATGACAATGTGCAGCTGTAATCCCAGCTTCTTGGGAGGCTGAGGCAGCAGAATCACTTGAACCCTGGAGGCAGAGGCTGCAGTGAGCCGAGATCGCGCCACTGCATTCTACCTTGGGCGACAGAGTGAGACTCTGTCCTTGGAAAAAAAAAGAAAAAGAAAATTTGCCAAGCACGGTAGCTTACACCTGTAATCCCAGCACTCTGGGAGACCAAGGCAGGTGGATTATCTAAGGTTAGGAGTTTGAGACCAGCCTGGCCAACATGGCGAAACCCTGTCTCTACTAAAAATACAAAAATTAGCCAGGCGTGGTGGCAGGTGCCTGTAATCCCAGCTGCTTGGAAGTCTGAGGCAGGAGAATCACTTGAACCCAGGAGGCAGAGGTTGCAATAAGCGCCACTGCACTCCAGCCTGGCCGACAGAGCAAGACTCTGTCTCAAAAAAAAAACAAAAAAAAAAACTCATAGTTATTAAATATTGGTAAATATTTTTATAAAAATTTGCTTATTCAACCTTTTTGATAAAACCAATTTTTAAAAAAATTTGTGGGTACACAGGTGCGTATATTTATGGGGTACACAAGACACCTGACACAGATATGTAACGCATAATAGTTACATCATGGTAAATGGGGTATCCATTCCCTCAAGCATTTACCCTTTGTGCTACAAACAATCCAATTATACTTTCAGTTATTTTAAAATGTACAATTAAATTACTACTGACTAGTCACCCTGTTGTGCTATCAAATACTAGGTCTTGTTCATTCTAATTACTTTTTGTACCCAGTAGCTATCCCCACAGAGGTATCTTACAGTAATAATCAAATTTTACTTTAAATTTATTTGAGTACAGGTTGAAATCTAGCTATGTCTGAGGCTCAAAAAAGAGCTTAGTGCTTGCTTCAGCAGCACGTATACTGAAAACAAAATGATACAGAGATTAGGATGGCTCCTGCGCAAAGATGACATATATATTTGTGAAGCATTCCATTATTATTATTTTTTAATTTTTTAAAAAAAGAGAGCTTAAGGCCAAAAATATGGATCTGGGATTCATCCAGTCACCCACAGGTGTCAAAGTCCAAATAAAAATGTAGATACAAACCTCCAAATTTAACATTTTATTTGGGAAGAAAGAATTGTAATTTGGGGCATAGATGTAGACTGGGTGGTCTTCAGTATGTCCAAACAACAAAGACATGGTTGGGGGTTTTATAAAGAGGAAGAAATGTTCTATGTGGTCTTCATAGAAAGTTTATTGGTATTAGTAAGGCTTTGGGGAGCTGGCAAACTCCAGTTGGTGAGCAAAATTAGTCCCAGAGTTGTAGCAAGTTATCTCAGCAGACGTAGACAAAACTGGTTTTTGTTTATATAAATAGGCAGTTTTAGCGGTGGACTTGCAGAGAATTACATTTCTAGAGCAATGCTACAGACCCTGAACACTTTTTCCCCTTGGCCGCTCTACTGATTTAGTTGGGTATGACAAAAATGACCCAATTCAGATGATTAACTTTGACACAGGTAATAGAAATAGTACAAGTAGATAAAAATCTCCCAGTCCAAGGTGGACAGGAGCAATTTAAAGCAGAATGGAATCTTGGGACACACCTACATCCAAGCAGCAAGCAGATGAAGATGAGGCAAAAGAATCAGGAAATGGTGGTTAGGGTATATTCTTAAGGAAGTCAGAAGAAGTAATACACAAAAGCCAGTCTCCAGGAGCTTCAAATGTTGCAAAACACCAACAGAGTATTTTTAAACAATTAATGTAGCAATAGCACAGAATTAGTGGCCTTTGAGAGAGGAATATGAATAGAGTAGCTGGAGCAAAACCCAAATTATAAGCAGTTAAGGAATAGATGGTAGGAGGAAGAAGGGAAGAGGGATCCTGAATATAGACTGTTCTTGGAAAAAGTTTATTCTCATACCTTACAAGTAGAAATGCTAACTGATAGACTTTTTGAAAAGTAATCTGGCAACCACTATCGAAATTAAAAATATCCCCTTTGCCTAGAAAATCCACTTTTGGGAATTTATCCTGTAAAAATAAAAGGGTATACATACAAAGATTTTATTGCATAGTGGCAAAAAACAGAAATAATATAAATGACCACCAGTAAGGGAATGGTTGGATACATTGTGGAATATGATTATTATGGGCTAAATAGTGTCCCTCCAAAATTCATATGAAGTCCTAAGCCCCAGCACCTCAAAATGTGAATGTATTTTGAGATAAAGTCTTTAAAGAGGTAATTAAGTTAAAATGAGGTCATTAGGGTAGGCCTGAATCCAGTTCAAGACTGGCATCCTTAATAAGAGGAGGAAATTTGAATACAGAAGAAAGACCATGTGAAGAAACAGGGAGAAGACAGCCATCTCTAAGCCAAGGAGAAAGGCCTCAGAAAAAAACAACCCACCAATATCTTCATCTTGGGCTTCTAGCCTCCAAAACTGTGAGAAAATTAATTGCTGTTGTTTAAGCCACTCAGTCTGTGGTACTCTGTTATGGCACCCCTAGCAAACTAATACAACTATATATGTAGCCATGAAAAAGAACAAATTAGAGCTATTAAGTGAGGTGTTTTTTTTTTTTTTTTTTTTTTTTTGAGATGGAGTCTCGCTCTGTCACCTAGGCTGGAGTGCAGTGGCACGATCTCAGCTCACTGCAAGCTCCGCCTCCCGGGTTCACGCCATCCTCCTGCCTCAGCCTCCCAAGTAGCTGGGACTACAGGCACCCTCCACCATGCCTGGCTAATTTTTTGTATTTTTAGTAGAGACGGGGTTTCACCATGTTAGCCAGGATGATCTCAAATCTCCTGACCTCGTGATCCACCTACCTCGGCCTCCCAAAGTGCTGGGATTACAACAGGCGTGAGCCACCGCCCTGCTAAGTGAGGTATTCTTAAGTGAGAAAACTCACACAAAAAACGTAAAATACAGGGAATTCTCAAAAAAAAAAACCCACATATACATATATACACGTGTATGTGTAATTATAAATTAAGTACATATTTACACACGAGCATGACAGCATGGAGAGAAATATGGAAGAATATAACCTTTGTTGTCAACATGGGTTATAAATGGT
This sequence comes from Macaca thibetana thibetana, assembly GCF_024542745.1. Lineage (NCBI taxonomy): Eukaryota > Metazoa > Chordata > Mammalia > Primates > Cercopithecidae > Macaca > Macaca thibetana. The sequence goes on along the minus strand of NC_065590.1, from coordinate 68,127,025 downwards.
CCTGGGCAAGGCAGGGATGTGAATAGAAAAGGGGGAAAGAATGAATCATTCCTCCCCTAAAGCTGTACTAAAAATTACTCATATTTAAGCACATTTATAACATTTATGTCTATGTGTATATAAAATAAAATATAAATTAATAAAAATTTTCATTGGTATGTAGTTTACGCCAGTGTATATATTAACCATGGGAAAGATATATTTAAAGTCCTTTCCCACAGAAAATAACTACACACATCAAATTCCAAACATGTGTCAAGTGCTAAATTCATATCATTTTTCATATGTTTTGCTTTAAAAACAGTATGACCTTCCTAAACAACTTTTTAAAAATATTACTATGTGATAACAGAGTTCCCACCAATAAAGCAAGGAACTGACTCAAGAAGAGTCTCTGATGGTTTTTTAGTTCCTCTTCAACTATGCTCTTTATCTTCCAAAAGTGGCATGTATCCCTGTATCAATGATGTCCTGACACAGATGGGGTGCTTTATCAAATTCCCAGTGTTTTTCTCTGCTAGTGTTCCCATCTATCTTATCCTATTTTTATTTTTATTTATTTATTTATTTGAGACAGGGTCTTACTCTGTCACGAGGCTGGACTGCAGTGGCGTGTTCACAGCTCACTGCAGCCTTGACCTCTTGGGCCCAAGTGATTCTCCCACCTCAGCCTCCTGAGAAGCTGGGACTACAGGCATACACCACCATGCTCAGCTAATTTTTTCATTTTTTTGTAGAAATGGGTGTCTTACTATGTTGCTGAGGATGGTCTCAAACTCCTGGGCTCCAGTGATCCTTCTCTCTCAGCCTCCCAAAGTATTGGGATTCCAGGCAGGGGCAGTTATCCTACCCTATTTTAAGTTTCAATCACATTCTAAGAGGTATATTTAAAGCTGGAATGGCAATTCACAATACATGTGATGTATGTCTACTGCCTATCATTGGCAGTCTTCCTTAAAATGCCAAGAGATGGCAACTGTGATCCAAGTGTCTTTCTACTATCTTCACCAATTAATTTGCTCATAACCTCTAAGCAGTAGATTCTAGTTTCCAGGAAACCAAAGCCATAACAAGCAACGAAAAAAACTTTTCAAATTCAAACTTCTCCAAATAAATCAGATTCCTTGATATATGACCACTTCACAGCAAACTGATTTACTAGATGAACTAAACAGATTTCTTCACATTTACAGAAACTATCATTTCTAGACAATAAAATGGTCAATGTCATCTGTGAATTCCACCTACGAATTTTATCAATTTTTCAGACTTTCTGAGTAATGGAAAGGCTACATCCCAAATATGATACATGCACACATTCAACAGATAGTATAAGAGACACAACCCCCACCCTCAAGGAGCTTAGAAGTACAATAGGGGAACTAGACCATCAAACAAACAATTTATTTAAACATAATAATAAACAAAAGTATAACTATGTAAGAGGCAGAGTAGTATAAGAAGGTTAAGTGTGAGCTACATTGTCTACATTAAAATATTTGTTCTTTCAATTACCAGAGTGTAACCCTGGGCAAATTACTCCTTCTGGTAATATTACATACCAATATATTGTCAGTCTTTAATAAATGTTACCTGTAGCTATTATTGATGTTCTTGTTAAAGTACAGGATACCATGAGGCTACTAAATGGCCGCCTAAGTTAACCTAGTGGTTCTGGAAAAGATTATAGCTGAAAGCTGAAGGGTGAGCAGAATTTAGGTGAAAAGTGTATTGGTGAAGTGAGAGGGATAACATTCTAGGCAAAGGAAGCAGACTGTATACAAGTGAAGGGGAGAGTGAAGGAAATGAAATTAAGAGATAGGGCCCAGATCACTGACCAGATACAGGTGCATATACTAGGATAAGGAATACTGTAAGATGAGCAGATGTTTTCATAAGTGGGAGAGGGAACAAGAGATCAAGAGTTCTGGACTCCATTATGCTTGAGATCTTTGAGACATGCAATTAGCAAACAGGCAGTTTAACATACTACATATTGGGAAGCAAGTCTGGATTACGTTTTTAATAATTTTATCATATAATGCCCTGTCCTATCAAAATAAGAAGTGATTAGATATTAAATCACTATAAAATAAAAATGCCCTTCCCTGACAATTCCATGTTGGTAGACAGGAAAGCTAGAGGAAAATTAGTGTAAAACAGGAACACTAGAAATGGCTTTTCCCCACATCTTTCTACTTTACTAAAACATGGCTGGATGTCCTAGGAAAGGACAGGAGTCTGTTGACTCCTGGGCTCAACTGTGACAAATACATTCTTCAAAAGGGAAATAGTCACGGTTGTGTGTTTTTTTTTTTTTTTTTTTTTTTTTGAGACAGAGTCTCATTCTGTTGCCCAGACTGGAGTGCAATGGCACGATCTCAGCTCACTGCAACCTCTGCCTCCCCGGTTTAAGCGATTCTCCTGCCTCAGCCTCCCAAGTAACTGGAATTACAGGCACCCGCCACCATGCCTGGCTAATTTTTGTATTTTTAGTAGAAACGGTATTTCGCCAATTTGGCCAGGCTGGTCTTGAACTCCTGACCTCAGGTGATCCACCCACCTCAGCCTCCCAAAGTGCTGGGATTACAGGCATGAGCCACTGCATCTGGTGACAGTTTTTGAAAATTATACTATTATGCACAAATGGTTGGGTATAGAAGCCGCTTCAATGCAAGGGAAGAGAAGAAAAACAATTCCACAGACTCACATATCTGCTTTAGATTTCCAGATAAATCACATTATTTAGTATTTTATTAAGTATTCACATAGTAATACTTCATAAGAATACTTTCTTAGACAGAATAAAGTATCTTAGTTTTGTAAATATTAACCACTGCCAACATGGCAAGAACAGTGGCACTGTCATTTAACAGTCATGTTTACAAAATAAAGTCGTCTTAAGTCTATGGTTCATGACTAACTTAGCAATTTTACATTTTTGGGGTGGCAAAACAATTAAACAGAATATTTACAATGGCCTCAATAACACCTGCTCTTTTCTTGGAGACTGCTAAGAGGAGTTGTAATCAGATCTGTCTTGGACGTCTGACTTTATCTGTATAATCTTAGGCAACTCATTAAATCTCCAAAGTCTCAAGCGTCTCACCTGAAAATGGCAATTATCACCACCAGAGGATAACATGATGATCAAATGAGATAACATGTCAGAAAGTGCTTTATTTTATTTTTGAGACAGAGTCTCACTCTGTCACCCAGGTTGGAGTGCAGTATGCAATTTTGGTTCACTGCAACCTTTGCCTCCCCTCTCCTCCCAGGATCAAGAGGTCCTCCCACCTCAGCCTCTGGAGTAACTGGGACTACAGGTGCATGCCACCATGCCCAGCTAATTTTTAATTTTTTTGTAGAGATGGGGCTTAGCCACATTGCCCAGGCTGGTCTTGAACTCCTGGGCTCAAGTGATGCTCCGGCCTTGGCTTCCCAAAGTGCTGGGATCACAGGCATGAGTCACTGCACCCAGCCGAAAGTGCTTTAAAATGTGGTAGAATGCTAAATAATTATTAGTAGTCCTTACTCACATTAACCACATGAAGTAAGGTATAAATATTAACAGCTGAATTAAACATAAAAACTTAGATGATTATACTTTAACTCATCAATCTGATAAATTTCTCTTTAAAGATATACCAACAAAATCCAGTTTACCCCACTTTCCATCAGATAATCCCATGTATCAGTGGTTCTTAAACCATGCATAACAATAAACTGAAAAGGATTTTTTTTTTTTTTTTTTTTAATGCAGCATTCTAGGCCCCACCAATAGAAATTCTACTTTAGTATGCCTGGGATGGAGCCAAGGAAGTGACTTTTTTTTTTTTTCAATTGTGGTAAAATACACACAACACAAAATTTACCATTTAACCATTTCTACATGCACAATTCAGTAGCATTGTTGTGCAACCATCACTACTATCCATCTCCAGAACTTTTTCATCATCTTGGCCTGGAACTCTGTACCAATTAAACAATAAATCCCCAATTCCTCCTCCCTGCAGGCTCTGGAAACTACCATTCTACTTTCTGTCTCTATGAACTGAACTATTCTAGGTATCTTAGAAGTGAAATCATGTAATATTTGTCCTTTTGTTTTTGGCTTCTTTTCACTTGGTAAAATGTTTTCAAGGTTCGCCCATGCTGCAGCACCAGAATTACATTCCTTTCTAGGGCTGAATAATATTCTATTACATGTATGTATATACTACATTTTATTTATCTATTCATCTGGTAACTGACATGTGGTTTGTTTCTACCTTTTGGCTATTGTGAAAAGTGCTGCCTGTAAACACTGGCGTACAAATATCTGTTCAAATCCCTGCTTTCAATTATTTGGAGTACAGAGCTAGAAGTGGAATTACTAGATCATACGGTAATTCTATGGTTAGTTTTCTGATGAACTGCCATATTGTTTTTTACAGAAGCTATACCATTTTAGATTCCCACCAACAATGCACAAAGTTTCCAATTTCTTTACATCCTTGTGGTTGTCCTTTGGTTTTCGTTTTTGGTTTTTTATTTTAAATAGTAGCCACCCTAATTGGTATGAAGTGGTATCTCACTGTGGTTTTCATTTCCATTTCACTAATGATGAATGTGCCTTTACAAAACAAAACAAAACATCTCTCGTGATACTGATAGAGTGGCCAGTAAAGATATCACATTCTTCATAAAACACTGATCCAATATTAGGCAGCCCTCAAAATAGGGAAGAAATGAGCAAGAAAGTTGACTCATAAAGTAGTGTTCAAAAGTAGCCAACCTGGCCCAGCACAGTGGCCCATACCTGTAATCCCAGCACCTTGGCCATCCCTGGCCAACATGGGCACATCACCCGGAGGTCAGGAGTTCAAGACTAGACCGGCCAACATGGTGAAACCCCATCTCTACTAAAAATACAAAAAATTAGCTAGGCATAGTGGCACACACCTGTAATCCCAGCTACTCGGGAGGCTGAAGCACGAGAATTGCTTGAACCTGGGAGGTGGAGGTTGCAGTGAGCCATTGCACCACGGCACTCCAGCCTAGGCAACAGAATAAGGCTCTGTCTTAAAAAAAAAAAAAAAGAAAGAAAAGAAAAGAAGCCAACCTAAAAAAGCTCCCAATGACCAAAGCTGCAACAATTTACACAACAAAATAAGTAGCAATACTATTGGATTATAACCCAAAAAGTAAAAAAACATGTCCTTGAGTCTCCTACTAGAGGGCAGTGACTGTCTCACTTATCTTTATATCCTAACACTTCCCATGTTCATGGCACTAGTATAGTCAATCAACTGATGTAATCTTGGCTTTCATTTATCCTCTCTTTCTGAGATCTGAGTCTCACTCTTTTTATTGAAATAATCTATTTATAAAACCTCTGGTCCAGGCGAAGCGGCTCACGCCTGTAATCCCAGTACTTTGGGAGGCCAAGGAAGGTGGATCATTTGAGGTCAGGAGTTCGAGACCAGCCTGGACAACATGGTGAAACTCAGTCTCTACTAAAAATACAAAAAAAAAACAAAAAAAAATTAGCCAGGTGTGGTGGCATGCGCTTGTAATCCCAGCTACTTGGGAGGCTGTGGCAGGAGAATCACTTAAGCCTGGGAGGCAGAGGTTGTAGTGAGCTGAGATCACACCACTGCACTCCAGTCTGGGCAACAGAGTGAGACCCTATCTCAAAAAAAAAAAAAAAAAAAAAAAAAAAAAAACAAAACCACTCTGTGCATAAACACTAAATGCAGACTACTAAATAGCAAATAATTCATCTTCAAATGGTAGCGCCTAGGGCTAGTTTAGTTCAACAAACTCTTATCAAGCACCTTTTAATATGCCAATCCAGGGAACTTCTTCCTCTATGATCATTTTTCTTCTTTTGGGGGGCTGGGGGATGGCTGACACAGTAATTGAGCTCTTACACACAGTATTTTTTGTTTATAAGAATCTTTAGGCTGGGCGCGGTGGCTCAAGCCTGTAATCCCAGCACTTTGGGAGGCCGAGACGGGCGGATCACGAGGTCAGGAGATCGAGACCATCCTGGCGAACACGGTGAAACCCCGTCTCTACTAAAAAGTACAAAAAAACTAGCCGGGTGAGGTGGCGGGCGCCTGTAGTCCCAGCTACTCGGGAGGCTGAGGCAGGAGAATGGCGTAAACCCGGGAGGCGGAGCTTGCAGTGAGCCGAGATCTGGTCACTGCACTCCAGCCTGGGCGACAGAGCGAGACTCCGTCTCAAAAAAAAAAAAAAAAAGAATCTTTAGCAGGCCTAGTGTGGTGGCTCATGCCTGTAATCCCAACACTTTGGGAGGCCGAGGTGGGCGGATCGCCTGAGGTCAGGAGTTCGAGACCAGTCTGGCGAACATGGCAAAACCCTATCTCTACTAAAAATACAAAAATTAGCCAGGCATGGTGGCAGGTGCCTGTAATCCCAGCTACTAGAGAAGCTGAGGCAGGAGAATTGCTTGAACCTGGGAGATGGAGGTTGCAGTGAGCCCAGATTGTGCCATTGCACTCCAGCCTGGGCGACAGAGCAAGACTCTGTCTCCAAAAACAAAACAAAACAACTTTAGTGCTTATCGCATCTTTTTAATGTATAGTTTATGTATATCAGTGCTTTTCAAACTTAAATCACCTAGAAATTTTGTTAAAAATACAGCTTCCAATTCAGTAGTTCTTGGGTAGAGCATTTTTTGTTGTTTTGTTTTTTTGAGACAGAGTCTCACTCTGTCACCCAGGCTGGAGTACAGTGGTGCGATTTTGGCTCACTGCAACCTCCGCGTCCAGGGTTCAAGTGATTCTCCTGTCTCAGCCTCCCGAGTAACTGGGACTACAGGTGCACGCCACCATGCCCAGCTAATTTTTGTATTTTTAGTAGAGACGGGGTTTCACCATATTGGTCAGGTTAGTCTCGAATTCCTGACTTTAGGTGATCCACCTGCCTCGGCCTGCCAAAGGGCTGGTATTACAGGCGTGAGCCCCTGTGCCTGGCCGAGCATTTGGTATTTTTATCAACCTCTCAGGTGAGGCCAACACTGCTGGTCTGAGGAATGTCCTTTGTGCAGCGAGAGTATACACATCTGTCTATTTGCTGGATTTTTACCTCCTTGAGGGTAGTGAGCATGTCTTACCTTTGTACCCTAGTTCCTGGTACTTGAGTGGAAGCTCACTACACTTTGAATAAGTGAATGAAATTACATATGCAGTGTGTTCAACTCCTGATGTTCCACCTGTGAATCCAAATGGAAAGTTCAACTTTCCCATAGGTATAAATAATCATCTATAAGCCCCTTAACTCTTTTCCAACTCCTTTTTTCTACTGTTTTAGCTCAGGAAATCCTCTCCTTATTCCTGAACAAAAAAATGAACTTAAACATAACTGGATCACTCCTACTGGCATATAAAAGCACTCAAAAAAACAAGAAGGAAAAAAAAAGCTTTCCTTTTCCTCATGTCCCCCAGTATTCACGACATTCTTTGCCTTTCAGAGGTAGATTCCTCAAAAGGATCTCCACAGTCACCTTTTCTATACCAGCCCCCCAGGCTTCTCCACCCAGGGCTGTCATGGTCACCAGGAGATGCCATTCTATAATATGGCCAGGACTAAATCCCTGTATGCATCTCATCTGACCTCCTGGCAGTATGACAGTTGACCACTTTCACTTTCTTGCCACTCCTTCATTTAACTTCCAAGTCATCATTCTCTCCTAATGGTTTACTCCAATGGACACAACATAGCCCAATTATGATCATTTCTCACTACCTACACTACTAGCTCATACTGCCATCACCTCTTTTCTCTAAAATAGTCACTTTGCTTCATTATTATCCCCACAAAAGTCTGTTTTTCTTCACAAATTGACCATAATTAATATTTTAACTTAAGTTTGATTATGTCACTCCTTCGCCTAAAATCCTCGAGTGTTCTACTATCACTAGTGCTAAAGCCCTACATGAAGTGGTTCCTATCTCTCCAAACGTAACTTTTCTCACTCTTCTTCACATACGCTATACTCTAGTCATACTGGTTGCTTTTTTTCTTTTTTCTTTTTGGAGACAGGGTCTTCTCTTTCACCCAGGCTGGAGTGTAGTGGGAGGATCACGGCTTACTGCACATACTGCTTGTCTTGATGTTTCTTGCATACCCCAAGCTTGTCTTGCTTCAAGGTCTTACACTAACTACCCTCTTCTAGGGTGTTCCTCCACCAGAGTCTCTGCATTACTGGCTGCTTCTGAACATTCTAGTCTCTTCTCCAATGTCACCTCCTCAGAGAGGCTGTCCTCGACCATTATGTTTTTAAGAGTACCCCCACTCTCCTGCCTCTCAGACCCTACTTATCACAACCTGCTTTATTTTCTTGATTCTACTTACTGTTATCTAAAACTACAGTATTTCTTTGTCTATTTGTCTGCTTTCTCCTGCTAGAATGTAAGAGACTTTGTCTCATCACCCGCTCTCTCCTGATATCTAGAACACTGCTTGGCATTTCTGTTGGTGGGTTGAATGAATAAATGAAATGATTAAAAACCAAAACACACCAAATAAATTTATAATTCAAGAAAAAGCAACTTGAAATTTTACAAAACTAAAAGAAATCTGAACATGTGATATGAAATAAAGTATCTTCAAAGCAAGACAAATTTAAATCCACTTGAAAGCTCTTAGTTGTAAAAATAGTCTCTCCAAACTAGGCATTTGAGAAAAACTTCATATTACTTAAATTCCCAAATTAAAGTTTAAAATGAAAATGACAATTTACTTCTAAATATCAAAGTGCTACAATGTTAACTTCAGAACTTTAATGAGGCAGTATCACTTCTTTGGTAAACTGTGACTCTTAAAAAGCCACGTTAAGCATGTACAAAGATTTCAAAAAATCAGTTATTAATACTATAGAAATACTTTTTTAAATAAATGCTTTTTTTTTTTTTTTTTTTTTTTGAGACGGAGTCTCGCTGTGTCACCCAGGCTGGAGTGCAGCGGCCCGATCTCGGCTCACTGCAAGCTCCGCCTCCCGGGTTTACGCCATTCTCCTGCCTCAGCCTCCGAGTAGCTGGGACTACAGGCGCCCGCCACCACGCCCGGCTAGTTTTTTGTATTTTTAGTAGAGACGGGGTTTCACCATGTTAGCCAGGATGGTCTCGATCTCCTGACTTCGTGATCCACCCGCCTCGGCCTCCCAAAGTACTGGGATTACAGGCTTGAGCCACCGCGCCCGGCCATAAATGCATTTTTTTAAACTAACATGATTTAACAAAAGGATCTCTAACCTTCCAA